>NC_080571.1:14493131-14820701 GCF_030247185.1 Malaya genurostris | reverse complement strand
ATAAACATCCTATCTGAGAAGTTGCATCAGCATGGTCTTTCACCAATTTTGAATAACTTTTTGTATAATCTATTGTCCGAGAAATACATGTATTTCGCGCATGGTGATTTGTCGACAATACGATTCAGTTACATGGGTCTTCCTCAGGGCTCATGCTTAAGCCCCCTTTTATACAATTTTTACGTAAACAACATTGATGAATGTATCAATACATCTTGCACGCTAAGACAACTTGCCGACGACAGCGTTGTGTCTAATCTAGGACCCAAAGCAGCCGATCTTCAAGGACCATTACAAGATACCCTCGATAACTTGTCAACATGGGCTCTTCAGATGGGTATCGAGTTCTCTACGGAGAAAACTGAGCTGGTTGTATTTTCAAGGAAGCGAGAACCAGCACAACTACAGCTTCAACTAGGGGGTGAAAACATAGCTCAGGTCTTCACATTTAAATATCTCGGGGTCTGGTTCGACTCCAAAGGCACCTGGGGATGTCATGTTAGGTATCTGAAACAGAAATGCCAGCAGAGAATCAACTTTCTCCGTACAATAACCGGTACTTGGTGGGGTGCCCACCCAGGAGACCTGATTAGGCTGTACCAAACAACGATATTGTCCGTAATGGAATATGGATGCTTTTGCTTCCGATCCGCCGCGAACACCCATTTCATTAAACTGGAAAGAATTCAGTATCGTTGTTTGCGTATTGCCTTAGGTTGCATGCAGTCGACTCATACGATGAGTCTCGAAGTGCTTGCGGGCGTCTTACCGTTGAAAAATCGATTTTGGGATCTCTCATATCGATTGCTAATCCGATGCGATATTTTGAATCCGATGGTGATTGAAAACTTCGAAAGGCTTGTCGAGCTCAATTCTCAGACCCGTTTTATGTCCTTGTATTTTGATTACATGGCTCAGAATATTAACCCTTCTTCGTTTGTTCCCAACCGTGCTCATTTCTTGGATACTTCTGATTCTACTGTGATTTTCGACACTTCCATGAGAGAAGAGATTCGTGGAATTCCGGATCACGTACGCCCTCAAGTGGTCCCTAATATTTTTTATAATAAATTTAGAAGAGTCAACTGTGAAAAGATGTTTTACACTGACGGATCAAACATCAACAGGTCCACAGGCTCCGGCATCTTCAATCAAAACATCACCGCTTCTTACAAACTCAGTGATCCGGCTTCAGTTTACGTCGCAGAATTAGCTGCTATTCATTACACCCTCGAGATCATTGAAACCTTGCCCAAAGACCATTACTTCATTGTCACGGACAGTCTAAGCTCAATAGAAGCTCTCCGGGCAATGAAGCCAGGAAAGTATCCCCCATATTTCCTGGGGAAAATACGGGAACACTTGAGAACTTTATCTGGTCGGTCTTATTTAATATCCTTAGTCTGGGTCCCATCACATTGTTCCATTCCGGGAAATGAAAAGGCAGACTCATTGGCTAAAGTGGGCGCATTAGAAGGTGAAATTTATGAAAGACCAATTTGCTTCAACGAATTTTTCAGTGTATCTCGTCAAAGGACGCTCGAAAGTTGGCAAACTTCATGGAGTAATGGGGAACTGGGACGATGGTTACACTCCATTATCCCAAAGGTATCGACGAAACCTTGGTTCAGAGGGATGAATGTGGGTCGGGATTTCATTCGTGTGATGTCCCGGC
The DNA here is from genome assembly GCF_030247185.1 of Malaya genurostris. Lineage (NCBI taxonomy): Eukaryota > Metazoa > Arthropoda > Insecta > Diptera > Culicidae > Malaya > Malaya genurostris. The sequence goes on along the minus strand of NC_080571.1, from coordinate 14,819,026 downwards.
TCATGTCTAATCATAACACCTTGGATACGCACCTCCGGCGTATCGGGCTTGTGGAGAATGGTCTCTGCACATGCGATAAGGGTTATCACGACATTGAACATGTTGTCTGGGTATGTACCGAGTATTGTGGCGCCAGATCACAGCTAATTGACTCCCTTCGGGCCCGAGGTATATCACCCATGGTCCCAGTACGAGACGTGTTGGCCCATCGAGACCTTCCCTATATGCTGCTCTTATATCAGTTCATAAAGAACATTAACTTACAAGTCTGATCTGCTGAAGGGTTCCACAACATCCTCCTTCAACCTCGTACCTAACATCCGCTCGAACCTCCCCAAATGTCGTCTGTCCACCATCTTCATCGAAAAACTAACAAGATCTTTCTGCTGTCACTAATTTTTTGCTCCCCTGTCCCCGTCTCTTCACCATCTCGATGTCAACTAATTAGATCTTATCGCTGACCTAAGTAGTTTCGCTCCCTTACCACCTTTTTCAACAACATAAACTTCTCTCTGTTTCTTTCCTTCTCTTCCACAAAATTCACCACCACGGAGAGCCGCTCAAGTCGATGATTATGCGGGCCATCAGCCGGCTCCCCGTAGTCGGGGGTGTTTTCCGCGGACCCACACGAACGAAAAGATGCGACCAACAGTGATACGTACCAACGTCGTGCCAGTTTACTCCAGCGTACAAGATCCAGCCAGCCACTGCCGACCACCCGTTGAAGACTAGATCTCCCAAAGCTCATATGATGTGAAAATAAAAAAAAAATCTAGTTTAAGTAGTTAAAACATATGCCCTCGGCATCTTATAGCTTAACGCAATGTGCCTTAAAATATGTTATTAAATAAAAAAAAAAAAAAAGAACTTAGAACCTGAATTCTAGATCAGCCTGCATTTTGGACCAGAATCTTGAGTTTTTGCAATGACTGAGCGGAAATATATATTGGAGAAGCCAAGTGAAAGAAAAACTAACAGACAAGATGAATTTTTGGAAAAAGATACGCTCAGAGACAGGACTCGAACCTGCGTTCTTATGCATTCCGTGCATACGCGCTACCATTTCGCCACTCTGATCTTGTTTCTTGAGTTATTGATCCAGATTGTGGATCCGAGTTCTGTAGCTGGACGTAAATTATGAGCCTAGATTCTAGATCAGAACCCTTGACGTCAATTCTGGACCTGAATTCCGGACTTAAATTTTGGATTGGAACACAGAACCTGATTTCCACTCTCGGATTCAACATCTGGATTCGGGATCTGAGTTCTGAATCCGAAGGCTGAATCGGTATTCTGGACCTAGACTGGATTTGGACATAGTTTCTGATCCTGGGTGACTTCTGGACTTCGATTCTGGTCCTGTTTTTTTCTGAACTTCTGAACACAGGTTCGGAATCTGAATCTGATCTGGATTTACGTCCTGAATTCCAACCCGAATTCAGAACCTGTATTCTAGATCCGTGTTATGGATCTGTACCTGAATCTTAAGATCTTGTTCCGGATTGTGGATCCCAGTTCTGTAGCTGGATCTAAATTCTGAGTCTAGATTCTAGATCTGTACCTTTGATTTGAATTTTGGAGCTGCATTCTGGGCCCGGCTCTTGTCGTAGATGATTATAATTATAAATAATGATGAACATAAGTTCTGGATCTGGTTGAAAAAAAATACAATTTTTAACCTGGTTGAGACCTGAGTTCTAAGATTGGTTTCTCGATCTTAACTTATGATACTTAATACTAATTCCGAATTTTTATTCTGGATCTGAATCCTGGGCCTGGATTGAAGGTCTGAATTCAGAAATTTGGATTTTACCCTTAAATGTCTTAGCTGGACCCAAATTGGAGCCTGGATACAGAACACTGTACATGAATTTTGGAGTTTGATTCTAGACCTAGATCCCTCACTTGAACTCTGAATTTCAGAGGCAGATTTAGAATTTTTGATTCTGAATTTTTAACATAGATTCAGAGCCTACATTTTGAATCTAAGTACAGATTCTAGATTTTGAGCCAAGCTTCTAGTGTAGTGCTTCAATTCAAGATCTGATTTCCAAAATTTGAACTGTGGACCAGAACCAGGATTCCAATACTTTGGATCTGAACTCTGTGCCTGAATTCTGGATTTAAATCATCCGGTTTTTGGATCTGAATTATGTAGCTAGAATATAGACCGGAGCTCTGGACCTCAATTTTTAACCAGGATTCTGGATCTGACTACTCAACCTTAATTCTGGATTTTAGAGTTGGACCTGAGTTCTTGAACTGAATTCACAACTTGACTTCTGCACCTTGATTCGGGACCTGAATTCTGCGCCAAAATTTTGAATTTGAGTTTTGGAGCCGGATTTTAGGCTTGAATACAGGATCTGTACCTGAATTTTGGACCTAGAATCTGGACATGGACTAGGTTTCTGGACCTGAATTATGGATCTGAATTCCGAGCTCATGACTTATGAACCCGGATTCAACACCTACATTCTAGACTTCAATACTGGATCTGGATTCTTACCTTGATTTCTGAATCTGAATTTTAATTCTGGATCTGAATTCTAGACCTTGATCCAAGGTCTGAATTCAGTAATTCGGATTTTGCCCTTGAATTTCTTAGCTGGACCCATATTCGAGCCTGGATTCTGGACCTGAACACTGTACATGAGTTTTGGAATTTAATTCTAGGTCTGGATCATCCTGAATTCTGCAGCTGGACCTAGATTATAAACCTGAATTCTGGACCAGAACTTTTAACCAGGATTCTGGATCTGACTACTCAACCTTAATTCTGGATTTTAGAGTTGGACCTGAGTTCTTGAACTGAATTCACAACTTGACTTCTGCACCTTGATTCGGGACCTGAATTCTGCGCCAAAATTTTGAATTTGAGTTTTGGAGCCGGATTTTAGGCTTGAATACAGGATCTGTACCTGAATTTTGGACCTAGAATCTGGACATGGACTAGGTTTCTGGACCTGAATTATGAATCTGAATTCCGAGCTCATGACTTATGAACCCGGATTCAACACCTACATTCTAGACTTCAATACTGGATCTGGATTCTTACCTTGATTTCTGAATCTGAATTTTAATTCTGGATCTGAATTCTAGACCTTGATCCAAGGTCTGAATTCAGTAATTCGGATTTTGCCCTTGAATTTCTTAGCTGGACCCATATTCGAGCCTGGATTCTGGACCTGAACACTGTACATGAGTTTTGGAATTTAATTCTAGGTCTGGATCATCCTGAATTCTGCAGCTGGACCTAGATTATAAACCTGAATTCTGGACCAGAACTTTTAACCAGGATTCTGGATCTGACTACTCAACCTTAATTCTGGATTTTAGAGTTGGACCTGAGTTCTTGAACTGAATTCACAACTTGACTTCTGCACCTTGATTCGGGACCTGAATTCTGCGCCAAAATTTTGAATTTGAGTTTTGGAGCCGGATTTTAGGCTTGAATACAGGATCTGTACCTGAATTTTGGACCTAGAATCTGGACATGGACTAGGTTTCTGGACCTGAATTATGAATCTGAATTCCGAGCTCATGACTTATGAACCCGGATTCAACACCTACATTCTAGACTTCAATACTGGATCTGGATTCTTACCTTGATTTCTGAATCTGAATTTTAATTCTGGATCTGAATTCTAGACCTTGATCCAAGGTCTGAATTCAGTAATTCGGATTTTGCCCTTGAATTTCTTAGCTGGACCCATATTCGAGCCTGGATTCTGGACCTGAACACTGTACATGAGTTTTGGAATTTAATTCTAGGTCTGGATCATCCTGAATTCTGCAGCTGGACCTAGATTATAAACCTGAATTCTGGACCAGAACTTTTAACCAGGATTCTGGATCTGACTACTCAACCTAAAGTCTGGATTTCGGATTTGGACCAGAGTTCATGAAACTGAATTTAAGACTTGAGTTCTGAACATTTATTTTGTACCAAAATTCTGTGCCTAGATTCAGGATTTGAGTTTTGGAGCCGGTATCTAAATTTTGGACTTCTAGACCTGAATCAGGTTTTTTCACCTGGATTATGAATCTGGACTCCGAACTCGACTTATGAACCTGGATTCAGGACGTACATTCTAGACTTTGGTTCTGGATCCGGATTCAAACCTTGATATCTTAATCTGAACTCCAAATTTTGATTCTGGAACTGACTTCTGGAATTCACTTGAATTTCTTAGCTGGAACAGATTCGAGCCTGGATTCTGGGCCTGAACACTGTACATGAGTTTTGGAATTGAATTCTAGGCCTGGATCGTTCACCTGAATTCTGAATTTGGATTTTAGATCTGGATTCAGAATTTTTAACCTGGATTCAGGACCTGAATTCTAGACTTGGATTCTGGATCTGAAAGGGGGATCTATATTTTGAATCTGGGTACAGATTCTAGATTTTGAGCCGAGATTCTAGTGTGGGGTTTCAATTCAAGACCTGAATTCTGGACCAAAATTACAAATTCTGGGCCCGGATATTGGCATAGATGATAATTATTATAAATAATGATAAACTTGAATTCTGGATCTTGTTGTAAAATCTTGAACCTGGACTCAGAACCTGAATTCTAAGCTTGGATTCTGAATCTAAACTCTTGGCACGCGTTTTGGATTTATATTCTGGACCTGGACTCTTGATCTGGCTTCAGATACTGAATTTTCTGGTCCTGAGCCTGAATTCTGAACCTTAATTCTGGACCGAGTTTTGGACCTGGACTACCTGCTATCTGAATCAGAATTCTAGACCGAGATATAGGATTTAGATTCTGGAATGTAGTTCTAGAACTGGATTCTGTTCTGAATCCGAATTCCGAACCAAAATTTCTTGATCTAGATTTAAGATAAGTATTCAGAGACAGGATTCTGGATCTGGACCGAAACTCTGAATTTGGACTCTGAGTCTGGATTCTGGATTTGCATCACAAATTATTGATCCGGATTTTGAATCAGAATTCTGTAGCTGGACCTAGATCATAGAACTGCATTCTGGACCAGAACTTTTGACCAGGATTCTGGATCTGACTACTCAACCTTAATTCTGGATTTTGGAGTTGGACCTGAGTTCTTGAACTGAATTCCCCAATTGAGTTCTGAACCTTGATTCTGCACAAGATTTTAAATTTGAGTTGTGGAGCCGGATTCTAGACTTGAATACAGGAGCTTTATTGTAAACCTGAATTTTGGACCTTAAAAATGGACATGAACCAGATTTCTGGACCTGGGTTATGGATTTCGAGCTTGACTTATGAACTTGAATTCACGACCTAAATTCTAAACTTAGTATCTGAATCTGGATTCTAAACTTAATTTCTAAATTTTAATTACGAAATTAGTTCAATGGATCTGAATCCTAGACCTGGATACATGGTCTGAATTCAGTAATTTAGATTTTTAACTCCAATTTCTCAGCTGGACCCAGTTTTTAGCCTGGATTCTGGATCTGAACACTGTAAATTAATTTTGGAGTTGGATTCTAGACCTGAAATGTGGATCTATATTATGAACCTGGATTTTGAATACGAACATAGATACTAAATTTTTAACCGAAATTCTAGTCTAGACCTGAATTCCAAACCTGAACACTGGACCAAGATTTGCGATTTAAACCGGGATTCTAGATTTTGAGCCAGAACTTTGGAGTTCAATTATTGACCGGGATCCTAAATTCTACACGTGGACCTTTACCGACCTAGGTGGTTAGAATGAGTGAAATGTATCGTAATTTTATCTTTTGTACCTATTCAGTAGTTTCAGTTTATTTTCGAATTGGTAGAAAACTGGAAATTATTAGTGGAGTTGTTTTTTGCTTAAATTTTGAATTTTGAGTTATTTTTCTCACATCACTGAAAAAAACTAGAAAGGACAACTCTATGGGGTTGTTTGAACTTCTGACGTAGGACTACGTAAAAGCAAAGTCCTGGCATTACATTCTTCTAGTGAAATTTGGCCATTCTGTTTCAACAAACTTTGCAGCCGACTCTACAGCGTACAGAATCATGACGACATGACTAGTACTACGATCCTACTGACACTAAAAATCCTTCCAGGTTGGGGCTCGAACATACGATAACTAGCTTTTAAGATCAGCGCCCTATGCATTGAACCACCAACCCGGGCCACGTAGGACTGTTGTCGAAATCACTGCTAAGATTTGTATGGAATATTTAGGCAGCAGTTTTCTGTTTATGTCCCATATAAAATCATCCGTATTTAGGCGGAACATTTATTCGAAAATAATAAGAATTTTTGATGCCCTGAGAAGGACCGTGCGGTTTGTTGGTGTTGAGAAGAAATGTGTTCAACAAGTGCAGCCGACACACCATAATCGAGGTCATCCTACGTTTTTCTTAAATGGAAACAAACAGCAGAATATCGATGAAAATGACATTTGTGCGAGACGGACGGTGCATAAAAAAAAAACCTCAGAAAGCTCACTTGCTGATGAGCACAGTAACCTTCTCTAAGGCATCAACGAACCGTACAGAGTTCAAACCGGTTCAAAACTGATTTTTTAAGGACAAAATTCCTTTGAAAATTATTGAATTTATGTGTATGAAACTATATTCTCTGTTAGGGAAAACCATGAAAATGACTTATTAAACAGTCGAAAATTGGGATTTTTCAGGCAGTAGGTTTTGTTAAAATCGGTTAAGCTATCGATGTTCAAAACTTGACCACTAGTCCTACGTTAGAATATCCTACATTGCTGAGCCTATTTCCAATGACATGAAGCAAAAATGATGGTTTGACATTAACAATAACAAGAGGTAGGTACGCAGGATCAAAAACTTCCGCTGGGATAGTTTTGAAAAGGTGCCCCTTAGTAAAGTTAAATAGTATTCACATCCAAATGAACTCTTTCTCGTGGAGTGTCGATCTTACTTGCACTAGAGAATTGAATTTCAATTGATCCGGACAGGATGTTGAATGATACTGGCAACACTACCAAGATAAATGAACAAACAAAGATGACTCAAAACATGATACTGAAAGACTGTTGCATTTTTCTTCACTCCCCCGGAAATGACTTAGCATTAGTGGCACATGTTTTCTGAATCCGATAGCAATCGATACAAAAAAAAATTGCAAAGTCTTCTAATGACCTTTAAATCTGAATTATAGGACAAATTGTTTTATATTCGTGCTTCAGAGGCATGAAAAACTTACTACAATATGAAAAAAAAAACTAATCACAATGCGAATTGTTGAACAACCTTCCACTTCACCCTCCAAAAGCGCAACCCAACTAAACGATGACCAGTCAACAACTCCGTCCAACACCAGTCCGAAGAAATGCAAGGGAAAAAAATCCCGTTGAATACCTTTCCGGTAATCTGCCAATCAATTCAAGCAACATTGTATGCAGATCGGTAACGATCTTTCAGCGTCGATCCTTAAATAGAGCATCATCGCCAGAGCGCCAAGTGTCATTGCCATCGCCATCGCAATCGCCATCATCTGCCACAACAGCAGCAGCATCCACTTTTTACTGCCATGTAGGTCCCGTGTCCGATGGGAAAATGCCGATACGATCAAGTAACAGCAAAACGGACGGGTATATGTGTATGTGCTAAATATGTAAATGTCGATGGCTCCCACGCGGTTCCATATGGGCAAAGAAAGCACTTGCCTTTTTGCGCTTCCCGTCCCATCCCATCTCATCCCATCCTAAGGATTCTCTCGGGTTCCCGCTTCAGGTTCGCTCCGGTTGGCACTGATGATCTTCACGTGCGCGCGCGCGAACATCTCCGTACGGCATGGGAAAACCAACTGGAAGATCACTCGGCCTCGGCCTCGAATGCATTGGCAAGGTGGCGTGAAAATTTCCTCCGACAAAATATGATCGGTTACCGGGTGGAGGCTGATCCCACGCCATCACCGTAGCGAACGAAGTGTGCTGTGCAAGATAATCAAGAATCTCAATCCGACCCAGCACCTTCGTCGCCAACAGTAGGCTTCGTAGGCTTCGTAGGCTGCTGCTGCTGTTGTTGGGATGAACTTGAAACGAGGAACCTTTCTCCCTTCTGAATGCTGCTGCTGCTGCTGCTGCCACCACCAAAACCCAACACCGACTGCCATTAGACAGATTTTGTGTGTGTTTTTTTTAATGCCTTTGGGGCCAATTTCAATTTGATAAATAAATTAAAAACAATCAGTCGGCCTGCCAACGACTCGACCCTTGAACACCGGACGGATGACGAGGTCCATGAGGCCACAGTTGTGGTCATCTTCTGCCACGTTTAGGCCATCACAGCCGTCCGGCCAAACGAGCCACAGTGAATGAGTGAGTAATAATGATCGTACGGAGGATGTGATTCAATAAATGCAATAGAAGAAATTATCAGATGCCGCAGCAATTTCGCACTCCGTTCCGTTCCTTCCATTGCTCCCCGTCCGTCGATTGTTGAAGGAACAGTCATTACTGCCGGACAGGTTCCTCCGTCCGTTCGTTCGAACATCAGGCAATGATAATTTAATTTTCCAATATTGTACATCTTTTCTTGCGTTGCTGGCTGCGTGTATGCAAGCCGTAACTTGCTTGCAGTACAAACTGGCATTTTCCGGCAGGGCGATTTAATGGAAATTTATCGGCACTCGTTTGTCTGGTCGAACAACACAATTTTAAGCCCATTCCAATTAGTGTTCGGTTCTCAGACTTCGCTGCAGACCTGCCTATTTTACAAGTCATTCCAGATCGAGATCAGCCGAGTGCACCAAATGATGCAGCTCAGTTACAGGCGTAGAAGGCACTGCAATGTTTTTTTCTATTTTCACACGCGTCTAACGAGAAATTTGTATCTGACTACTTTGATCAATGTTTTCCATTTTCATAGCCTTTTGCGAACAAGTTTTCACAGCCGAGATGAAATTTAACGCTTATAATGACAAAATATCTAAGCCCTGTGAAGTAAAAGGCCCTGGCTAAGGTTCAACGTCTGGTTCCATAACAAACTCAAATTACAGATGAATTAACTGATAGCAAACAGAAATGCTGGGTTTAGCACGAGATTTAATCAGAGAGATTGTTTGGAGCACCATAATTTTGAGATTGATTTTAAAAAGGATTTAAAATTGAAATTATTTTGAGCTCAGATTACAACTTGGTGTAAGAGTTGAGCTTATACTAAGACTTGGACTTGGACTTGGACTTGGACTTGGACTTGGACTTGGACTTGGACTTGGACTTGGACTTGGACTTGGACTTGGACTTGGACTTGGACTTGGACTTGGACTTGGACTTGGACTTGGACTTGGACTTGGACTTGGACTTGGACTTGGACTTGGACTTGGACTTGGACTTGGACTTGGACTTGGACTTGGACTTGGACTTGGACTTGGACTTGGACTTGGACTTGGACTTGGACTTGGACTTGGACTTGGACTTGGACTTGGACTTGGACTTGGACTTGGACTTGGACTTGGACTTGGACTTGGACTTGGACTTGGACTTGGACTTGGACTTGGACTTGGACTTGGACTTGGACTTGGACTTGGACTTGGACTTGGACTTGGACTTGGACTTGGACTTGGACTTGGACTTGGACTTGGACTTGGACTTGGACTTGGACTTGGACTTGGACTTGGACTTGGACTTGGACTTGGACTTGGACTTGGACTTGGACTTGGACTTGGACTCTAAAACTCTAAAACTCTAAAACTCTAAAACTCTAAAACTCTAAAACTCTAAAACTCCAAAACTCTAAAACTCTAAAACTCTAAAACTCTAAAACTCTAAAACTCTAAAACTCTAAAACTCTAAAACTCTAAAACTCTAAAACTCTAAAACTCTAAAACTCTAAAACTCTAAAACTCTAAAACTCTAAAACTCTAAAACTCTAAAACTCTAAAACTCTAAAACTCTAAAACTCTAAAACTCTAAAACTCTAAAACTCTAAAACTCTAAAACTCTAAAACTCTAAAACTCTAAAACTCTAAAACTCTAAAACTCTAAAACTCTAAAACTCTAAAACTCTAAAACTCTAAAACTCTAAAACTCTAAAACTCTAAAACTCTAAAACTCTAAAACTCTAAAACTCTAAAACTCTAAAACTCTAAAACTCTAAAACTCTAAAACTCTAAAACTCTAAAACTCTAAAACTCTAAAACTCTAAAACTCTAAAACTCTAAAACTCTAAAACTCTAAAACTCTAAAACTCTAAAACTCTAAAACTCTAAAACTCTAAAACTCTAGAACTCTAAAACTCTAAAACTCTAAAACTCTAAAAATTTAAAACTCTAAAACTCTAAAACTCTAAAACTCTAAAACTCTAAAACTCTAAAACTCTAAAACTCTAAAACTCTAAAACTCTAAAACTCTAAAACTCTAAAACTCTAAAACTCTAAAACTCTAAAACTCTAAAACTCTAAAACTCTAAAACTCTAAAACTCTAAAACTCTAAAACTCTAAAACTCTAAAACTCTAAAACTCTAAAACTCTAAAACTCTAAAACTCTAAAACTCTAAAACTCTAGAACTCTAAAACTCTAAAACTCTAAAACTCTAAAAATTTAAAACTCTAAAACTCTAAAACTCTAAAACTCTAAAACTCTAAAACTCTAAAACTCTAAAACTCTAAAACTCTAAAACTCTAAAACTCTAAAACTCTAAAACTCTAAAACTCTAAAACTCTAAAACTCTAAAACTCTAAAACTCTAAAACTCTAAAACTCTAAAACTCTAAAACTCTAAAACTCTAAAACTCTAAAACTCTAAAACTCTAAAACTCTAAAACTCTAAAACTCTAAAACTCTAAAACTCTAAAACTCTAAAACTCTAAAACTCTAAAACTCTAAAACTCTAAAACTCTAAAACTCTAAAACTCTAAAACTCTAAAACTCTAAAACTCTAAAACTCTAAAACTCTAAAACTCTAAAACTCTAAAACTCTAAAACTCTAAAACTCTAAAACTCTAAAACTCTAACTCTAAAACTCTAAAACTCTAAAACTCTAAAACTCTAAAACTTTAAAACTCTAAAACTCTAAAACTCTAAAACTCTAAAACTCTAAAACTCTAAAACTCTAAAACTCTAAAACTCTAAAACTCTAAAACTCTAAAACTCTTAAACTCTAAAACTCTAAAACTCTAAAACTCTAAAGCTCTAAAACTCTAAAACTCTAAAACTCTAAAAAATCAAAAAACCTCTTGGACTCTTGGACTTTTGGACTCTTGGACTCTTGGACTCTTGGACTCTTGGACTCTTGGACTCTTGGACTCTTGGACTCTTGGACTCTTGGACTCTTGGACTCTTGGACTCTTGGACTCTTGGACTCTTGGACTCTTGGACTCTTGGACTCTTGGACTCTTGGACTCTTGGACTCTTGGACTCTTGGACTCTTGGACTCTTGGACTCTTGGACTCTTGGACTCTTGGACTCTTGGACTCTTGGACTCTTGGACTCTTGGACTCTTGGACTCTTGGACTCTTGGACTCTTGGACTCTTGGACTCTTGGACTCTTGGACTCTTGGACTCTTGGACTCTTGGACTCTTGGACTCTTGGACTCTTGGACTCTTGGACTCTTGGACTCTTGGACTCTTGGACTCTTGGACTCTTGGACTCTTGGACTCTTGGACTCTTGGACTCTTGGACTCTTGGACTCTTGGACTCTTGGACTCTTGGACTCTTGGACTCTTGGACTCTTGGACTCTTGGACTCTTGGACTCTTGGACTCTTGGACTCTTGGACTCTTGGACTCTTGGACTCTTGGACTCTTGGACTCTTGGACTCTTGGACTCTTGGAAACATAAAACAGATGAACGGAAGAAAAGAATAAAACTACAGAAAAATAAAATATTAGAATAAGAGAACCAACAAGACGAACGGAATGTACAAAATGATCGAAAAGAAAATAGCTAGCGAATAGTAAATGTATGATGCGAACAGAACATGAGCAGAGAGTGAACACCTATTGTACGAAACGAACAGTGAGAAGAGAAACTAGAATGAGCAAAGAAGCAATTAGAAGGGAACGAGTAACGAGCGAACGAAAACCAAACAAAGAACGATAAAATGAACAGAAAATAAGCAGGAAATACTGTTAATGAAATGGAACGAGCTAAACTAATAGAGAAGGAATTGCAAAAAAACAGAAGACGTAAAAAAACGAACAAACAATAAACAAATAATGAGCAGAAAACAAGCAGAAATTGAACAGAGAACAGACAGATGAAGAACGTAAATGAATAGAAAATGTTCAGAACGAACCTAAAATGAAGGAGAACGAACAAAGAGAACAGTTATAGAATAGCGAATGTACAAAAAAATATGCGAACAGAAAACGAAGCAGAGAACAATCATAAAATGAACAGAGATCGAAAATAAAAGAAAAAAGCAACTAAAAAAACTTACAGAAATTGAGCAGAGAACGAGCTGTACTAATAGAGAAAAAATAGCAGAAGAAGGATCGGCTGCTGAGCAGAGGATCAACAGAATAAACAAAGAAAGAGTAGCAAACGACAAAAACAAATACAAAGCCTTCAGAAAAATTTGCTGAGAACAACCAGAAACCGTACAAAACGAACAGAACAGAGAAAAAACAGACGGAAAATAGCGGAGAATGAACAGAGACTGAAAGGCGAACGAAAATCAGAAAACGTGCAGATCGAACAAAAACTGAGTAAAAAACGAGTAAAACGTAAGTAGAGAATGAACAGAACGAATAGAGAAAGAATAGCGAACAAACATGCGAATGGAAAGAAAAAATTTCCAACGAGAAACTGACTGAAACTTCCCAGCGAGAAATTCTTTGAGAGTAACATAAATCAATGAAACATTAGAAGTATAATTTTCGAATTAAAATGGCTGAATATATGAATCCTCTCCCTCTCGACCCACTCGACTTTCTTCATATTTTTTTCTTGAATCATCTTGTTTTATTTTATTTCACATTTTACATAATAACAAAAAATTGAAAACTAGATTACTAAAGATCGAACTGTTTTGAAAATAGAACCTCACAAACAATCTTTAGCAAGCATGTTATAAAAAATTTCAACCACTATTCGAAAACTGCTTAGTCTTGAATCGGACGATTCTAAGTTCTTTTGCCGGGCAACATACAACATTCTTTCCTCTGCAAATCCAGATATCATGAAACTTGAAAGTTTGCATTTGATTAACCATGAACCCACCGGAATCAGCTAGTGCCAATAAAATGACAGAATAATCACGCATGAATTCTCACCCGCTGTCCGTCATCGTCCTTATCACACACACACAAAAAAAAGTAGGCGTTCCATTTGCACCGCCTGCCTTGTCTGTCATTTGTCTGTGCGCGCGCTCCGAGACAAGTACTTACCATTCGTTCGCAAAATTGGGTTGACATTGAACGCTAAAAGACCCGCAAAACTATTTCCGGTTACGATTGATTGATTTGCACGATTAGTGCAGAAGTTTAGTTACTATTGGTTCGCAGAAGAGACAACACTGAGTTTTCGAAGGTGTGGCGATTCTAAACTGTGTGAGGCCGGGTTGGTCAAAAGCTTCAATGACCGAGTGGTTAAATTATATAGTGGCTTAAAATCAATTAGTGATTTAAAAGAGTTGCAATTCGCATACGCTGCTAGCTTGGAGGGCTGAAATTTTGGGCTTGTTCGGGCGTCTAGAAAAGGTGAGTGTTTTACTAGAATTGGTCGAATTGAACAAAGATCGTTTTCAGTGAGAGTTTCTGAGTAAATCCGACTGAAGAAGATCGATTTCGAAATAAGTAACACAGCACAATAAGTAGACAAAATTTCAAAGCAGAGAGCGCTACCGAGCATCATGTTCGTATCTTTATTTTTACATTAAATATTTTATTTATTATCCATTTTTTGTCAGCATTTATATACAGTGGCTGCAATATTTTAGTGATACAGTTTATAACTTTACATCTATGGTATTATCTGCTTAGTCTATGTTTTAATTTTTTATTTCTTATTGTTTCAGTCCTAAATTGTTAGTGACTTTTATTTCATGTTTGGATTTATATCCTTGAAATTGTATATTTTTATCTACTTAACCTAAACTAACCTAACCTAACTCTAGCTGTAAAGCGCTATAATAATGGCATGTTCAGAAATTGAACATTTAGTTTTGAGCATCATGTTCGGATTTGTTTGAACCTTTAGTTGATTTTATCATTTGAACTTTCATTGACGAGTCAAAGATGAAACGTAAGGAAAAAGTTTGAACTTGTTAATTTATACTTATAACAGATTATGGAATCACTATATACCATGAAATAATATATTTGTCGCACAGAGTCACGAAAGTAGTGTGATTTGAATGCCATTAATTCGAATAACGGCTCCGTACTGTTGGCATCACCTCGAAACATTTAATCCGAAATGCTGGCAGTTTCGTGGGCTTCATATTGTATTTGACAGGTCGTTTGCTCATTTGGAACGATGTTTCATTCAAACGAAGAGCTGTTGTCACTCTACTTACCGGTACTCTAATCGTGATGCCGCGTTGACTTCTTTACCTTTGTGGTCTTTAAACTGCCACCAGCGTCATTTGAAAGCGGTGTCGAACCCATGAATCAACAATGCGCTTATGGTTTTGACGTTTAGTTTTGTTTAGAGTAATAAGAATCTTCTGTTTTTGCGCATTGTTGGGAACAGTTCACTTCCGGTGAAACCCTCAACGAATGAACACGTCGTATCGTGTTAGTGTGGTGAAAATTCGAGTATTTCGCGAGAAAGAAAGGCTTTTCATCTGTACTTCGGTGACTCCACGTTGTCACATTGCGACGGTTTCACTTGTAGTCCAGTGAAAAGAAAGTCCATTGGACTATAAACGAAAACTAACTGACAATATTGAACAATCCAATCAGCGTGGTCACCACGAGATAGCGTTATGGTGATTGTTTTGACATATCACATGTACTTAGAAAAATTTTTGACGAATTTTTCAATTTACTTGAGTTTGAAAGAATGCAGATGGCAAAACCTTACAAATATGGGTAAGAAAAATGATTATTCACGTGTTGCCATCAAACATATGATTTCAAATTGTCCTATACTCTTGACAATCTCGGTTGAAATTTGAAATTTTCAGTTCACATACAGATTTGATTTAGATGATAAAACATGAGTAATTAGACTAGTCATAAAACTTTTGATCATAATTTATCAATTAATCTCAAAATCCAACCATAAAAACAAAGCTTTTCCCAGATATGAAAACAGTACCCAACACCACTTTGGTATTTCATGCTACGATTTCTCCATAAATATCAATCAAACATACCACGGAAAGTTACTGAATCATTAATGATCGATTTTTTTACCAAATTTTCACACGTTTTTGTATGTTAGTATTCGATTCATAAGAAAAAAAATAAAAACCCTGCACTTTTGTTCGAATCTTCAAGCAAAATCTGATAATTACCACCATTGCTTAGTTCAATGCCCGCCACTCGGGCAGCGCAGCGATTGCAAAAGAGTTGGCTGGATTCTTCAATAGCTAATTCGCTGTGCCATCAATCGGTGTCATCTCAAGTAAGGTACACGCTTAAAAATAGTTACTCAAAAATGAGTAAGATCTCATTCATCTACAGAAAAAGTGGAACAACTCTAATTTAGAGTAACTCCGAAGTTACTCAAATTTGAGTTCTTCCACTGGAAACGATATTTGGGTAAAATCTACTCATTTACTGAGTAATACTTTATTTGTACATGTACCAAAAATAGAGTAACTATCACTCAAATTTTGAGTGAAATTTTATTTCACATATACCAAATTTGCAAAAAAAATTGCTCCTTTTCTGAGTGTATTGTATTAAAATATTAAGTAATTGAACGCAATACTATATCAAGTGGTGGTTGCTTAGAGTAGTGTGTCAATCGCAAATTAACATGCATGTCAGTTATGCTCAGGCACCTATCATACACTTATTCCTCATAAATGCCATTTGAACATATTCGGTTCCATTCTAAAGCACAACACGGAGTTTATCATTCCGGTTTTTGCAGACACAACACCGTTTGTGTTAAGCGACTCACCCTCGAAACACGCGATCTCACTAACAAAAAATACAACCTGTTGCTACAAATGGTTATTACAACTTTTAGACTGATCTTGCGAATAGTAACAAAAAAACGAGTTATTGCGTTAAACTCAAATTTAGAGTAGGAGTTACTCAATATCATTGATGATAACTACTCAATTTTTGACGTTTCCATGTATCATTTGAAAATGAGAAACTAGTACTCAAACTCTGGGTCACTTTTTTCTAAGCATGTAACGCCACCAGAAGTGAAGAAGAAGAAGAAGGGAACAGTTTGTTTTATTTTCTGGATTAGAGTACGTGGAAGTAAATCCCAATTCTTATATGAAAAATACTACATGTTTTAGTAAGTTAGTTGAACTGCTTACATCAGTGGCTCCCAAATTTTTCTATGTGTTATTTATTGCATTATGTCTTAAATTGTAATAGTTATAATTCAAGCAGGGTGTTCAGTCACATGCGGTGACTTTTCAGCCCTTTCATCTTGGTAAAAAATACCTTATAATTCTTTGTTATTTACCCATTTTGTTGTGATTTTTTAAGTGCAAAAATAGAAAACAACGAAGAAAACAAGCTTTAAATCTATTAAAACATATTCCTCTTATTACTTAAATATCATCTTAGGTAATTCGCCATTAATTATGAAATCCACTCGGAAATATTATTTGAACCAAACGACTAACTTCTATTAATTATAAAAGAAGCTGTTATTTTCAGACATTTTGTGGATAATTTCATAAAGTATTTCGAGTTTGTTTGTATCATTATATAATTTCTATTCTAATTTAGCTATTGGTTGAACTCATGGTCGCAGCTGGAATCAGAACTAGGTCTTAAAAGGGTCCTTTATTAAATTGAAAATCCAATTTTCTTTATGAAATGATAAAGAAATTTTATGTATGGAAGGTCACGACAAGCAAGAATGTCTCGAACTGGGACATTGGATAGTCTACCTTGGGTACGCAAAGAATTTATTAGTTGAGATCTGACATCACGATACTCCACGCATGTCCAAACGACATGATCAATAACCTTCTCCGCAAGCACAATGATTAGTCTCGGAGAGCCCAATTCGAAGGAGATGTGCGTCTAACGTGTAGTGATTGGACATGAGTCTGGACATCATACGAATGAAATCCCTACTCAAATCCAGTCCCCTGAACCATGCCTTTGTCGATATTTTAGGAATAATTGAGTGCATCCACCGACCCAGATCATCTTTATCCCAAGAAGATTGCCAGCTGGCAAGTGTTCTTTGGCGAGTCGTGCTATAGAATTCGTTGAAAGCAATCGGTCTCTCATAAATTTCTCCCTCAATAGCACCACGTTTGGCTGAACTATCGGCTTTTTCATTGCCTGGAATGGAGCAATGAGCCGGGACCCAAACTATTGTGGTTTGATAATTATTATTCAATATGTCGTTCAGACACTTTTTTATTTTGCCCAAGAAAAACGGTTCATTTTTGCCAGTAGCGTTTGAGCGAATGGCTTCAATTGCACTCAGACTATCTGTGAAAAGAAAATAATGGTTTGGAGATAATGTGACGATTACACTCAAACTATAATGAACTGCTGCTAACTCTGCTATATAAACAGATGCAGGTTCTTGAAGCCTAAGTGAGACTGAAACATTATTGTTGAATATACCAAACCCAGTAGCCTCTTCAATTCGTGATACGTTCGTTTAAAATATTTTCTCAGAGTCAATATGCCTGAACCTACTTAAATTTTTTTTTGGGATTTCCATAGAGCGTAGGTGTTCCGGGATTCCACGCACTTCGCGCTGCATGGATGTATCGAAAAATAAAGTTGAGTCAGGGACATTTAGGAGGACATGAATCTTGTTTGAGATTGAAGCTCGACCAGCCTTTCGAAGTTGTTAATAACCTGGGGATTCAGTACCTCACATTTTATTAGCAGGCGTGATGAAAGCTCCCAAAATCGATCTTTTAGTGGAAGAACTCCCGCCAGAACTTCAAGACTCATTGTATGTGTCGAATGTATGCAGCCTAAAGCGATTCGCAAACAACGATATTGAATTCGCTCTAATTTGATAATATGAGAGTTTGCAGCGGAACGAAAGCAAACGCATCCATATTCCATCACTGAAGGTATCGTTGTCTGATACAATTTTATTAGATCTTCCGGATGAGCACCCCACCAAGATCCTGTTATTGTTCGAATAAAATTTACTCTTTGTTGGCATTTTGTTATCAGATACCTAATGTGTCCTCCCCACGTGCATTTGGAAACAAACCACACCCCGAGGTATTTAAAAGTCAAAACCTGTTGGATCATTCTTCTCATTATATGAAGCTGAAGCTGCGCGGGATCATGCCTTTTTGAAAAGATTGTCAACTCTGTTTTCTCCGCAGAGAATTCGATACCCAGATGAACAGCCCAAACAGACAAGTTATCTAAGGTACCTTGCAATGAACTTTGCAGATCAATAGCTTTGGATCCAGTAACTGAAACTACGCCATCATCTGCCAATTGTCTTAGTGTACATGGGGTTACTAGACTAGACAGCTGTCAATGTCATTCACGTAAAAATTATAAAGGAGCGGACTGCGGCATGAGCCTTGCGGGAGACCCATGTAGCTAATTCTGAATGATGCTAAGTCACCATATGAAAAGTGCATGTGCTTTTCTGACAAAAGGTTGTGCAAATAATTATTTATAACCGCTGGAAGTCCATGTTGGTGGAGCTTGTCTGAAAGAACATCAGTGGCAACTGAATCAAATGCTCCTTTTATGTCCAAAAATACAGATGCCGTTTGTTGTTTTTGTGCGAAGGCAATTTGGATGTCGGACGAAAGTAATGCAAGGCAATCATTCGTCCCTTTATTTCTACGGAAGCCAAACTGAGTATCTGACAACAAACCGTTCGTCTCGACCCAAGTGTCGAGACGTCGTAGAATAATTTTTTCGAACAATTTTCTGATGCAGGACAACATCGCAATGGGTCTATATGAGTTGTGATTGGAAGCTGGTTTCCCCGGCTTTTGAATGGCGATAACTTTCACTTGCCTCCAGTCAGGTGGAACAATATTTTGCTCAAGAAACTTGTTGAACAATTCCAACAAACGTCTTTTTGCAAGGTCGGGCAGATTCTTTACCAAGTTGAATTTAATTCTGTCCAACCCAGGGGCGTTATTGTTACAAGACATGAGTGCTATGGAAAATTCCATCATTGAAAAGGGGCTATCAATGGAACCATTATTTGAAGAAGACTCCCTAATAATGCTATGCGTAGGAACAGAATCTGGACAAACTTTCCTCGCAAAATCAAATATTCATCGGTTCGAGAATTCCTCACTTTCATTTCCTACGTTACGATTCCTCACTCGTCTGGCCGTGTTCCAAAGAGTGCTCATTGAGGTTTCTCTTGACAAACCTTCGACAAAATGTCTCCAATAGCTACATTTCTTGGCCCGAAGTATGCTCTTGTACTTGGTTTCTAAAGTGAAGAATTTTTCAAAATTCTGAGGAGTTCCTCCTCCTCGTTTTAAAAACGTCTTGAAAGCATTTTGTTTCGCGTGTTTAGCATCTGAGCACTCTTTGTCCCACCAAGGGTTTGGAGGCCTTTGGCCTGTTAGACGATGGACCAAGAAATCGTTTGGTTTGGGCTGCGACCTCTAGAATCGAACAAACGAGGAAGCCAAAAGTTGTATCTGAATAACAATCGAAATATTCTTATGATGAAGACTTCTCAGTTGAATCTAAGATGACAAAAATTGGTTGGGTCATCTTCAGAAAAAGTTACTAACTTTCATTCACCTGTAAATCCGGAACCGGAAGTCGGATCCAAATGAAATTCAAGAGCTTTGTATAGAACTATAGGACCTCTTATTTGAATCTAATTTTGTGAAGGTTGGTTCTGCCATCTTCGAGGAAATTGAGAGACAATATTTTTTCACACACAGACATTTGCTCAGTTTGTCAAGTTGAATCGAATGGTATATGACTCGGTTGAAAAGTCGGTTTTCACAGTGATTGCATAGCCATTCTATATGGTAAAGGCAAAAATACTCTTGAAATTGACATTTTTACTTTGAGCAGCCGGATCTCCGGAGCCGGAAGTTGGATCTGATTAAAAATCGGGGATAGTCTTACCTCTCAATTGAATCTAAGATAGTAGAAACACTCTCAATTGAATCTAAGGTTTCTGTCAGAGTGAGTTCACTCTGACAGGTTTGCTTTGATCAAATGCAACTAGCTCGCAGGCGTGCCTCGACGCTTCGCGTTACGCTTTCACTCTGACAGCAGCCTAAGATAGATTGAACACGCTTTTTTATTTTTTTTTTTTTTGCACCAGTTAATCCGGAACCGAAAGATATATCGAGATAAAATTCAATGGCAAGCTATGAGATCACGAGACCTTACATATGAAGCTTAGAAACATTGTTATAGAGGTTCCCGAAAAAATCGAGTACTCTTTTTTAGATTTTTTAGAATCTCAATAAATAATATAATGCCCGCGGACCCACACGAACCGAAAGGAAGCGGCCATATATAGCACCATTTGGAATTCATGCAATATTCAATTCACCGACACCTGCCGAATACCAGCTAAAAGCTTTTTTCAAAAATTCTAGACGACATAATCTAATGATACTATTCTAGTTTTAAGTTAGTCGTTAATTAAGATTAGGAAATACCCTTGGCATCTTAGAGCTTAAGCAGTGTGCCTGAAAATATATATTATACTATTGAAAAAAAAAAAAATCATATAATAATTTCGATAGAGCTCGAAAATTTACAAATCTTTCGGGTGATTGTTCAATACAAAATAATGACCGCGCTAGTTTGACTGAAAAATGAATAAGAAATAAATTTTTGCATTTGAAAACAATTCCAACCTTAAGTTCTTTCGATACCAAAATCATGGTAAGAAAATCAAATGTGTGTTAGTAGTATTTGATTGGAATTTGGGCATTCTTATGAGTTTGAGGAAAAAACTATGATTGAGCGATTCTGGAATTTCTCCGGTTCGATGAACTTCGGAAAACATAGATGTGACGATAGTTATAGTTTTCAGTGCAATCCAACGCATGCACGTCAAAAAAGCTACAATGCCTTGATTAATAATATCAGCACAACTCAATCCCAAAAGAAACCGTCGAGACGAAACCAGCCAATCAAACGCTCAATTCAAAGAACGAGCTCACCACTCACCACCTGGTTCTCGGTTCGACTCGACAAAACCCGAACCCCGAGAAAACCACGGCAGTCACGCACAACAAACCACCATAATTTAATGTAAATATGACACTTCAAAATTTGCGAGCTTGCCCAGAAGTAACCAAGGATCCGCCAAAAAAAAAAAAAAACAACAACATACTATTCATAAAACCAACAGCAACAAAAACTGTTTTCAAGCAGCTTCGGCTTTGCGCCAAGGTTTTGACATGTTTTGTTCCGCACATCAGAAAAGTAGGCGTTCGCTTTTGTGAAGACTTCTCGCGACAGAAACCATTCAGAAGGCGAGTGTACCGAATCGGTTTTTGGTAAGCACGGGAGAGGCGTCGGTAATTTTACGACCCCAAAAACACACACTCGACAACGACGACGACGACGATCCCTTCTGGCTGAGTAGCCATTGGTTTGGTAACGATAAATCGCCGAACGAAACAAACTCGTTACGCAACCGTGACCAACTGTAATAACAAACACAAATAATGACAACAACAACAGCAATAGCAACATTAACAAGCAGCAGGCGTGCCTTCGGCAGTCGGCCTTTCGCTGAACTTATCAGACAAACGGCGCATGGCACTCTGGCGGTTGTGGACGAAGAAGCAGCAGTCATTTCCCAGTGTGTTGAACCACTTTAATGATCTTCCCTCGTGGCCCGTCTGAAAAGCACCCCCCCCCCCCCCCCCCCTCTTATATGGTTGACGGTTGACGGCTCTAGGATGTCATCGCCACGGCCGATGGTGATGACAAATTTCCTGCGACCTTTCCGCCTTAGTCTAGCCCAGCCGTAGTTGTGTTCTCCGGTTGCTTTGATCTGATTTGGAAAATGTTTGCCGAGCATAACGCGTCAAAGTCATTTCCGCGTAACATGAAAAACAAAGGCAAATCAATCTACTGTCATTTCATGACGCCCAGTGTTGATTGGGTGGTGGTGGTGGAAAGCAACTTGGAACCGTTTTTGTTCGGATGCACGTCACGGTGTTCGATCGGTTGCGGAAGGTAAAGGGAAACGACAACGACGACAAACTCCGCCACAAAAAAAAATTCACTGCTTCGGGCTGTTCGGTAACAACAAATTGCCCCTTTCGGCACTGCTGTCACCCAGCAGTGTTACGAGGGAGTATGTAAAAGGGAACCTGAACCGTAAAGGGGTCCAAATCGGTAATTTCCAATTTATATGCTAATGCCACGCGTTCGGTGGAAGTCATCAGCGAAACGCACTGCTGCGGTGGTTGATTGACATGTTGCGTTTGGAAATCCGAAGAAGATTGATTTAAACATTCCAGTCGTGCCGTCGTCGTCGGATGATTGAGTCGTTCAGGCTGGGCTTTGAGCAACGCACGATAAGAATCAATGACCCACAAAAGAAGGAGCTTCAGCTCTGGGGCAAGCGCTGGTAGGTGATTGATGATTTTTGGTTGCCCATCAACCGTCAGAAAATGAATTGGAAATCATCATCGTTACCTTGTAAACTGACGCGTAGGAATTCTGATAACACCGATTTAGAGAAATGAAACAAATTCTCGCCTGTGGTACGAAAAACAAAAAAAAAAACAACGGGTTCGACCATTCGACAAAGAGCCGAAATTCACCAACCCGATGTAAATTATGTTAAACGAAAATCCCAACATCTTAGATCGCAGTAGCCCTGCCAGCGATAGGCATGAAAAATCGTAGCGATTTAGATTGACATTCCAACCCCCAGATTGCTGTGATTTTTTTTCAGACTCCATAGCAAGTCTACCTGCGCAGCGAAATAAAGTTTCACCCAAAAACATCGAACCCAGTTCACACGAAAGCAAATAAAACCGAGAGAAGAAAAAAAAAGCCAAAACCGTTGATAAATAAGGCACATTTCCCACATCCAAAATCTCCCACCGAACATTCGACCCGCAGGACACGGGTAGCAAATAATGATCCACCGCGCCACGAGTAAGCCCCCCCCCCCCCCCCGAATGAAACAACGAGTGTCACGCAGAATCAAATCCGAGGAGTCCGTGGCCGGAAGAGGACAGAATTAGTGCACACGACAAAACTCCGGTGACCATTAATCTTTCGGATGGCTGTGGCTGTGCTTCTGCTGGGCGGTCGGTCGGTCGGTCAGTCGGTCCGGTCTGCCCCGTGCCGTGTCCCGTGGTAAATGAACGATTCGGGGCAATAGAAGCGAAACCGGTCGTTATTCGTTGCCAGCCCGTCTACCTATCATTACCATAAATTTTAATATGTTCTCGTTTCCGGTTTCCCAGAAGAGCGGAAAGTTTCTGTTTGGGGCGGTTTGGGGCTGCCTGTGTTATGTATTTTTGCCTGCCGGTGCGATACAACTACCGGAACTCGATGGGTTGACGGTTGGTTTTTTTTTATGAGCTACTTTTGATGAGTACAAAACGATTCAAGGAAGCTGATCGGACGTCAACCATTGATTATTTCCAATGCAATCAAAATGGATCTCAGTTTATCCGGTTTCGAAGTTCGACTGAACATCTGTAACAAATAAAAGATAGTTTTGAAGATTTCTACCAGTCCAAGATTCAATGATTCGAGTATTAAAATATTGAAAAAAAAACAAACATTCAAAATATCAAAGATTCAACGTTTCAGAAAAGTCCGAGATTCAAAAGAGTTAAAGAATCAAATAGGTAAAAGACTTAAAAAGAGTGAAAGATTCAGAAGAGTCAAATATTCGAATCAGTCAAATATTCAAGCGAAATCAAGATTAAAAAGAGTCTAAGATTCAAATTTGTCCAAAAGTTCGATCGAGTCCGAGATTCAAACGAGAAAAGTCTCAAATGAATCAAAAAAATAAACGAGTCGATTAAAAATTAAAACGAATCAAAAATTCACATGAGCTGAAAACTCATGCCATTCAAAGATTCAAACAGGTCGAAAATTTAGTCGAGTCAAAAGTATGAACAAATTCAAATTCAAATGAGTCTAAGATTCAAATTAGCCAAAGATTTACACAAGACCGAGATTAAAATTGGATTCAAACGAGTCAAAGATCCAAACGACTTGAAAATTGAAATGAATCAAATATTCAAACGAGATCAAGATTCAAACTAGTCCCAGATTCGAACTTGTAAAAAATTCGATCGAGTCTGAGATTCAAACCAGTCAAATTTCAAATGATTCAAAGATTCAAATGAGTTGAGGTATTAAACGAGTCCAATATTCACACAAGTCAAAAATTCAAACGAGTTGAAAATTGAAATGAGTCAAAGATTCAAACGAGATCAAGCTTTAAACGAGTCCACGATTCAAACTTATCTAAAATTCGTTCGAAACTGAGATCCAAACGAGTAAAGTTTCACATGAGACTCAAAGAATCAAACGACTCAAAGATTCACAGGAGTCAAACGATTCAAAGGTTTAATCGAGGAATAAACGTGTTAAAATTCAAATGCTTCTATGATTCAAGTTAGCCAAAAATGCTACGTGATCAAGAATTAAATTAGGCCTGGACTCAAAGATTCAAACAAGTTCAAGATTAAAACGAGTCAAAGATTTAAACCAATCAAATTTCAAAGGAATCAAAGATTCAAAGGAGTCAAAGCATCAAACAAGTCGACGATTCAAATGTTCAAGTTCAAGATTAAAAATTGTCAAAAATTCAATCGAGTCTGAGATTTAAACCAGTCAAAAATCCTATTGAGTCGAAGATTTAAAGGTGATCAAGATTAAAACGAGTCCAATATTCAAACGAGTCAAAGTTTCAAACGAGTTGATAATTAAAATGAGTCAAAGAATCAAAAACAAGTTCAAGATTGAACCGAGTCAAAGATTCAAACTTGTAAAAAATCCTATCGAGTCTGTAATTCAAACCAGTCAAATTCCAAATGAATTAAAGATTTCCTTTGAAATCCAAGCATCAAACGAGTCGAAGATTCAAATGAGTGTAAGATTAAAATTAGCCAAAGATTCCAACGAGTTTCAAGATTCAAAATTATCAAAAATTCGATAGATGCGGAAATTCAAACCCGTCAACCTTCAAATGAATCAAAGATTTATTTGGATCAGAAATTTAAACGAGTCAAAAATTCCAAACGATTTAAACGAGATCAAGATTAAAATTAGACCAGGATTCAAACGAGTGAAAGATCCAAACGACTTGAAAATTGAAATGAATCAAAGATTCAAATGAAGATCAAGATTCAAACTTGCCAAAACTTCGATCGAGTCTGAGATTCAAACTAGTCAAATTTCAAATGATTCAAAGATTCAAACAAGTCGAAGATTTAAATGAGTCACAGGTTCGAAATTTAAATTTATCTAAGATTCAAATTAGTCAAAAATACCAACGAATTTCAAGATCCTAACTTACCAAAAATTCGATCGAGTCTGAAATTCAAACGAGTCAAATTTCAAATGATTCAAAGATTCAAATGAATAGAAGCATCAAACGAGTCGAAGATTCAATTGAAAATTGAAATGAGTCAAAGATTTAAACAAGATCAAGATTAAACCGAGTCATAGATTCAAACTTGTCAAAAATTCTATCGAGTCTTAAATTCAAACCAGTCAAATTTCAAATGAATCAAAGATTCAGAGGAGCCAAAGCATCAAACGAGTCGAAGAATCAAATGAGTCACAGGTTCGAAATTCAAGTAAGTCAAAGATTCAATGAAGTTTGTATTTCCGAATTTCGGCTTGAACGATTTTTTTTTCAAGTTTAAATCTTGAAACTCGTCGGTATTCTTGACTAATTTGAATCTTTTACTTGAATCAAAACTATGATTGGTTCATAAATTTAAACGAGTCAAAAATTCTATTGAGTCAAAGATTTAAACGAGAACGAGTCCAATATTGAAGCGAGTCAAAGATTCAATCGAGTCAAGGATTCAAACAAGTCATAGATTTAACCGAATTAAATGTATCAACGAGTTAAAATTAGCCAAAGATTAAAACAAGATCAAGTTTAAATTGTGTCAGGATTCAAACGAGTCAATGATTCAAAAGAGTTGAAAATTGAAATGAGTCAAAGATTCAAACGAGTCAAAAATTCGATCGAGTTTGAGCCTTGAATCTCATAAAGAGATTTAAACCAATCAAATTTCAAATGAATCAAAGATTCAAATATGTCAAAGCAAAACGTCAAACGGATCGAAGATTCAAATGAGTCACAGGTTCAAATAAGTAAAAGATTCAAACGAGACCAAGATTCAAACTCGTCAAAAATTCGTTCAAGTCGGAAATTCAAACCAGTCAACTTTCAAATGAATCAAAGATTAGGTTGGTTCAAAGATTCTAACTAATCGAAAATTCGAATGAGTCAAAGATTTAAACGAGACCGAGATTCAAACGAGTCAAAGATTCAAACGAGTTACAAATAAAAATGAGCCAAAAAATCGAACAAGTTCAAGATTTAAAGCAACTTAAAGATTCAATCGAATCAAAGATTCTAACGAGTCAAAAATTCAAAAGAGTCAAAGGTTTAAACGATATCGGAATTAACACAAGTACAGGATTCAAACGAATCCAAGATTCAAATATTCAAAATTTCCAAAACATTAAGAATCCAAAATTCCATACTTTCAACATTTCAGCTATCCACACTTCCAAGATTCCATGATCCCAAAATTCCAACATTCCTTCAATCCTTCATTCCAACATTACAAGATTTACAGATTTTACAGATTCCAAAAATTACACAGATTCCATAGATCCCAAAGATTCTACGGATTCCCAGATTCCAAGATTCCAACATTCAAAGATTAATAGATATCCAGATTCTAATATTTCACAGATTTCAATAAATTTTAACAGATTCGACATGTTCCACAGATTCCCAGATTTCAAGAAACCCAGATTCAAAGATTCCAAGGTTTTCAGATTCCAAGACCCCTAAATTTCTAACATTCTAGATTATTCTAACATTTCAAGAATCCAAGATTCCCAGATTCCAAAGAATCCAAAGATTGCACAGATTCCACAATTTCTACAGATTCCACAGATTCTCAAATTCCCGATTTTCAAATTTCAAGATTCCACAAATTCTAAAATTCCACCGATTCCAAAGATTCCTCAAATTATGCAAATTCCAAAGAATACACAGATTTCACAAGTTCCAAAAATTCCACAGATTCCCAAATTTCAGATTCTAAGATTCCACAGATTCCACAGATTCCCAGATTAGTAGATTTTTAGATTCCAAGATTCAAAAATTCCACAGATTCCAGAGATTCCAAAGATTCTACAGATTACACAGTTTCAAACAGTTTCCAAAAGATTCCATATATTCCACAGATTCGACAGATTCCTTAAATTCTTTAGATTCCTTAGATTCCTTAGAGTTCCTACAGATTCCCAGATTCCAAGGTTCCACGATTCCAAAATTCCAACATTCCTTCATTCCTATTCCTAAATTCCAACATTGCAAGATTTCCAGATCCCATAGATTTCACATATTCCCAAAATTAAGATTCTAAGATTAATAGATTTCAAGATTCTAAGATTCCACAGATTTACCAGATTCCCAGATTCCCAGATTCCCAGATTCCCAGATTCCCAGATTCCCAGATTCCCAGATTCCCAGATTCCCAGATTCCCAGATTCCCAGATTCCACGAAATCCACAGACTCTGCAGATTCCACAGAATCCACAGATTCTACAGATTCCACAGATTTCGCCGATTCCTTAGATTTTTTAGATTCCTTAGATTCCTTAGATTCCTTAGATTCCTTAGATTCCTTAGATTCCTTAGATTCCTTAGATTCCTTAGATTCCTTAGATTCTGCAGATTCCTTGGATTCCTTAGATTCCTTAGATTCCTTGGATTCCTTAGATTCCTTAGATTCCTTAGATTCCTTAGATTCCTTAGATTCCTTAGATTCCTTAGATTCCTTAGATTCCTTAGATTCCTTAGATTCCTTAGATTCCTTAGATTCCTTAGATTCCTTAGATTCCTTAGATTCCTTAGATTCCTTAGATTCCTTAGATTCCTTAGATTCCTTAGATTCCTTAGATTCCTTAGATTCCTTAGATTCCTTAGATTCCTTAGATTCCTTAGATTCCTTAGATTCCTTAGATTCGTTAGATTCCTTAGATTCCTTAGATTCGTTAGATTCCTTAGATTCCTTAGATTCCTTAGATTCCTTAGATTCCTTAGATTCCTTAGATTCCTTAGATTCTTTAGATTCCTTAGATTCCTTAGATTCCTTAGATTCCTTAGATTCCTTAGATTCCTTAGATTCCTTAGATTCCTTAAATTCCTTAGATTCCTTAAATTCCTTAGATTCCTTAGATTCCTTAGATTCCTTAGATTCTTTAGATTGCTGAGATTGCTAAAATTTTTCATATTCCACAGATTTCACAGAATCCACAAATTCCACCGATTCTAAAGATTTCACAGTTTCCAAAAATTCTACAAACTCCAACGATTCCACAATTCCAGATTCCAAACGTTGCACAGATTTCACTAATTTCCAGACTTTCAGATTCTGACATTCCAAGATTCAAAAATTCCATAGATTCCAGAGATTCCACAGATTCTACAGATTGCGCAGATTCCACAGATTCCACAAAGCAAAGCCTTAGTATTAATTTCCTGTAGTGGAATTTGACCTTCTGTTTCAATAGACTTCGCAGCCGATTTTTAGTGTACAGAATCATTGCATGGCTAGTACTATAGATCCTACTGGCACTAAGAATCCTTCCAGGTCGGGGCTCGAACGTACGACAACTAGCTTGTAAGACCAGCGCCCAATGCATTGAACCGCCAACCCGGGACAATTCCACAGATTCCACAGATTCCGCAGATTCCGCAGATTCCACAGATTCCACCAATTTCATCGATTTCACCGATTCTACAGATTCCATAGATTCCACAGATTCTACAGATTCAACAGATTCCACAATTTCCCAGATTTCAAGATTTCCAGATTACACAGATTCCACAAATTCCATAAATTTCACAGATTCCACAGAACCTCCAGAATTAACAGATTGTGCAGATTTCACAGATTCCACACATTCCACAGGTTTGACGGGTTCCATAAATTTCACAGACTTTACAGATTCCACGGAATCCACAGATTCCACGGAATCCACAGATTCCGCAGATTTCACACATTTCACAGATTTCACAGATTCCAAAAGATTCTATAGATTCTACAGATTACAAAGATTCAACAGATTCCACAGATTCCAACAGATTCCAACAGATTCCCAAATTCTCAGATTTCAAGATTGCAAAATTCCAAGGTTCAAAGGTTCAAGTCCAAATTAAGATCCTGGGTACAGAAATTTAACCTTGCCTTAATTCATGGATTCATAGATTCTTAGAACATACAACTAAACTTGTAATTTGGTAAGGACAGGTCCTGAGCATAAATCTAGACTAGGATCAGGATCTGGATTCTGTACCTAAATCCTTGGTCTAGTTTTACACTGAAATTTTGAACGGAATTCTGGACCGGGATTCAAGACTTAAATTTTGAACCTATATTCAGAACCTGGATTGTGGACCGGAACTTGAATTATGAGCCCGATTTCTGAATCTGGATCCTGGACCTGGTTTTTGAATTTAAATTCTAGACCTGAACTTGGATTCAGATTTCACGTCTGGATTTTCGTATTTAATCAGAATTTGAACCTGGACTTCAGTTTTGGACCAGAACCTGAATTCAATACATGGGTTCTGCTCTAGGAACTGGATTTTAGATCTGGATTCAGATTCTGGTTTCTAACCGAAACACTGAACCTGGATTCAGGACGTGAATTCCGGACCTAGACGTGGATTTGGAAGGTGGACTTGGATTCTTGACCTCAAACCTCATATATTTCAAGATTCCAAATTACTAAGATCACAAGATCTTTTCAACATTTAAACATTCCACCATTCCAAGATTCCAAAATTCCACGATTAACACATTCCTTGATTTCTTTATTCCTACATTCAAACATTATAAGATTCCAAATATTCCAAGTGTTCTAGATTTCTAAATTCAAAGATTCCAAAATTTCACAGCTTTCAAAGATTACACAGTTTCCACTGATTCAACAAATTCCTCATATTACACAGATTCCACAGATTCTAAGATTCCAAAACCCGGCGAACAGCTTAAGTCAGGGAAGATACAAAAATATTACTAATAATAATGGAAAGTTATCGGGATTTTGGACCGAAATTTTAGATCTGAGGCCGCATTATGAAACTCGAAACGGAAGAGTTTTGTACGAGCGCTTGTACGAAAAGGCCAATTCGACTTGTTTGAATGATGCCATCCCTGGATTTTGCCCCTGAATTCTAACCTGGACTTAAGTTCTTGGACTGGAATTCTTGGATTCGAATTTTGAACCTAGAACCTAGGATCTGGATATTGGATCTGAATTTTGAATATGAATTTGGCCCTGAACCTTAGATTTGGTTTTAAATATTTGCAATCTGTTGGTGCAAAAGTTGAGGAGGTTTTATGCCTACTGGAACCATAGTTTATTTATACCGATTGGAACCAAGTCTATTTATACTGACCCTGATGCCGAATCTTAGTACCAGGGATGGTACTCGGAAGGCAAAATATCGATACCTAGGGTATCGAGATTCCGAAATTTTGAACGTGAACTTGGATTCTTGACCTACATTCTGGACAGGAACCTAATTTCCCGTCGAACGCACAAAAGGTTAAAACCAGGGAAGATAAAAAAAATTACTACTAATATTGGAAAGAGACCAGAATTTTGGATCTAAATTATAGATCTGAGACCGCATTATGAAACTCGAAACGAAAGTATTTTGTACGAGTGCTTGTACGAAAAAGTCGATTCGACTTAATTGCATAATGCCATTCCTGGATTTTGTCTCTGAATTCTAACCCAGATTCTAAACCTGAATTCTGGGCTTCGATTCGGAACCGGGACTTAAATATTTGGACTCGAAATTCGAACCTGGACTTGAATTTTAATCCTGAATTTTGGACCTGAGCCTGAAATTTAAGCCTGGAATCCAAACCCTAATATACTTTCAATATTTGCAATCTGTTGGTGCAAAAGTTGAGGAGGTTTTATGCCTACTGGAATCATAGTGAAAGTTTATTTATACCCACTCTGAAGCCGAATCTTAGTACTAGGGATGGTACTCGAAAGGCAAAGTGTCGATACCAAGGGTATCTGAATTTTAGGTCTGGAATCCGAAACCCCGAAATTTTGAACATGAACTTGGATTCTTGACCTGGATTCCTACTTCTCCGGCGAACGCACAAACGATTAAAGCCAGGGAAGATTAAAAATATTACTTATAATAATGGTAAGGAACTGGGATTTTGGACCGAAATTTTAGATTTGAAGCTGCATCCCGGGTAGAAGTGATTTGCAAACCAATACCAAATTCTGTCATTAAAATCAAACATCTCAATGGTAGAAATTAACATTATTTAGTTTGAAATAAGAGTTAAAATATCAAAAATCATATCAAAGCTTGCAAGGGAAAATAGCAACAAAATAAAAAATTCTGTCATTGTAATATCAAACCAAGAACAAAATATTTATAGAAGATGAATTTGTTAATTATTTTATAATCTAGCATTTAGAATAGAGTAATATCTTAAGTATTTCTCTTATCTGGTTCTGATGCAGTTTATTCAATGGTATTTTATTTGAAGGTAAAACTACTAGGTCAATTTACTTAATGAAACTGAAATAGCTCATCAATAACGAAATAAGATATTATAATTAATTTTGATGTTGAACAGATATTATACAATGTCTTGATCCCTTGATGAAATATCACGAAAATATCAAGTATCGCTCTGATAACACAGAAACATCAAGCCAAGATATGATGGTAAAATTTGTTATTATTTTGACCTTTGTTTGTTATTTACACCTACCCGGGATTATGAAACTCGAAATGAAAGTACTTTTTACGAGTGCTTGTACGAAAAAGTTGATTCGACTTGATTGCATAACGCCATCCCTGGATTTTGCCTCTGAATCCTAACCCAGATTCTAAATCATGAGCGTGGATTTAAGAACCTGGACTTGAATTTTCGGACTCGAATTTTGAACCTAGAACTGCATATTGGGCTTGAATTTTGAATATGAATTTTGAACCTAAATTCTGCAGCTGGACTCATACTCCGCATCTACTTGTTTGTCCTGCATCTGAAATTTAGCTCTGGAATCCGAAACCCAAATATAATTTAAATATTTTTAATTTGATGGCAAAAAGTTGTGGAGGTTTTATGCCTACAGGAACCATAGTGAAAGTTTATTGATACCGACTCTGAAGCCGAACCCTAGTGCACAAGATATGTTGGTACGAAGTTTTCTACCCGGTCGAATTCAGCACACCTACTTTCAATTTTGGTTGAGTTTTGTTAATTTTACTCACTGCAGAGTCCTAGTCTTGTTTTCAGTACATTTCATGGTTTAATTTTGAACTAACAATAAACCTCCCATGTTCCAGTTGAATCGTGAATTGAAGAGACAAAACTCATCAAGGATTACGCGCATTTAGTTTGGCATGTTCGACCAGTAAGGGCAGTTCTGTTACATTTTTCAAAATCGACCAGGCATCAAAAATGATTCATTTTTGTCTATAATCGCATCACTTGTGCAAGTGTTTCAGGTAATGCTTCGATTCAGTAGTCAGTTGCCGTTCAGTGCGTACAGCAGACTATGTTCCCTTGATAATTGTTACTTCCACCTATTGTTGTGGAGTTGCTGCGGTAATTCATCGAAAGTTTATACCTAGTTTTTGGATCTACTATGACAAAAAAATGCGGTCCAAACTGAACACAATATAATTATCTAGAATCCAGGATCCGTCCAAAATATGAAAATATTAGTTTTTCTTTGCTAAATCAGGGCGAAAATACGTTCGAAAACCCTCGCTTAAATTACACAACTAGCTCCGGTGGTTGAGATTGGCTTTCCGATGATTCGTGGTCAAAAAATGATTAATTGCTTCCTTCCTGGCCATTTCGTCATTTGATAAAGATCCGGGCAAATACAACCTGGCAAAGAGAACTTTTTTTTATGCAAAAAAAAGGAATGCTGTACCGTGTCACCAGTTGAATATAGAGAACCAAAAGAAAAAATCGGAAACCAATCCGATCGTGTCTGTCAATTCGAACTGACATTCAGCTGCTAGTCGTGCGTGGGTTTCACGAAAACAGAAACACCGATATTTCGCCCAATGGGTCGCAGACTTGCTGGCACCGTCGCCACCTGTTTCTCTTCGCTCTACTCCATCAACTCCATCTAGGCAGTAATGTGAGAGATAAACAGGAAAGCACACATTTTTATGCTAATTGGACATCGACGACCGGTAGACTAACAGCAGGTGTTGTAATTGATCGCGTGAATTAGTCAATGTGTACCCCGATTTGAACACAATAATGGCGGGCTCTATAAATAATAGTCAAACTAAATTAGAAAGAACTATTGGAACTAGCATGAATTGATAGTCTCATTAGTTCCGATTAACCATTAAATAACCAAATTTACTTCCTTCTATAAACTGATTAAAAAACTGTTTCGTCAAATTGATCAAAATAAAAACACACTAAACCTGTCAGCTAAAAATGATTTTTTTTTCCTCTCCACACGATGATTGAAAACCTGCCAAACACAGTGGAAATTATTTCCCACTCGGATCTGCTGAACTGCTAATACAAGTAATTATACCAGCTAAAGGAGGCCATGAAAAATGTTTTACATTTCCTACAATAAACTGGATCATTAACCAGTCAACGGCTAATGGCTCGGGACTGGAGTAAAAGAGCGCCTGCAAACACACACTCGCCGTGTACAATCGTACAGTTTTGCCGCACCACACTTGGTAAAATATTATTTTATTAGTAGCCAATAGTGGTGTTCTCTCGGGTTCGGGTTCCTATCGCATCGCACGGCCGCTTCACGGAACAAAATTAATTATCCCTCTGTCAAACAGCAGAAAAATGACAAAATACACCCCGAAACTGCTGACGGGAGGAGTTCCCAAATGAGAAAAAAAATATATATCTGTACCGCACCAATCCCGGTAACGAAGGCAAATAAAAACAAAACCCATGATTCATAAACCTAAAATGTAGAAACATAAAATCAATCGTTAATATATGGTGCAACCATAAACTCTATTGCGTTTCACTGTTTTCCGGGCAGTCGGCCGGCCTCGGTGGAAAATGTCGTAAATTCGATACAAAACAAATTAAAATATCAAATCCTTGGTGCTGAAGCACTCTGCTCTACTTGCGTGTGTGTGCATTCTCAGTACTCCCCTTTTTTTCAGAGCTAATGCACTGCCGACTTTAAATCCAAATGCCAAATGGAACCGTGCAGTACCGGCCTGGCAGGCCGGGGATATTACGAGCTTGGTCATTAATCAGCGGGTGGCCAACACTTGCCCGTGTTCATGCGATCATGGTGAGTACTCGATCCTCTCGAGAAGGGGGGGAGGGGATCTAAAGCTTTTAATAGCCTGTGTAGAGAGGCCGGGCTAAATCGATTGCCGGTACTGAAAAGCATCAAATTAGAACGATGGGGTCGTTAGTTAGTGGATTGTGGTGGGAATTAATGTTGGAATCATTTTATCGGTGTATTCAATGATGGAAAGACATAAAACACGAAGTTAACTGCAGTACACAGAATCAACATGCGAACCATTTGATTTTGATTGGCTACAAGAGTTTTTCAGAACGCGAAATTTTCTCTCTTCAATCGAAACGTATGATGGAATGGCATTTTTTTTTCTTTGCATAATGATTGAGTTTTACTTCAGTTTCGGAAAAAAAAAACTTTTACCCTACGTATCTAATATTGTAAAGCAAGGAACAGTCAGGGTTCGTCATTATGATGCGGAAATTGACTTTATGTTTCAATAGATTTCGCTGACGAATCGTCAGTTTACAAACATAAACAACATGGTTCCAAAGACCAGTCAGTTGTAAAAATCAACAATTTATAATAATATTATGTAAAGATAAAAAATTTAAACGATTTTTGCAATCAACGCTCCGATTGGTGGCATCTATTCGAACTGCTAGGTAGCATCACAGTTCAACGTAAACTGTTATGCACCGACTTGTCTAAAACGAAACAACGACAGATATTAAATACATTTGAATACTCATAGTTTAAACTACGATGCTTCTGAAAATATACCGAATATTGAATCTCTTCATGTGTTTTCATATGCAGGGTAGTTTTATTGGTAAAACAATTTCCTCGGTTGGGAGCTGGCTACGGGTTCGAGTCCCGTCTCTGCGGTAACATTTTCGTGATTTTTATTGCATAATCGCATTCGCATGTCAATTTTCCAATCTGTTTTCCCCGTTAGATACTGATCATATCTAAAACTAGCTCAAGACGGCTCTACGTCTTAACAAGAACTAAAATACAAATATTGAATACCGTAGATTTCAGATAAATTTTCAGTTCACCAGGTGCCTCGCACTTCATTGCAATGACCTGGAATTGATCCGATTTGATCTGAAAATCACCCGAAATGATAACGTGAATGAACTGCAATAACCTGAAACGATGATGAGGAATAACGAAAGAAACTGACATAACGGAGAACTTATTGAATGAACTGAAATTTTGCGAATAAGCTGAAAGTATTAACTAGAATATCACAACATGATAGTTTCAAATGATGTGAATCGTACAGAAATGACGTGACATGATAAGTAATCAAAAACCACGAGAAATGTACTAAAATGAAAATAAACTACAATTATTAGATGTAGCGCGTATGCACGGAATGCATAAGAACGCAGGTTCGGGTCCTGTCTTTTAGCGTATCTTTTTCCAAAAAAAAATCATCTTTTCTGTAAGTTTTTCATTCATTGAGTTTCTTCAATATATGTTTCCACTCAGTCATTGCAAAAAAAAACTACTAATTATCAGGAAATGCCCTAGAATGACATGAAATGATCATCTCGAATGACTTAAAATTAACTGAAATAGTACGAAATGATGATCTAGAACGACGTTGAACAGACTGGAATGAATAAATTAAAATGATGCAAACAAAAATCAACTAAAAGGCCAAGAAATGATAAATTTAATGTCGTGGAAGTAACTTGAGTATTTTAGGACATTCAAAAATTAAAAAATATTCATGGAACTTCAAAAATATCATGAAACTAAAATAAATAAATTGAAAATTTTGAAAAAGCTGAGGGAACTTGTGAGAACGAAAAAAAAGAAGCTAAAAAAATTGAGAATTTCAAGAAACTCGAGAAAATCAAGCAATTCGAACATTTAGGAAAAAATAAAGAAACTCAATAAACTCAGTAAACTCAAAAAATAAAAGAAATTAAAAAAATCAAGAAATTTGAGAAATTCAACAAATTTAAAAACATAGCAGGTGGAGAAAAACCCAAGAATTTGAAAATTCAAAAATTCAAAAATCATAAATTTGGAAAAAACAGGGAACTAGAAGAACTTGAACTCAAGAAAACTAATTAAACTCTAAACACTAAGGAAACTTAGAAAACTAAAAATAAAAGACACTCATAAAAACTCAAGATTCATGAGAATTATTAGCATTAACATTAGCATTAGAGATAAAAAACTTTAGTTTCATGAGAATCTCAATAAATTCAACAATTTGTGAAAAACTCAAGAAACTTTTCAAAAAACCTAAAAACATCAGAATCTTAAGAAATTCCATAACGATAAAATATTCAAGACATTCAAAATTTAAAAACAAAATTTAGGGAACTCAAAAAGCCAAGCAAATGAAGAAAACTACAAAAATTTAATGAAATCAAAAATCTTTAGAAATTCCAGACAAGAAACTCATGAAATTCAATAATATAAAAAAAACTCAAATAACTTAAGAAAACTAAGAAACAAAAAAACTCAAGAATCTTAAAAAATTCAATGATCTCAAGAAATTCTAAGAACCCAAATGTCTTAAAACTTTTTAAGAAATTCAAGAAAACCAGAAAACCCAAAAATCCAAAAAAAAAATCTGAAAACTTACTCAAAATAATTTAAAAATTTCAAAAAACTCAAGACACTCAAAATACTTAGTAAACTTATAAAAACTAAAAAACTCAAGTATCTTAAAAAAACCCAATGTCTCAAGAATCACAAGAAATTCGATGAACTCAAGAAAATCAAAAAAATTCAAGAAAACTAGAAAAATCTAGAAATTCATATTTTCAAAAAACTCAAGAAAATTTTAAAATTCAAGAACCGCAAGAAACTTAAGAAACTTGAGAATCTCAAAATTAAAAAAAAACTCAAGAAAACAAAAACATTCGAAAAATCAAATATTTTAAGAAGCAAATAAAATTTAACACACCCCAAAAATTCAAAATTTTGAAAAAATTCCGGGAACTTGAAAAACTTGAGAAAGAAACTCCAGAAAGCTAAAAAACTAACGATTTACGAGAGTCTCAGGACACTCCAGAAAACGTAAATTTCCGAAAAACTCAAAAAACCTAAAAATTACCTTTAAGAAACTTAAGAAACTCAAAAATTTAGAAAAGAATAAGGAAGAAAAACAAATCAAGAAATCTAAACTAACTCAAAAATTTTAAAATACTGAAAATCCAAAAAAAACTCAAACTCCTCAAGAAATTTGAATATCTTGAATTTTGAAATCTAAATCTTGATTTTATATCAAGAAAATTTAATAATTCATAAAACTCGGGAAACTTGAAAAAAACTAAATAAAATTCAGAAAATCAAGAAAACTAAAACAATCATAGCTCTTGAGAAATTCGAGATATTCGAGAAATTCGAGAAACTCAAGAAATTCAAATTAACAAAAACACAAGAAACTCAAAAAAAATTTAAAAAGCCTAAAAACTCACTGATGACAAAAAATTCAAGTTCTAAAAAATTTCATAAAAATCAAGAACTTAAAACAAATCAAGAAACTCAACAAATTTAAAGAAATTCAAGAAATGTAAAAAAATGCAAGAAAAAAAAAGAACGCAAAAATCTTGATTAATTCGAGAAACTCAAAAAATTCAAATTTTCATAAAACTCAAAGAAAACTTTAAAGCTCAAGAAACTCAATGATGACAAAATATTCAATGATCTCAAAAATGAAAAAAAACTCAACTACAAGGATCAGCCCATGGGGTTGTTCGAGCCATTGATGTGGAACAAGGGAACCAAAATTACCTATGATCGACATTTTCAATTAATCATCACACTTTTGAATCCGCAAGTGCACGAGAGTCTGCTTAGATTGATCTTTATTAGGAACCAACACCGAACACGCAAACCCAGAATATAGACTCTATTTGTCGTGATTTGTATTTGTTTTGTAGCCGACAAAATTACATCAATAGCCCAAATGTATGCAATTATATGTTTCTAGCGATACGGATATCGATATTTACGCTTCTTTTCGCCAAGCTTGTGTTCAAGTTTTGTATGCAAGCAGTTATTTTTATAGCGTTTCTCTACCATTACTACCATTCTGTGATTTCGGTTGAAGCGATAAACTTTTTCTCATTATCAATCGAGTTCATCTTATATAAATTGGAAGTTAATCTTATGCACTCCAAATTTACCCTGCGGTGGTTGTCAATTTCTCAGGCGAAACGGCATAACATGGAATTTCATCCGAACTTGCATGACACAAGATCAGAGCATACCAATTAAAGCTCCAAATTGTTTTATGGCACTTTTTGTCTTGCTGTCTAGCAACAACCTACCTCTAGCATGCTACGCGTAGGACTGAAACGTTAGCTTCTAATTTCGCTTCTATTTATAGATTCGCGTGCTTCCAACAGCTTTGCTTTTGCTTCGATTGACCAATCAGAGCGCTGCTTTCCCTTTGATATATCGCTTACTCCTTCAAAACCGTCGACTATGGCAGAGAAATCCGGTATGCCGGAGATTTTTTGCAGACAAAAAAGGACACTGCTAGCTATTAATCAACATTTCAATGATATACAATTGAAAATACATGGCTATGAATATTCAAATCAATACGTAGAAATATTTCCAATCAAATGGTGACATGATATTAATAATTGATACAAAATTGACTGAACTGTAATTTTTCAAAACCTGACCACATTTCTACGTGTATTTTTTTGAGTTTCTAGTTTGCACGCCTATAAAGAAAACAAAAATGTGTTCCACATTAAAAATCAAGCAACTAAAACAAGTCAAGAAACTTAAGAAAACTAAAAAAACTTTAAGAAACCCAAAAATCTCAAAATATTCAAATATGTAGAAAAACTAAAGAAATTTGAAAAAAAAATAAGAAAACTAAAAAACTAAACAAACTGAATGATTTCAAGAATTCGAAAAACTCCAGATATTCTGAAAAATTAAAAACCAATCAAGAAAACTGAACAAAATCAAGAAACTCAAGAAAACTAAACGAACTCAAAACTCTTGAGAATTTCGAGAAACTAAAAAAAATCAAATTTTCAGAAAAACAGGAAACTCAAAAAACTCAAGAAAACCTAAAAACTCAGAAAACGCAAGAGTCTTAGGAAATTCAATGATGACGAAATATTCAAAAAGATTAAGAAGCTCAAGAGAATCAAGAATTTTAAAGAGCTCAAGAAATTTGAAAACTTAAGAAAACTATATAAGTGTTTTGCAAGTAGCATTAACTTTACGTCTGCTTAGCTGTTCAAGTTGAACTGTTTAAGTTTGCAATAAGAAGTTCAATTTAAACTGCTCTGCACTGACGAGCCTTAGACGAAACGTAAAGAACAGTTAAAATCCAAAGTTTAAGGGGAAAAAGCTTTTAACCCACTAATTTATACACATAACCATTTTTACTTAAGTTTTCGTTTCGTCTTAGACTCGCC
Source organism: Malaya genurostris (assembly GCF_030247185.1). Lineage (NCBI taxonomy): Eukaryota > Metazoa > Arthropoda > Insecta > Diptera > Culicidae > Malaya > Malaya genurostris. Next base: position 14,779,091 of record NC_080571.1, on the reverse strand, counting down.
AGTGCTTTTCCCTTTGAACTAACCAAAATCTGTACGTCTAGCAAGCCGAAACTCGTTTCGTCCGAGACGTCAGTTTTGATTTTACACTTAGGTGTAATATCAAAGAAGTGTTTTGCAGTGTCTGCCCAGCGGTTTATGTTGCACCGTCAGGTCGGAGGTAGCTGTTCAACATAAGCTGCTACGCACTGAGGAGTCTAAGACGAAACGTAAACTTAAGTTGAAATTCAAAGAACCTCAAGAATCTCAAGAAACTCAAGAAAAGTAATAGAACTCGAAAATCTTGAAAAATTCGAGAAACTCCAGAAATTCAAATTTTCAAAAACACATTAAACTCAAGTAATTTAATTTAAATTTATTTCAGCATTTGTTCACCCGATACCCCTAGTGAGGCCCGATTCCCCGGCGAATTTCATTTCTATTTCTACCCACAATTCTGCGCATGATTCTATTTTCTTCAATTATGATAATTTCTACTCCCCTGCAAAAAAAACCCTGAAACAATGCAACAATGTATGCAAAGTCGGTGGGAACTCCTTTTACGGGGCCTTCCTCTCATCATTCTACGTGTTCTTTCTTTGAAACTTTGCAGCGGCGGACTGCGATTAAAGGCTTTTGCTATTGCGCGGCAACCAACGAAGCCAGTGTATCCGTTCGAACGTCCGACCGTCCGGGAATGGAATCTTTACCCAATCGGCACGCGGGCACATTCTGACCATTAGGCACACTTATCCAATTACGGCGGTAGGCCGGTCGAGTTCGCGGCGGTTGATTCGTCTGCTGCCGGTACCTAGCAACGAAGAATAATCAATTTTCCCAAGCCTACTGAGACTGCTGATTGATCGACTGAGTGCTGTCCTTCCTTCCTAGACTAGACTAGACTGGACTAGACACGAGCTCGGACAGTTTCGGTTGCCAACGGCAACGGCATCGAAGGAAAGCCGATTGAAAAAAAAGATATGCAAAAAGTGTTGATTACCGGGAATGAGCGGACTGCAATCGAACTCCTAATAAATATTGCATGAGTCATGAGCAGTGGCCAGGCGGCCAAACCGGCACCAGCAGGTGAATTGTGAACCCATTTTGGATTCGTTTCGATTGTCGGAGAATAATTTATATCTAAGGGTCTCGAGATGCGGAGAGTGAAGTAGAAAAAACCGACGATTTATTGACTTCCACCGATGCTGGCGTTTTACCTCTAGTTACCGTAGCAAAACGGACTTGATTATGAAAATACGCGTACCAACTGTCAAATTCGTTTCTCTATAATGCAAATTAAAACCCGTATCCCAGTAGCCAGTAGCAATTCCACAAAAACTCTTTCATCGCCTTGACCCTTCAAGTCATTGTGCGCAGGAGGTAGGACTCAACAAACATCTTCAGCCATCGGAGGAAAAAAAACCTGACTCTGAATGAAACTTCAGCCCTTCTCTGAAGAGTATCAACCGCATTCCTTCCTTCGACCAGACTCCCGTAGTTCACTGTGTCAACAGTCCCCGTCCGGCTCGTCGAGAGTGAAAATTTCAAGTGCTCTACTTGTGCGCAGCTTTGCGGGATTGGGTTGGGTTCGGTTGGGAGTGCGAGCACTCGCACGGTATTCAAATTTCTTTCTCCTTCCATTCTCAACATTCAACGCCCATCCCTCGTTGGGCGATGAATAATTCATCGCCTGATCTCTTTGATCATGGCTAGCTTTGACGCGCTGCTGTCGCGTTTTTTTGTGTCTATTTATTGCACCCTGGCCTCCTCCTCCTCCTCCTCCTCCTCCTCCTCTTGGTTTGGCCTGACGTTGCAGCCGTCATTGTCGAGAAATTTCGTAATTTTGCTCCAATTTCGACGCCTCCTTGACACGGGAACTGAACTGCTTGTACATGACCGCTGGTACGAATAGGTGCGAACCAGCGACGATGTCACACACAAAAGGATCGAGGAAGTGACGGCGTGAACCGACAACTGACACACGGCACGTAGGCACACGGTTTCTATTCAAAGCCGTTGTTTGAATAATTCATGCTCTTATGACTCGCAAAGTTGTCATTCATATTCAAGCTGATATAAAAATAGCGCGCAGAAATGAACAACAACAAAAAAAGTCCAATATTTGTTTTGCTCTCATTCGACATGCATTCCTCGCCGATGTTTGGAATGCACGATTCTTCAGAATGGTCTTAAAAAAAGACTGAAGTAGTCGACAGCTTATGCAAAATCATACCGATCGAGCATACAAAGGATCGGTTTTCTCGGTGACTTATTAGTGACAGTTTATGGATGGCGAATTTCTCCCTCACGAGCCTGGGAAAAGCAAACAGATCCTACAACATTACCGACCGGAGACTTCTGGAGGAGTGCATGTGCAATAGATGTTGGCAGTGGAAAAAAAACACGGCAAACCGTGGGTTGCCGGATTGAGGACACAGCCGGGAATGTGGCGTAGGAGGAATGACTAGCTTTGCGAAGTGTTTTTCTTCTTTACTTCTAGAGTGACAAGTTTAGAGGAATTTCAATGCGTTTTCTCCAAGAAGAAACTTACAAGGACTCGATTCAGGTGAACATGGAATGTTTCTTCACATGATTAAAACTCTTGTTCCTGGTGTTTCTTGAGGGTCTCGTGTTTGCTGAGTGTCTTGCGTTTGTTGAATTTTTTTTTAAATTTTCGAGTCTCCTGAACTTCTTGTTATTTTTGAATTTCTATAAATTCTTGAGTTTCTTCAGTTTCTCAGTTACCATTTTTTTATATCTATTTATTCAACCCCGGCTATAACCTCAGAGTTACCTAAGATTATGTTTTTTGAGTTTCTAGACATTCTTCAGTTTCAATTGTTTTTTTTTTAATTTTTCAAGCTTTTTTTTAAGTCTCTTGATTTCTCAGAGACTTTTGAACCTTTTAAATATCTTGAGTTTTTTCCGCTTTTTTGAGTTCTTTGACTTACTTTAGCTCCTCGATATTTTAGAAATTTTTGAGATTCTTGAATATTTTGTCATCTTTGAGTTTCTTAAGATTCTTGCGTTTCTTGAGTATTAAGGTTTTCTTCACGGAACGACCGAAATTAGCTCTGCGCCTAATTCGTATTTCTTTTTTTAGAGAATGTGTTTAGTTGGCGAATATCCTGGACACAAACCAGCAATATTTCAATCCAACACGAAAATCTCATTGACAACTAATTTTGTTATTAAAATCAGAAAATTTGTTTCTATTTATTTATCACCATTATTACTGAAGGACAGCACAAAGAAAACGGAAACGAAATTTGTTTTATCAACAAGTTTATTAGCCAAAAACTCATGAGAAGTGTCAAAGAAAACCAATCCATCAAAAAGCCTAAAAGGACAGTCTGGTTGTTTTGATGTTTTTCGCACGATATATCCATATTTAAATTTTCTAACCGACATGTAAAAATGCCGTAAACTCTTAGTGGAAAGTGCATTTATTCATAATTTGTGCGCATTTGAAGCGATTGTGCGTAATAATGTTTTTACACGGAACAGTGAAATGAGTTTCGAATGTTGCATTGTATATGTTAAATGATGTTTTTTGTATCTTCCAACCTTCCGGGCCACTTGTATTCGGTTCTTGTTTTCCGAGTGCTCAAAGGTTTCAGTGAGAGAGTCGATTTCGCGTAGTCGAATGAAGAAAACAGCGATTTAGAAGAAAAATTTTCAAAAAGAAGTTTATGTTTCGTTTATATCTTTTTCTCCAATACAACATCGTATTTATACCTGCAAATATAGAAAAGATAACCGCGACTGAAATTTTTTTCGGTAGTAGTGTGCCATCTAGTGGCTAGTAGTCATTACGGTGTTAACGAGCGCCATATAGCTGCAAATTGCAGAAGCCAATTCAACCATTTATGTTGGTTGAAAACAACGTTTTATTTCTCTAATTCAACTAACAAAATAGCCGTTTCAACAAACAATTTCAAAATTCTAAATTAGCAAGAGTAAGATTTTTTTTAGTTGTCTCAAAAAATAACTAACCAAAATCATAAATTCAACTAATTTTTTCGCCAAAATGCTGGTTTTGGTCTTTCCGTGTTAAGTTATTTTAATACTAAATAGTTTCTTTTCCATTTTTTGTGTTTTCTGAGTTTCTAGAGATTCTTGAGTTTGTTCAGTTTCTTTGTTTTATGAACTTTTCAAACTTCTTTTGAATAAGATTTTCGAGCTTTCTTCGTTTTCATGAGTTTCCAGAATTTCTTTTAAGTTTAAGTTTTTTAAACAACTTGAGTTTCTCGGTGTTCTTGATTTTCGTAGGTTTCTTGAGCTTTGTTGAACGTCTTAAGTTTCTTAAGTTTTTGTAGTTTCTTGAATATTTCAAAATTTCCTGAGTTTCATGATTTTTTTTTCTTGATTTGCTCGAATTCTCGACTTTATTGAGTGTCTTGAATGTTTCAAGTGTCTTGAGTTTGTCAAATTTTCCTGACTATTCGTAAGTCTTTTAAGTTTCCGGAGTTCCGAAAGTTTCTAGACCTTCTTGAGCTTTCCGTGCTTCTATTTTTTTTCGAGTTCCTTGAGATTTCTAAGTTTCTTGAGCTTCTTGAGCTTTGTAAGTTTTTAACTTCTTAAGATTCTTGAGTTTCATTGAGTTTCTTAAAATTCTAGTTTTTTTTAGTTTTCTTGAGTTCCTTCAATTTTTTAGAAATTTTGAATCTCTTGAGTCAATCGAATTTCTTGAGTTTCTTAATATTCTTGAGTTGTTTTAGTTTTCTTATGTTTACTGAGTTTTTCGCGTTTTATGAAATTTTTTAATATCTTGATTTTCCCGAACTTCTCGACATTCTCAATTTTTTTGAGCTGCTTAAGTTTTCTGAAAATTCTTCATAATTTTATAGTTTCTTGAGCTTTTCGAATTTCTAGAGATTATTGATATCATTGAGTTTCTTAAGATTCTTGAGTTGCTTTGGTTTGTTAATTTTTCAAAGGTGTTTTGAGTTTCTCGATTTTTTTTTTGAATTATTCAAGATTTTTTTTGTTTTCTTGAGATTCTTGAGCTTTGTAAGTTTTTTCAAATGGCTTTAATTTTTCGAGTTTCTCGAACTTCTTGAGATTTTTGAGATCATTGAGTTTCTTAAAATTTTAGTTTTTTTAGTTTACTTGAGTTCATTCATTTTTTTTTAATTTTGAATCTCTTGAGTTAGTCGAATTTCTTGAGTTTTTTGAAATGTTTGAATATCTTGATTTTCTCGAAGTTCTCGACATTCTCGATTTTCTTGAACTGTTTTAAGTTTCTTATTGAAATTCTTCATATTTTTATAGTTTCTTGAGCTTTTCAAATTTCTAGAGATTATTGAGTTCACTGAGTTTTTTTTTGCGATTCTTGAGTTACTTTGTTAGTTTTTTTAAGTATTTTGAGTTTCTAGAATTTCTTTACGTTCTTAAGATTTTGGGATCGTTTAAATTAATTTTAGTTTTCTTGAGTTTCTTGGCTTGTTTTAGTTGTTTGATTTTTTTTTAATTTTTAAGATCCTCGAATTTTTTGTCATCATTAAGTCTTACTGCATTTCAAAGTTTTCTTCAGTTTTTTTAAGTTTCTTGAGATTTTTTTTGAAAAATTGAGCTTCAAAGTTTTTCAAGATTTTTGAGTTCTTTCAGTTTTTTTAAGTCTTTTTAGTTCTTAGTTTTTTTTTTTTTAGTTTCTTGAGTTTTCCTAAATTTTAGAATGTTTTGAGTTTCTTGATTATTTTAAGATTTTTGGGTTTCTTGAATTTTTTCTGTTTTTCTTCATTTCCTTTTTTTTTTAATCAAAAAATCATCATCATCTTGATTTGAATTTTTTGTCATCATTAAGTTTCGTAAAACCCTTGCGTTTCTTGAGTTTTTTGAAAATTTGAATTGAATTTTGAGTTTTTTTTTTTAGATTTCTTGAGTTTCTCGATTTTTTTAGTTTTCCCATGTTTCCTGTGTTTTTTTTTTGAGGTTATTATGTTTTCTTGAATTTCTTAAATTTTTTTTGAGTTTCTTGGGTTCTTCGATTTTCTTGAGACTATTGAATTTCTTAATACTCTTGAATTGGTTATTTGGTTTTCTTAGGCTTTCTGAAATTTTTGAATTTGTTGAGTTTCTCCCCTTTCTTGAGTTTTTTAAGATTTTTGAGTTTCTTGAGTTTTTCTAAATTTTAGAATGTTTTGAGTTTCTTGATTTTTTAAGGTTTTTGGGTTTCTTGAATTTGTTCTGTTTTTCTTGATTTGCTTTTTTTATCATCAAAAAATCATCATCATCTTGATTTGAATTTTTTGTCATCATTAAGTTTCGTAAGACTCTTGCGTTTCTTGAGTTTTTGAGTTTCTTGAATTTTGTTGAAAATTTGAATTGAATTTTGAGTTTTTTTTGAGATTTCTTGAGTTTCTTGATTTTTTTTTTAGTTTTCTCATGTTTCCTGTATTTTTTTTTAATTTAATTTGTTTTCTTGAATTTCTTAATTTTTTTTCAAGTTTCTTGAGTTCTTCGATTTTTTTGAGACTATTGAATTTCTTAATACTCTTGAATTGGTTATTTGGTTTTCTTAGGTTTTCAGAAAGTTTTGAATTTTTTGAGTTTCTCCCCTTTCTTGAGCTTTTTAAGATTTTTGAGTTTCTTGAGTTTTTGTAAATTTTAGAATGTTTTGAGTTTCTTGATTTTTTAAGATTTTTGGGTTTCTTGAATTTTTTCTGTTTTTCTTCATTTGCTTTTTTTGTCATCAAAAAGCATCATCATCTTGATTTGAATTTTTTGTCATCATTAAGTTTCTTAAGACTCTTGCGTTTCTTGAGTTTTTGAGTTACTTGAGTTTTTTGAAAATTTGAATGGAATTTTGAGTTTTTTTAGAAAGTTTTTTTTCCTGATTTTTTTTAGGAAAGAAAAGATTTTTTTTTTGTAATTTATTTAAGTTTTCTTGGGTTTGAATTTATTCTCGAATCTTTTCAATTTTTTTGAGTTTCTTATAGTTCTTCGATTTTCTTGAGACTATTAAATTTCTTAAAACTCTTGAGTTTCTTAAGTTTTTTGAAATTCTTAAATCTATCTTAAGATTTTTGAGTTTCTTGAGTTGGATTGTTTTTTTTTATTCGCTTAACTTTTATTTTTAAATTTTGAGCTTCTTGAATTCAAGAAACTCAAGAGTCTCATTGCGTGTAGTTATAAGTTGTTTTAGTTTTCAATAGTTTTAAGTTGTTTTAGTTTTCTTGAGTTTCTTGGTTTATTTCGTTTTCTCAAGAGTCTCAGTTTCAAATTTTTGAATTTCTTGAGTTTCTCGAGTTTCTTGAGATTCTTGAAACATTGGGTTTCTTAAGATTCTTAAGCTTTAAGTTTTTTTTAAGTTTACTACGTTTTGGAATTTTGTGAATTTCTTGTGTTTCTAGAATTTTTCTCAATATTCTTAAATTTTTTTTTGTGCACTGAATTTTTTCGATTCTATTTTTAATTTTTTTTTTTCAAATCTTTAAAATTTTTGGGTATCTTGAGTTTTTGCAGTATCTTGATTTTTTTTTTAATTTTGAGATCAATGAATTTTTTGTCATCATTGAGTTTCTGAAGACTTTTGCGTTTCTTAATTTTTTAGGTTTTCATGAGTTTTTTGAGTTTCATGAGTTTTTTTGAAAATTTGATTTTCTTAAGCTTGTCGAATCTCAAGATTTTTGACTTCTTATAGTTTTCTTGAGTTTCTTAATTTGTTTAGCCTTCTCAAGTGTTCTGAGTTTTTGCCTTTCTCTATAGAAAGGTATTAGAATTGCTGGAAAAACCGACTTTCGAACGGAGCCTCGGAGACCCATAGTGTTATATACCATTCGACTCAGCTCGACGAGATCGGAAAATGTCTGTGTGTGTGTGTGTGTGTGTATGTGTGTGTGTGTATGTGTGTGTGTGTATGTGTGTGCACTTTTCGAAGATATTTGAACGCGCTCAATTTTCTCAGAGATGGCTCAACCGATTTTAACAAACTTAGGCTCGTTTGAAAGCTACTATCGGGGCATTGATCAAGTTCGAAGATAAAATGGCTGTGACTTTTGGTTCCGGAGATATGATTGTATAAGTGACGTAACCGACAAAAAGCGTTGTATTTGAACGCGCTCAATTTTCTCAGAGATGGCTGAACCGATTTGAACAAACTTGGACTCGTTTGAAAGCTACTGGCGGGCCATTGATCAAGTTCGAAGATCAAATGGCTGTGACTTTTGGTTCCGGAGATATGATTGTATAAGTGACGTAATCGACAAAAAGCGTTGTATTTGAACGCGCTCAATTTTCTCAGAGATGGCTGATCCGATTTTAACAAACTTGGGCTCGTTTGAAAGCTACTGTCGGGCCGTTGATCAAGTTCGAAGATCAAATGGTTGTGACTTTTGGTTCCAGATATATGATGGTATAAGTGACGTAACCGACAAAACACGTTGATTTTTACCGCTCTTGTATATATAAGGGTGCCAAAATTTTGGGATCAACTCTATTTTCGTAAAGTTCTAGTGCTCAAAAGTTTAAGCACCTCGAAAAAAGCCTTCATGCAAAATTTGACCTAAATCGGACATGCTTAAGGGGTGCTGCCCGGTGGTAAAGGTTTGACAATTATCGATCTTGAAAAAGCACCATAGGGGGGAGTACATGAAATTTCCAAAATCGAAAATTTTTTTTGATGCCAAAACTCTTAAAACTGCATAAAACATCGAAATTTAGTGTCATCTCAAAAAAAAATTTTTTTGAAAAAATCAACTTTCTGGGACTTAGAAAAATTTTCATATTTTTTCTAAGTCCCAAAAAGTCGATTTTTTCCAAAAAATTTTTTTTCGAGATGACACTAAATCTCGACGTTTCATGCAATTCTAAGCCTTTTGGCATCAAAATTTTTTTTTCGATTTTGAAAATTTCATGTACTCCCCCCTATGGTGATTTTTCAAGATATATGAAAATTTCACTAAGTGGACTAAGAAGGCTTTTTTTAGATTAGCATCATTGTTCTCATACAAATAGGCAACGCAAATGTCAAGCACTAGTTTGGAAAAATGATGCTGACTGTGTGACATAAACACTGAAGCATGCTTTTGTGAACTACTCGAGTCAATCTGAATCAATTGGCGTCTAAAATTATTTAATAAATGTATGAAACATATTTTCATGAGACTGTTATGAAAGAAGAGAAAGGCATTATCACACCACTAGGTGGATTAAGAAGGGTTTTTTAGATTAGCATCATTGTTCTCATACAAATAGGCAACGCAAATGTCAAGCACTAGTTTGGAAAAATGATGCTGACTGTGTGACATAAACACTGAAGCATGCTTTTGTGAACTACTCGAGTCAATCTGAATCAATTGGCGTCTAAAATTATTTAATAAATGTATGAAACATATTTTCATGAGACTGTTATGAAAGAAGAGAAAGGCATTATCACACCACTAGGTGGATTAAGAAGGGTTTTTAGATTAGCATCATTGTTCTCATACAAATAGGCAACGCAAATGTCAAGCACTAGTTTGGAAAAATGATGCTGACTGTGTGACATAAACACTGAAGCATGCTTTTGTGAACTACTCGAGTCAATCTGAATCAATTGGCGTCTAAAATTATTTAATAAATGTATGAAACATATTTTCATGAGACTGTTATGAAAGAAGAGAAAGGCATTATCACACCACTAGGTGGATTAAGAAGGGTTTTTTAGATTAGCATCATTGTTCTCATACAAATAGGCAACGCAAATGTCAAGCACTAGTTTGGAAAAATGATGCTGACTGTGTGACATAAACACTGAAGCATGCTTTTGTGAACTACTCGAGTCAATCTGAATCAATTGGCGTCTAAAATTATTTAATAAATGTATGAAACATATTTTCATGAGACTGTTATGAAAGAAGAGAAAGGCATTATCACACCACTAGGTGGATTAAGAAGGGTTTTTTTATTTATTTACGTTTTCTTGAGTTGTAGTGTTTTTTTTGAGTTCTATGAGTTTATTTTCTAATTTTTGAATTTCTTGAGTTTCTCTAATTTCATGAGATTTTATAACATTGTGCTTCTTGAGATTCTTGAGTTTTTAAGTTTTTTGTTATGTTTACTATTTCCTAAGATTTTCCTTCTCCTATTTTCTGAGTTTCTTGAGTTTTTTGAAATTTTAGAATTTCTTGAGTTTTTTCGAATTTCTTGAGATATTTGAGTTTCTTAATATTCTTGAGTTTAATTGCTTTCTTGCATTTCTTCAAATTTTTTTTATTTTCTTGAGTTCTTCGTATTTTATGATATTACTGAATTTCTTTAGATTCTTGAGTTTCTTTGGTTTTTTGTTTTTTTTTTGAAAATTTTGAATTTGTTGAGTTTCCCGAATTTCATGAGCTTCTTAAGATTTTTGAGTTTCTTGAGCTGGTTTAGTTTCTTTTTATTCGCTTGATTTTTTTAATTTTTGAGCTTCTTGAATTTTTTGTCATCATTAAGTGTCTTAAGATTATTGCGTTTCTTGAGTTTTTTGAGTATGTTGTATTTTTTGAAAATTAGAATTTCTTGAGTTTCTCGAATTTTTCTATGGCTTTTAGTAGACATATTTAGTTTTCTAAAGTTTGCTGAATTTTTTTATTTATTTCTGTTCTCTTGAGCTTAGGTGTTTTTAGTGCCCTGAGTTAATCAAAAATCAGTTAGTCAAACCTCTAAACTAATGGGAAACTTGACTCTCCTAATTAAAAAACTGTGATTTTTTACAAGTTATAGGATTTGATTTCCAAAACAAAACCCACACAAAATGAGAAATTTGATGAAATCTTTGTTGGAATCGATAGAACGTTAGAACGAATACAATTTAATGTTTGAAGTAAATTTCTTGCAAATGTTGGCCGCGGCTCCGCTTTAGAAGGCCCAAGCGCGAGGTCAAATTTTGGCACACTCTCGTTCGTTTGGATACGAGCGAAAACAATCCAAAACGGACAGTTCCAAATAAACTAATTAAAACCGGATCCATTTCGGTTTGCTACTAATTGCTTACGTAGCTTTCGTACCTCTGGCATACAAGTAAAGGCATTTTCCCGCGAACGATACTCGTAACGAAGGTTCTAATTTGTTCAACATTTCCGAGGTAGGTCTTCGAGCCGAGCCGGGCCGTAACAGTAACAAATGAACGACGTGCAAATGGCATCATGACAAACTGTGCCGATTGATCATCGGTCGGTCGGTGGCCGTTGAATCCCCGGTGTCTCGGCTCCCACGCTTCGAGCCACCACTCATAACCAGACAAAAGCTATCGTGCCCCAATCTAGTCCAATTTTCCATCCTGCCGGGGCATACCTGAGCTATCTAGCAATCGTTCCGCGTACTACCTGGAAAGAGAGAGAGATAGAAAGAGAAAAAAAAACGTTATAAGCGGCTGTTATCAAACTCGATCTACTCACCACCAGTCGCGTTGTTGTTGTTGTTGTTGTTGGGGCGCACCGCACGAACCGTGCAGGCATCATAGTTGGCTGTGAATAATTTATGTTCACGCTTTTACGCGGACGAGACGCGCGAAAATTTTCCTCCGCCCAGGCCAACCGGGACCTGGCCTACTATGTGTGATCGTCGGTGCCGCCGCCGTACGTACGCGGCGTATGGGAAAAAAGAACTACTTTTACGTACGTCCACGGTTCGCTATTAGGTTTGAGGTTATGTTTTGACGGTGTCTTTGCGAGTGCGCACGGAGAAAGTATCTATTGGCATTCGGTAGAGACCGATCTAGATCTCGAACAGCTTGACCCCGCGCTATCCGTGCAAAATGTGACTAACCGATTCGAAATGATTTTCTCTTTTTTTTTCTTAATGTTTCCATCTTTTTTTCTTCTTCCAGATCATCATGACAACGAAATGACAACTTCTGATCTCATCTGCTCTAATTTGTTGGAAAAACTGTGCACAATCGGAGGATGACCGGCGATCATTGGGCCCAGTGAGCAGAGCACGGGTAAGTTTTTCTCACCTAATTTGAAGCTTCATTAAGAGAACAAAAGCCTCAATTTCTCGGACCGTTTTAAAGTTTGCCCGAAACGGCGACGGGTTTCACACAGATGACACATTCAAACGTCAAGCAGTGACAGTCCAACTAATAAGCAAACCATTTCCCAAAGCAAATCGTGATGCGAAACGAAACAGAAGAATGACAGATCCATTTCACACTGATCTTGTCCTAGCTCATAAGTCAACTCATCTCGTCATCGTCATCATTTCTGCGGCAGCCATCAGAGCATCTTCATCTTCAGCTGTCCGTCCGTCCGTTCTTCCGTCGCCGTTCGCCCATTTACTTGTTTCACTTATTTTTGCAAACTGATTGCGGACTTTCTCACCTCACTTTTCCGTTGTTGTTTAGTGTGTGTGGGGGAGGGTTGCGAGGAATTTCCACTCTTTCGGTGCCAGATTTCACTTTTAATCGCCACGTGTAAGATTTTCCTTTGCGATATGGTAATTGGCAACGGGTTTCAAGAGTCTCTCGAGATCATCTCGCGGAATGATGAAGAAAAATTTGAGTGAAATGTAGTGAAAGGTCCGAATTTCGTTGAACCATATTGCCGGATTGCCCGATGAAGACACTTCTAAACGATGCCAGCACGGATTAGTTTAAGCAATCCGCTTTATGAAAAGCAATCATGCGATGTCCCCTTGGGACAGTGACCGTAGCAAATTCTATGTTCCAGTTCAAATTAATGATCATCCTTTTCCTTGCACCAGAAAGCCTGTGGCCAGAGCGCGTGCACGTTCAAATATTCGAGCGCACCGTCGGAGTCGGAGTCGAAGTCGGAGTCTCATTGAGCAACACCGGGGGTAAATCACGCCACCTTGCATCAGCACCGGTGTGACAGTGTAGAGCACGGAAAACCAGTTCATGATTTGTTGTAAGTGAAGCAGAAAAAAAAGCACAGCACTAGAAAAATTCTGCGCGATCCGCGATCAACTATCCAGTCCAGTCGGCACGCGGTCGCGGGCGATAACGAGCTAGTAAGCCTGGGTCCCTCCCGTCGTCTGAGCCCTGAGCCCCCATGTCTAATCGTCAACATTAGCCGAGAAGGAGAGATGCGCCGCACCGAGTTGAGTTGCCCCACTTGGTTAATGGCTTATATAATCCCGGGGTACTTTTCTGCCTTCTAATTGCCTTCAATGCGATCATAAGATTCAAGCATTGCAAAATTGTACCATCCTCGGCTTGTGTCGACAAGGACGAAACCCGTTTGCCTGCCAGCATCGCATCGCATCGCATCACACATCGCACATCGGTAGCAAACATTCATTTTGCCTAACGACTTCCATCGCATGATTATGTGGGCAAAGTGAAACTGAAAGTTGAAGACCGGGGCTACCGCGAGGCACCCACAGAAGGACGACTGCGCGCGCACACACACAAACACACAAACACATCCACTCAGCACAAATATCTTGTTCTAATCTAGATTTTTACGATGCTGGTGCTGCTGCTGCTGCTGCACAAAGCAGAATCCGTAAATGTGGGCCAACGCGCCTCACTGGCTGGGAAGAAGCCACCACACGAAATGCATCACAGTAGGCTCCGTCGCCACCACCGTCATCGTCTGTTTTTTTTTTGCACAAGACATTAGTGCGTTTATTTATTTTCGTTCTCGAGGTTACAGGTGCGAATTGCCAGGAAGGTCGTCGTCGTCGTCGTTTGAAGCCACTTTCGCTAGCAGTAACTGGCCCCTGTGTGGATGTTGCACCAGAAGCGGGAAACTAGAATCGGATGGATGACGCAACACACGTTTGATGGTTTGAATAGATGTCAACGGCTCGATTAATTGACCAGTTTCAACGTGGGACATTAGTTTGGGCAGAAATGCTTGATCTCGGTAATGATCTACCGTTTACTACCTAATTTGCAGTAAACGGAATCTTTCTGCCTTGTATACATGCGGCCCAGTATCTGATGGTTTTCCTGCTTCAATAAAACCGAGAGGTATAATTATGATCTTCTCATATGCGTCCAATTACTCTGAAATTATTTGAAACAGTCCCTCGATGCTCGAGTCTGCCCACTTTTTAAATTTCCGACACATTTCGTTCAGTGTAGAGTTTGCATCACTTCACGGATCTTTGAAACGTGTCACTCATATGATAGCCGAAACTCTTTACTTTATTTCGTGAAGCAACATGCTTACTTTATTGTTACACTACCCGAGTAAAGTATAACATCAAAATGATCTTTACAGAAAAGACATTGCACTTCGTTGCAAAACAAAAAGTGTTCTGTAAATAGCAGAAACTTTACGTCTGCTTAGCGGTTCAAATTGAACTGCCGAGTTTAGCACTAAGCAGTTCAATTTGAACTGCTCTGCACTGATGAGTCAATGACGAAACGTAAAAATGATGATCAAAATGAGAACAAAATGAAATCTGATTATGATAGCAACATGATAGTTCCAATGGAAGAATTATTCCTTATTGGCGATCATCGGTACAACGTTTGTCTGAAGCAGGTCAATTTGAATAGTTCCTTTGGCATTCCCATCTCGCTGATCGTCTGCCGTAGAAGGAGCTTATTTCAGAATTTGATATGAGAAGTATATTTGACGTCATCGATTTCCTTCTAGATACTTTAAGTATCCGATCCTGTAACAATTCCAGCGTTCAGTTAAAAAAAATGTTTCGATATTTGTGATCATGCGACGTCGCGAAGTTCATTCCAAAGCTTTTAGACCATTATTTTCAGTGCATCCAGAAATCGGGGACCTGGATGGCAAAAATTATCTACTCGCCAAACCCGTTCTGAAAACATTATATCCAACTTTATATCAAACATAACTTTATATCCAACAGTATGGAAAAATTCATTGTTTACGAAGTTCGAACATCGAACATTGAATGTCTCAGATTTCAGAACCTAGAACCTAAGAAGCCCACAAACTGTGTCGAAGACACTCTTCAAAACAATTCTCATTCCTAGCTATAAATGCTTGGAAATTCATATACTCACTAACGCTAGATACAATGAGAAGTATTTTATCAATCATCTAATAGATCTTGGAACTTTAATACACTTTTCCAAAGAAACCGTCTAACTGAATCTTCATAATTTTTGAGACACAGGACTAATTCTGCACCAAATGGTCGTAAATTATAAGTCTACACAAGAACTAAAAATTTATTAAGTTTTCAATGTGCTTTAACTGAGAGCAAAACTTGTTTTCGGTTTGATGTCACATAGCATTTTTTTTGCTTTCGATTTTGATCTTTTAACCGTTAAAATTACCAAAACGATAGCAAATTAAGCAATTGATATATACGAACAGCACAACATCAAATTGAGTTTTCTTTTCGATCTCACACTCTACTCGGGTAGCTGACCCGTCGAACTTCGTCTCGCCCAAAAATTATTGGTTCGAACTTATATCTTCGGACAGCAGAATTGTCAAACGACAAAGTGGTTAACGTTTCTCTCTATTATTTTTCTGATTACTTAACCTACAATCAATTAAATTTGATACACATTCGCTTTAGCCCAAAAAAAGAAATATCACCAAAAATTAATGTGAAAATGTAAAATTTTCTGTTAAGCAGAAATTGAGCAAATGCACAGACTGTCGTCTCATTCTTTCAGTCAATGCACTGAACAGAGATCATTCCGTATGGGGCATTCCACGCAAAAAAAAGTGTTCAACTAACTATTTTTTTCGCTAAAGAACTCGAAAATATTCGACACGTTATTTTTATTTCAATATGGTAGGGTAAGGGCTCCCTATTTCATCTCAGCTCCAATTTCCATCTCATTCCTTCACCTCATAACTTTGAACATTAATCATATCTTTAAACGTACCTGAACAAACCTGTGGAACGTTTTAAAACATTTATTCTAGGTTTTGTCACACTTTCCAATTGAATAAAATAGTTAAAAAACTTTCAACGATCACTTTTTGATTTAGGAACCACTTTCGTCTGAAGTTTTAAAATTCATCATGTTTCTGAATATTTACTAATCGATTCGTCTCAAAACATGATCACTATTTCACATAATTACACCACTATTCTATGATGGATGACGTTATAGTTAGTAATGTTCACTTTTCACTTGTTTATTCAACGATTAAAGACTTCTGAAATTACCTGATAAGCAATAAAAGCAATGAAAAATATGAGATGGAAATTTGCACTTAATTCACTTGATTGCGCTTTGTTTTCATCTCATTTCGTATCGCAAGGTTGCCAAGTTTTCTCATAATGTTAAATTAAAAAAAATATTTTTTCTTCTTTAAATTAGTTTAATTATATCATTGATATTTATATATAAATAAAACTGTTTCGGATTCTAATATTACCAAATAGAGCGTGTTAAATACTAATCAAATAACCATTGTGGCAAATCTAGTAGCACTGGTTTCTTTCCGCTATACGTCACCATAACACTGTTAAATGTGTGTGTTTCATCGGCTGTGTACAGAGATGCCAGATATTTTCATAGAAAATGTGTATCTGCTCTATCTGTTTTCACTAATAAAATTAATCAAATTCAAATTCAAATCAAATTCAAATTTGTTTTAAGTTTTAATATAAATGTTTATCAGTGTTCATCATCAAACATTTGTACAAAAGATTTCCATTTTAACATGTGATTTGTCCGTTGATTAATAAACTTTTAAAGAAGTACTGCAATCAAATACTAATAGATACTCAGAGAGAAAAGTCTAACGTTTTACTACTCACTTTTTATGAACCTTTACAAATCTGTATTAAATTTAGAAAATCTGTAATCTGATTTAACGAACGCGAACGCAAAACTCTATACAATACAGATAAATCTGTATGAATGGCATCTATGGTTCTACATTTTGTTTTTAGAAGGGCTAATGCCTAAGGTAACGTCTTTTCAAATGAGATGAAATAGGGAGCCTTATCTTAGATATGATTTTTTGAAATTTCGCGTTTTCAAAAAAGAGCCTTTTTTCAACAACCTATACTGTAAAATCTAATAAAGATACAAAAATTCGTCCAAGACATGAAATGTGCGTCTTTACCTTAGCTTTCAAATAAGCGATTCCATAAATCAACCTTTAAAGTTAATATACAGGGTCCGGCACTCGAAGTGTAACCAATTAAAAAGGCCATAAATTCAGTTTGGAAAATTACTTTTACTTAATTCAAAGTACAAAATGTGTAAAAATAATACAAAATTCAGAATCAATTCACTTTTGCTCGATATGACCACCTTTTGCCTTGGCTATGGCCTTGAGACGGTCAAAAAACGAATCGCAAGTTGCCGAATGTGACTTGCAGGTATTTAGGCCCACTCGCGGACAATAACTTTTTTCAGCGCCTCGAGACTGGTGTATCTTTTAGTTCGGACTTTGCTCTCCAAAATGGCCCAAAGAGAATAATCCAATGGATTCGCATCTGGTGAATTCGAGAGCCATTCTGTGGACGTGATGAAGTTCGGAACGTTGTTTTTCAGCCATTCTTGGTTCACTCGAGCTTTGTGAGACGGTGCCGAGTCCTGCTGAAACGTCCATGGTCTGCCACTGAAATGTTTGTCTGCCCACGGCTTCGAAGCAACCTCCAGAATACTTTCCCGATAATATGTCGCATTTACCTTGACGCCAGGCTCGATGAAAACGATTGGAGAGCGCCCATCTGCGGTTACAGCGGCCCAAACCATTATCTGTTGCGGGTGCTGCCTCCTGGTGGCCAATCGATGACTCAAATTATCGTATGAACGGTCGGTCAAGTAAACCCTATCGTTTTGAGAGTTTACGAATTGCTCAATTGGAAAAATTTTCTCGTTAGAAAATACAATGTTCGGAAATTGACCGCTTTCGGCCAATCGAAGCAACTCCTTCGCTCTCTCAAGTCAAGATTTTTTTTTTCGCGTTCACTTTTGGCAAAATGCTTTCTTGCGCTTGTAAACAATACAACTCCGAACTGTCATTTAGCAAATTTCTAGAGAGCTGATGCCCGTGCGTCAGCTGCGCGAGCGGTCTGAAGTTGGTTACACTTCGAGTGCCGGACCCTGTAATGAAAAAAGTTAAAAATTAATCAACAAATAAAAAAAATTTAAACTTGGGCCTAATTTTTTTTTCTTTTTTTGTTGTTGAAAAAAGAAGCCTTAGGGGTTTAACTCAATCTTGGCAAAGTTTCAGAGTGGAAAGATGAATACTTTCGGAGCAGTGAATTTTTCAATTACGACCCGCACGCGCGGAGTGTACCGCAACCCAACTCCATTGGATACGGGCTTAACTTGTCGACACATGTCGCGCCACAGATCGAATCCTAACTTTGTCAGTTTATTGTTAGCAACGTTTCAGGCAGAAAACGAGTAAAATTGGGACAAAGGACTTACATGAGTAATAAAACAGTTGCAATTTTTCTATGATTTGGTACTTCTGGTTTACAAAACCTCAATACTTCAAACGTATCCTGGGAAGAGAAAACTTTCATTTTTAATTCCTTGTCCCCGTGCGGCCCAACATAGTGAAACTGATGTGCTCCAGAAATAGTTTAACATTTTTCGAAACGATTTTTAAGAAATTTCTCTGCTTTTACATAATCTTCCGAACATTTGTATATGACTGAAATATTGGGTAGAGAATATGCTTTCCTAGCTCACCCGTACAATTCATTCGCGGTCGAAATTTGACAATCATTGATCATTTGTAAACTTGCGCGACATGCCATTCTTTAGATAGTTTCTTCAGCACCGTCACATGGCCCTTTTCCATGAGCTGTCGCGTGAAAATTCCACTGTGCAAAACGATGAAAATCATGCTCGTGATGAAAAATTTTCGCAAAGTGTTTTACTATTTTGAATTGCTGAGGAGCGCCTTCAGAAAAATAGATGCACTTGCGTATATGTGGATGGTATTGTAAAAAATATTGATTAAGAGCTTCGAGATATGTTTTTACAGCTATTGCGACATGTTTCTTGCAATCAGAAATAATTACTAATGTTTTATGATCGATTTTGCTTTTCATTTTATAATAGAAAACAATGGGGAATATAGTCGCTTGGTCGTTGTTCCAATGAAAGTCAGTTATGGCGTTTTGAATAACGAAGGCATAATTTTCCGCAAAATTGCAAATTATTAAACTTTCGTCACTCTTGAATTTTTTTTTCACATTTTGAAAATATGAAGTTTGTTTTCGAGCAATGAAAGAATGCTTGTGCAGCTCAGCCATAGCCGAAGCAGAATAAAATTCAACGCCGGAGGGCTCGGATTGGTCGGATCGGCATAATGCGGATAGCCTTTTAAGCCCGTACCCGAGCGAATTGCGCTGCGGTACGCTCCGCGCGTGCGGGTCGTAATTGAAAAATTCACTACTCCGAAAATATTGATCTTTCCACTCTGAAACTTTGCCAAGATTGAGTTAAGCCCCTAAGGTTTCTTGTTTTAACAAAAAAAAAAAGAAAAAAATTAGGCCCAAATTTGAGTTTTTTTATTTGTTTATTAATTTTTAACTTTTTTCATGAAGCTAACTTTAAAGGTTGTTTTATTGAATCCCTTATTTGAAAGCTAAGGTAAAGACGCACATTTCATGTCTTGGACGAATTTTTGTATCTTTATTAGATTTTACAGTATAAGCTGTTGAAAAACAGCCTCATTTTTGAAAACGCGAAATTTCAAAAAATCATATTTCGAAAATTTTACGTAACAATTGAAATAAAAAAATACGTGTCGAATATTTTCGAGTTCTTTAGCGAAAAAAAAATAGTTAGATGAAAAAAAAATTTGGGTGCTGATTTTGTGCGGAATGTCCCATATACCTTATGATCAAAAAAGAACCAGAATTTTCATTTTAAAATACCCACGCTTGTCCAATTGGTAAACTTTTATTATCTCAACGTATATATATATATATATATATATATATATATATATATATATATATATATATATATATATATATATATATATATATATATATATATATATATATATATATATATATATATATATATATATATATATATATATATATATATATATATATATATATATATATATATATATATATATATATAGATATATAGACATATATATAGATAAATAGATTGGAATTGTTAATAGTAGACACAACATTAGAAAAACATTCGTGACATATGAGTTTCAAATAACAATTAGTCAAACCACTAGTTGTGTAACCGTTTCATTGAAATATCTTTTACGATTATTAGGTGATTTTAATATGGCAAGTACAGACTAAATTAGAATGTACTTTAAATTGAACCCGTGATTTCTTACTCCTAAAGCATGTACTGACACAGCCCATTTACGACAGAAGAAAAAAAACCGGTTCATTTTATAATACCATCAGCCAGGATACTTGTTTTCTAATAACGGCATCCGATTGATTGTTATGTTCGATGCATTGAAAGGATCGTCATTAGCAAAGCTCGAACTCACACCTAATGACGCATTTCCCACATTAATTCACACTTCGCTCCGGCCCAGTGACACACACGCACAGCAGAACAATTAAACTGCTGAATATTCATTAAAGAAAAATTAGCATTCTCAATGGTGGGCAGGTTTGGAATCAATTGTTTCGTACGTACCAACCGAAGTCCTGTTTCGAACCGCACATGCTGGCTAGTCCCACTTCAATATCGGATCAATAATCAATATGTCAGCAAATTTGCCTTGCAACCGCAGCAACCTCTGGAAGTTTGCAAAACAGGTCCATACCGAAAGGCATCGGAAAGCCGCCAGACTACTAGGATCCGAATGACGAATGGATGGCAGCCAGCATGGATCTGTATAATTATATGCACCGCATGGGTGAGTTGAGTGAGACACGCAGCATGGGAACTCACACACTGCCAGATGTTGGTTGGTTGGTTGGTTGGTTGTTTGGCCGACGACGCCGTCGCCACCACCGCCGTGGGCGGGTGTTTAACTTTCCATCAATTCAGCGGGGCGATGGTTGTTTTTTCTTCTACCGAGACCGGCATTACTATGTATCGGAGGAATCGTGCTGCCAGCTGGTGTCCGATGGGGGCATGGATCGAACAGTCCATACTCAGGTTGTCAGGGTAATAAAATATCAATAATCATCATCATCATCATTGTTGGTGTCTAACACAACACGAGAGTTTGGGTCATGTTTCGCCGCCGGGATGCATAGAAGTTAGGAGTTTGGCACGCTGTAAAAACTATTATTATTTTCCATTATTTCCATAATTTGATTAGGCCAACGATTGAACTTTGCGAGCTTGTAATGAAGTAATAATAACGAGAGAAACGCTGAAACCGGGCATAAATTACTGTTTCTTGGTTTATGCGGCGAACCGTCATTAAATTGGCTCGATTCTGGTCGTCCCCGAGTTCAGAGCTTGGGACTTCGGTACGCGCAGGAGGACGCCAGAAGCCGCCGCCGAAGGGAATTCACTGTCACCAAAAATGGTCAAACCGCTCACAACGCGCTCTCCAGTTAAACTCTGGCAGCTGGCAATTGACTGCAC
Organism: Malaya genurostris; assembly: GCF_030247185.1. Classification (NCBI taxonomy): domain Eukaryota; kingdom Metazoa; phylum Arthropoda; class Insecta; order Diptera; family Culicidae; genus Malaya; species Malaya genurostris. The sequence goes on along the minus strand of NC_080571.1, from coordinate 14,757,724 downwards.
ATGAATGGGACGTACCTAGCAATAATTCAGCCACCACCGGCACCGACTTGGTACCGAGAACCCATTCGGTTATGCGTCCATTAAACCGTTCGCGGGATGATTGAAGAAGACGCTCGCTGGTTGCAAGAGTTGCTACTCGATTATGGAGTCGAGTTTGATGTCTTTACGCGAAGGAATCGCCCACCAAATGAAGACATATGGCTTGGGACCCTCCCCGAATTGACCCGCCGTCCGTTAAGTGCGTCCCGTTTCTCCCGGTTCCATCGAAACCAGAAACCCGAAACTGTTCCTAACTCTTAGAGCGTGAGAGTTTCGATTTTCGAGAAGAGGTAAATATTAGTTGTTTTGTTTTTTGCTGTTAAAACCAACCTGGCCACTCAAGGGTTGACAACAGCCAACTCGGATAGAAAACATTATTCCGTGACTTGAAGCGACGATCGGTAAAATAATGGACGAATTCGGTAGCAGCAGCAGCATGCCGCATGTCCTGCGCCGATCCGCTCAATGAGTTGATAAATCAAGGGCAGTCCCAGTTGAATGAGTCAATCAAGTAATGAACTTCAGCATCACCGGTTTCGGTTTTGCTCGAGACTCGAACAACAGACAAGACATCGAGCGGGTGGCTGACTGACCGGGGCCATTCCGAGATCATGTCATGCGATAAGAAGGGACACCAAGCGCGTTGTTTTCCGATCGATGTGTTCGGGGACTGGAATTTTTGCCACTGATCGACGTATGACAGTTTTTGTTATTGTTGCTGTTGTTTTTATTGTGGTGGTGGCCGTGGCGTATGAGTCATGATGCTTTCAACATCTCTTGAAAGGTAGGGCATTTGGAACTGGCCGATGAATAGGATTTGCTAGACACGAGGAATTTTATCATTCATTTTATCGGAATCTGCAAATAATGCGAAATGCTTTCAATGAATCTTCGGAGGAATGTTGACAGCCTTTCAAAACATGATCGATTTACGAGCATTTTTCAACCTTTGGGTTTCTCCAGTTTTGTTTATGAGTATCCAAAATAAGGTAAAGTAAGTAGTGTAAGATCGGAAAATCATCGGAACTAATACTATTTAAACTGTAGTTGGTTTTGTTGTTTATACCGAAACGGAAAACTATTAGGATATACGCTATTTTGACCGACAAATAGTCAAACTAAAATCTTATCAAATTTAATTATACAAATTACATGGCGAATTCGGGAAGAAAGGGCCATTTTGCCCTAAATTACATCTAGTTTCCTACAAATTTACTTCCATCACTCATTACAGTAGATTCCAGGCAAAACCCCCCGATGATTTAAAGCTGCTGAAGATCTTTTCACGCACAAAAATCTTACTACAGTATGAACTTCACAGCTAGTGGAAGCATCGATTATTGCAGACATTGTTTTATTGTACGCACAGACAGGCAAATGATTGCAGAATCGAAAAAACACCTGCCTGTACTGTACGAGTAGTACACGCACAATCTAAAACGAGTTACGACTTATTAATACGAAAAAATAAGCGAACGTCTACTTTTTTAAAGACGCCTTTTTAAAGCATTTTATTCCACACTTCTAGTAAAACAATTCTTTACATCACATGTTTTAATTTGAGTTTCTCGTTTTTTTGTAATCATAAGACACAAGAATATAATTAAATGATTTTGAACCTTCCGCTGGTACAAATTTGGCACTATCATATAATCGGGTTCAGAAGCCCATTCCTCTGACTGCGGCAATCGTCGTTGGTAAATAAGTAGAAGCTATTCTTTGGAAACCTTCATTAGATACGTAGCTAGAAAAATTACACTCTCGAACACTTTCGTGAGATTTTATGGACACCCTTCCTACCATTCCTTCAAAAGTCGTAGACTTCTTATTTTTATTAGGCACGGTGGAAAACTTTCTGTTCATATCTGAAAAAAAAGAAATATTTAGTGGTCAAATCAACAATCATCGGCACTGTCAATTTGGCTTTCGAAACTCCTGTATTATAGTTTTGTATTATTCTTGTGAGTATTTTAGTCGGCTTCATTACTCCGCAATGAAGTAAATCAACTAAAAGATATATAGTGAATTTCACTATGAAACAAATTTCACCGAAAAACTAATTAACCGGAAATCAATGTTCTTCTAAGATCAAAGTTCACAGAAGAGTCAATTTCACTGTAAAGCAAATTTCACTAAAAAGCAAATTTTACTGAAAAGCAGATTTCGCTGAAAAGCAAATTTCACTAAAGATCAAAGTTCACAGAAAAGCAAATTTCACTGAAAAGCAAATTTCACTGAAAAGTTAATTTCATCAAAAATAAAATTTCACCGAAAAACTAATTTCGCCGAAGAGCAAATTTCACCGAATAGCAAATTTCACCGAAAAGCAGATTTCACTGAAAAGCAAATTTTACTAAAAATCAAATTTTACTGAAAAGCAAATTTCACTCAAAACTAATTTCACCGAAGATCAAAGTTCACAGAAAAGCAAATTTTACTGAAAAGAAAATTTCACTGAAAAGCAGATTTCACTGAAAAGCAAATTTCTCTGAAAAGCAAATTTCACTCAAAAGCTAATTACACTGAAGATCAAAGTTCACAGAAAAGCAAATTTCACTAAAATGCAAATTTCACTGAAAAGCGAATTTCACTGAAAAGCTAATTTCACCCAAGATCAAAGTTCATAGAAAAGCAAATTTCACTGAAAAGTTAATTTCAAAAAAAATAAAATTTCACCGAAAAACTAATTTCACCGAAGAGCAAATTTCACCGAATAGCAAATTTCACCGAAAAGCAGATTTCGCTAAAAAGCAAATTTCACTAAAGATCAAAGTTCACAGGAAAGCAAATTTCACTGAAAAGCAAATTTCACTGAAAAGTTAATTTCACTGAAGATCAAAGTTCAAAGAAAAGCAAAATTTCATTGAAAAGCAAATTTCACTGAAAAGCAGATTTCACTGAAAAGCAGATTTCACTGAAAAGCTAATTTCACTGAAAAGCAAATTTCACTGAAAAGCAGATTTCATTGAAAAGCCAATTTTACCGAAGATTAAATTTCACCGAAAAGCAAATTTCACTAAAAGTCATTCGCCTCTTCGGGCCAGAAAAACTTTCTAACCCTATGTGCGGGGTTGGGAATCGAACCCAGGCGGGCTGCGTGAAAAATCAGATTTCACTGAAAAGCAAATTTCACCGAAGATCAAAGTTTTCAGAAAACCAAATTTTACTGAAAAGCAAATTTCCCTGAAAAGCAGATTTCACTGAAAAGCAGATTTCACTGAAAAGCTAATTTCACTGAAAAGCAGATTTCATTGAAAAGCAGATTTCATTGAAAAGCAAATTTCACCGAAGATCAAAGTTCTCAGAAAACCAAATTTTACTGAAAAGCAAATTTCCCTGAAAAGCAAATTTCGCTGAAAAGCAAATTTCACTGAAAAGCAGATTTCATTGAAAAGCAAATTTCACCGAAGATCAAAGTTCTCAGAAAACCAAATTTTACTGAAAAGCAAATTTCGCTGAAAAGCAAATTTCACTGAAAAGCGAATTTCACTGAAGATCAAAGTTCAAAGAAAAGCAAATTTTCACTGAAAAGCAGATTTCACTGAAAATCAAATTTCACTGAAAAGCAAATTTCACTGAAAAGCAGATTTCATTGAAAAGCCAATTTCACCGAAGATTAAATTTTACAGAAAAGCAAATTTCACTGAAAAGCAAATTTTACTGAAAAGTAGATTTCACCGAAAAGCAAATTTCACTAAAAAGTCATTCGCCTCTTCGGACCAGAAAAACTTTCTAACCCTATGTGCGGGGTTGGGAATCGAACCCAGGCGGGCTGCGTGAAAAATCAATTTTCACTGAAAAGCTAATTTCACCGAAGATCAAAGTTCACAAAAAAGCAAATTTTACTGAAAAGCAGATTTCGCTGAAAAGCAAATTTCACTAAAACACAAATTTCACCGAAGATCAAATTTTACAGAAAAGCAAAATTTTCCCAATAGTTAATTTTACCCAGAAGAATTTTTTTATAAAGAATCGAGTTCTACGAAACGAAAACTTCACTTGAAATCAATTTTCATCGAAAAACGAAAATAAAATTTTCCCGAGAAGGAAATTTCACCGAAGAGCGAATTCGCCGAAAAGCAAATGAAACGTCTAGGAAAAGCAATTTTTTACCGAAAACCAAAGTTCCAAATAACTAGGGGAACGTGCCACTTGAGTCAACTAGTTCTGATTACTGATTCTAAGAGACACAAATTTTCCCGAGCAGTAAATTTTACCGAGAAGCAAATTTCAACGAAAATCAAATTTTAGCAACAATCAAATCCTATCGAAAACCAAATCTGCTCGGAAGCAAATTCACTGTAGAACAAAATTTCACCGAAAAGCAAATTTCATTGCAAAGCAAGTTACTCCGAAAAGCAAATTTCACCGAAATCCAAAATTCACTGAAGGTCAAAATTCTTCGAAATGTAAATTTTACAGGAAAGCGAATACCCCGAAAAGAAAATTAGACCGTTGAGCAAATTTTATCGACAAGCAAATTTCAATGAAACGTTTTAAGTAAAACAAAATTTCACCGAAAAATAAGTTTTACCGAAGACCAAATTTCACCGAAAAACAAATTTTACCGATAAACAAATCCCACCGAAAACTAAATCTGCCTGGAAGCAAATTTCACCGGAAACAAATTCTCTGAAAACAAAATTTCACCGAAGAGCAAATTAGCAAAATTTCGTTGCAAAGCAAATTATTCCGCAAAATAAATTTCATCGAAAACCAAATTTCACTGAAAATAAAAATTCAAAGAAAAGTAAATTATACCCAAAAGAAAATTTCTTAGAGAAGCGAATACTCCGAAAAGAAAATTTCACTTAAAAGCAATATTCGCTGATAGGCAAAATTAACTGAAAATAAAATTTAGTGAGAAGAAAATTTTACCGAGGAGCCAATTTCACCGACAAGCAAATTTCACTGAAATGCATTTCTGGAAAAAGCAAATTTTACCGAATAGCAAATTTCAACGAAAAATATATTTCACCGATAACTAAATCTGCTCGGAAGCAAATACCACCGATCCCAATTTCACCAAAAAGAAAACTTCGCCGAAAAAATACTTTTACCAGAAAATAAACTTCACCGAAAAACCAATTTTAGCGAAAAACAACTTCACTGGAAAGAAAATTTCACCGAAGAGTGACATTTAACCGAAAAGCAAATTTCACAGAAATGCATTTCTGCGAACAACGACTTTTTTCCCGGGAAAGCAAATTTCATCGGAAGGAAAATTTACCGAAAGCTTATTTCACTGGAAAGCGACTTTATCCGGAAAGAAAATTTTACAAAAAAAAGAAGTTCTATGAAAAGCAGATTTTACCTAAGAACAACCGAAAAAGAAAATTCACCGTGAAGCGAATTTATTCATCAAACATATTCACCGAAATTATAATTTCACCAAAAAGCAAACTTCTCCGAGAAGTAAATTTCACTGAAAAGTAAATTTCACCGAAAAATAAATTTCACCGAAAAGCAAATCTCAACGAAAACCAAATCTGCCCGGAAGCAAATTCCACTGAAAATAAATTCTTCCAAACCTAAATTTCACCGAAAAGCACATTTCATTGAAAAGCAAAATTCTCCGAGCAATTAATTTTACCAAGAAGAGAATTTTACAAGGAAGTGAATTTCTCCGAAAAGCAAATTTCATTGCAAAGCAAATAACTCCGAAAAACAAATCCCACCGGAAACCAAATTTCACTGAAAAACAAAATTCTCCGAATATTTAATTTTACCCAGAAGAAAATTCGATAGAAAAGCGAATTGTACGAAACGAAAATTTCACTGAAAATCAATTTTCACCGAAAAACGAAATCAACAGAAAATAAAATTTTCCCGAGAAGGAAATTTCACCGAAAAGCGAATGTCGCCGAAAAACAAATTTCATTGAAACGTCTAGGAAAAGCAAATTTCTTTGAGAAGTAAATTTTACCGAAAACCAAAATTCACCGGCACAAATAATTAGGGGAACGTGCCACTTGACTCAATTAGTTCTGATTCCTGATTCTGAGAAACACAAATTTCCCCGAAAATCAAATTTGAGCAAAAAGCAAATCCGGGGATGGATGTAGCGTGATGGGTAAGTCGATGCCTTTCACGTAGCCTACCTGGGTTCGATTCCCAACCCCGCACATAGGGTCAGAAAACATTTCTGGCCCGAAGAGACGAATGAGCTCATGGTTGAAACCTTTATAATCAAAACACAAAAAAAGCAAATCCCATCGAAAACCGAATCTGCTCGGAAGCAAATTTACCGTAGAACAAAATTTCACCGAAAAGCAATTTTCACCAAAATCCTAATTTTACTTAGGGCAAAATTCTCCGAAAAGTAAATTTTACAGGGAAACGAATATTCCGTAAAGAAATTTTGACCGTAGAGCGAATTTCATCGACAAGCAAATTTCAATGAAACGTTTTAGAAAAAATTAAAATTTCATAGAAAAATACATTTTACCGAAGACCAAATTTCACCGAAAAACAAATTTTACCGATAAGCAAATTCCACCGATAGCAAATTATCCGAAAATAAAATTTCACCGAAGAGCTGACAGGCAAATTTCAATGAAACGCATTTCAGAGAAAACTAAATTTCACCGAAAAGTAAATTTAAGCAAAAAAAATATAAGGATCAGCCCCATGGGGTTGTTCGAGCCATAGATGTGGAACAAGGCAACCAAAATTTCTAATAATCTACAATCAAACAATTCAATCAATCGTCACACTTTTTAGTTCCGCTATAGCACAAGAGTCTGCCTAGATTTATCTTGATTGGGAACAACACCGAACACTGTTTGTTTAATAGCCGACGAAATTACAACAATATCCCAAATGTATGCAATTACAGCTTTGTACATACTTGCGATACGGATTTTTATATTAAAGCTTCTCTTCGTCAAGCTTGTTTTCAAGTTTTGTATGCAAGCAGTGATTTTTATAGCGTTAAATTTCTCTACCATTCTGCGATTTCGGTTGGAGCGATAACTTTTTTCTCATTATCAATCGAGTTCATCTTATATAAATTACAAATTAATCTTAAGCACTCAAAATTCACCCTGGGGTAGTTGTCAATTTCTCAGGCGAAACGACATGACATGGAATTTCATCCGAGCTTGCATGACACAAGATCAGAGCATACCAATTAAAGCTTCAAATCGTTTTATGGCACTTTTTGTCTTGCTGTCTATCAACAACCTACCCCTAGCATGCTACGCGTAGGACTGAAACGTTAGCTATAATTTAGCTTCTATTTATAGATTCGCGTGCTTCCAACTGCTTCGCTTTAAATCTATTGACCAATCAGAGCGATGCTTTCCCTTTGATATATCGCTTACTCCTTCAAACCCATTTTCTATGGCAGGGAAACCCGATATGGCGGAGATTTTTAGCAGACAAAAAAGGACACTGCTCACTACTAATCAAATTTTCAATCATTTATAATTGAAAATACGTGGCTTGATACATTTAAATCGAATCTTAGAAATATTCCCAATCAAATAATGAAATAATATTGATAATTGATTCAAAATATACTGAGCTGTAAGTGTTTAAAACCTGACCACATTTCTATGTGTATTTTTCCTTGAGTTTCTAATTTACACCCCTATATAGAAAATAAAGATGTGTTCCACATCAACAAATTTCACAGAAGAACTACTTTAACTAGAAAATAAATTTCACCTAAAAACAACTTCACAAAAAAAAAGAATTTCACCGAAGAGCGAATTTCACCGAAGAGCGAATTTCACCGAAAAGCAAATTTCACTAAGATGCATTCCTGCGAAAAAGCATTTTTTTCTGGGAAAGCAAGTTTCACTGAAAAGCTAATTTCACAAAATATCAAATTTTGCCGATAAGAATAATCACCTTATATCACCAAAAGCGAATCTCACCTAATTGCAAATTTCATACAATTTCCCTGAAAAGCACATTTCACCGAAAAGTGAATCTGACCAACACACAAATTTCACCGATAAACCAAATTTGACCAAGAAGCAAATTCCTCGGAGAGAAAAATTACACCAAATCGCAAATTTTAGCAAAAATTGTTTTCGCCAGAAAAACAAATTTTACCTACAAACAAATTTCACCGAAAAACAAATTTCAGCGAAACACTGATTGGACGAAAATATGTTTACCGGATAGTTTAATTTACGTTTCACCGAAAAGAGAATGATCCAAAAAGTAAATTTCAGTTAATTTCATTGAAGAGCGAAACTCACCTAATACAAAATTTCCCAAAAGACCAAATTTCACAAAAAAATATTTCACTGGAAAGCGAATTTCTCCAGAAATTAAATTTTATCGAAACAAAAGTTTTACGGTTAGGTTAATTTTACCGAAAATCAACTCTTATCTAAAAGCGAATCTCACAATAAATCAAAATTCATTTGAAAATAAAATTCACCGAGATGCGAATATCACCATGAAGTAAATTTCACCGCAAAGCTAATTACAGCGAAATTTAACTGTCGCCAAGAAAAAAATTTCTCTGTGAAGAAAAATTTTCCGGAAAAAAAACAAATCTCGCCGAAGAGCAAATTTTACCGAAACACATTTTTCGTCGAACAACAAATTTCTCCGAAAAGACAATGCATTAAAAAGAAGTTTTCCTTTAAAAGCAAATTTAACCAAAAAGAAAATTTTACCTGAAAGAAAATTTCACCAAATCTTAATGAAAAGTTTATATAACTGAAAAACAATAATCCTCAAGAAGCAAATTCATTGAAAAACAAATTTCATTGGAAAGCAGATGTCACCAAAATGAAAATTCCATTCAAAAGTAAATTTCAACTAAAAGTAAGTTTCGCCGAAAAACAGATTTCACAGAAAAACAAATTTTACCGAATAACAAAGTTCACCGAAAAGTGAATTTCAACGAAAACCAAGCCTCACTGAAAACACAATTCCACTGAAAAGAAAATTTTACTGAAAAGAAAAATATTTCACCGAAAGGCAAATGTTGCAAAAAAAAAATTTCCCTGGGAAGCAAAATTTACTGAGAAGCAAATTTAATCCAAAAACAGATTTCATAGAAAAACACATTTAATCAAATCAATGAATTTCACTGAAAACCAGATTTCACCGATAGAATAATTTTACAGAAAAGAAAATTACAGAAAATTAAATTTGACCAAAAAGAAAATTCACCAAAAAAACTGATTTCACCGAAAACCCAAAGTTCACAGAAAAACAAATATCACCGAAAAGAAAATTCACCGAGAAGCGAATATTACAGAGAAACAAATTTTACCGTAAATTTCATTTCAGTGAAAACCAAATTTCACTGAAATGCGTTTCTACGAAAAGCAAATTCCTCCGTAAAGAAAAAAAATCACTGAAAAACAAATTTCACCGAAAAGAAAATGTAATTGAATAGCAAATTTATCGAAAAGCAAGTTTAACTGAAAAGCGAATTTCACCGAAAAATACAATTTCACCGAACATCAAACCTCACAGAAAATCAAATTTAATTGAAAAAAAATTTACACCGAGAAGCAAATTTCACCGAAGAGCGCAACTAGAATGTACAAATAGCAAATTTCACAAACAAACAAATTTCTCCGAAATGTGAATTTTACTGAAAGGAAATTTATACACAGAAGAAAATTCCTCCGAAAATCAAATTTAACCGGAGAGCAAATTGCTGCACCGAAAAGCATATTTCGCTAAAATGGATTTCTGCGAAAAGCAAATTTCTTCGTAAAGCAAATTTCACTGAAAAGCGAATTACACCGGAAAAGACAATTTCACCTAAAAAAATCTCACCGAGAAGCGAATTTCACCGAAAATTGAACTTCACTGAAAAGCAAATTCCATTGAAAAGCAATTTACACCGAGAATCAAATTTCACCAAAGAACGAATTTCACCGAAAACCAAGGTTCACCAAAAAACAATGTTTACCGAATAGCAAATTTCACTGAAAAACAAATTTCTCCGTAAAGTGCATTTTACAGAAAGGAAATTTATACAAAGAAAAAAAAATCCTCCGAAAATCAAGTTTAACCGAAAAGCAAATTTCTCCGTGAAACAAATTTTACTGAAAAGCAAATTTCACTGAAAAGCAAATTTAATTGATAATTCCCCCGAAAATCAAATTTAACCAGAAAGCAAATGTCTCCTTTTAGCGAAAAGCATATTTCATTGAAATGAATTTCAGCGAAAAGCAAATTTCTTCGTAAAGCAAACTCCACTGGAAAGCAAATTTTACCGAAAATAAAATTTTATTGAAAAGTAAATTTCTCCGAGAAGCAAATTTCACTGAAAATATAATTTCACAGGAAAAGCTAATTTCTCCTCAAAAAAAAATCTCACCGGTTCGCTTCCCGGTTCGCTTCGTCGAAAATCTAAGCAAATTTCTCCGAAAAACAAATTTTACTGAAAAGCAATTTTCGCCGATGAGCTAATTTCACATAAAAGAACATCTTACCGAAAAGTTAATTTCATCGAAAGGCGAATTTCAACGAAAAGCAAACTCATCACAGAGCAAATTTAACCGAAAGGGTAATTTTGCCAAATCACACTACAAAAGTTTTGAAATAGTTTTAAAAATTGTATTATTTCATGTGTCTGAGTCTGAGTCATTGTTGTTCCGTTGAATAGATAAAGATCCAACATTTCGTTTCCTGCCAATATTGTCTCCGGGAAATATTGAGATGTAGACCGAGAGAAAAGATTGGTTTTCGCTGGTAATTATGAAAATTCAAAACAGCGTTTAAGACAGCTTCTAGTATCTTAGTGGTTACATACCTTCCGGCTCGAGGATTACTCTAGGAAGTGTGGAAGTGGTTTTTTTTTTATTAAAGTAAAATCACTTCCACACTTCCTAGAGTAATCCAAAGATTGGGCTTCTTTTCTTGAGTTGGAAGGTATGTAACCCCTTAACACAAAACCCAAATTAAATAGTTCAAACAAAATCAGTTGAAATTATCAGAAAACGCATTGGTAAACTGGGACGGAAAAGACCAGCGTCCATTGCAGCGATGACATTTTCCATCCTGACGCGACAAAAGGTAGGACTTTTTACTTAAAAATTTTAGGACCAACATCGCTACATGAGACCAAACGTTGTCATGATGAAAAATGTCCGACTTGTACATGATCTCGTATTGTTTCCACATTCTCGTCAATTCCCACTTCAATCGAATCAGGTAAATTTGCTATGTAAATTGCTGGTGGCTAGAAAAGATCTATAATTATTGTTCAAAAATATACTTAAGCTTGAACAATGTCGGTTTATCATCAAACAAAAACCAAAATAAACCTAGAAAATTCAACCGAGCTTTCACTCGGTTCAACATTGACATTACAATCAGCTTTGACCTTATTCTTCTTCCGTGATCACGGAAAGCCGGAAATCCATTGTGCCAGCTCTGTTCCGCCGTCATTGTCATCGGGTCCAGATTTATCTGCATCAATCAGAGCCAGCCTGCTGCCGGTCTTTTGTTCTACCCCGGCTTCCGGAGAAAGCGGGAAACCAACTCAACTCGTCCAGCTTCTGGTTTCTTGTTTACGACCAGGGGAAGCTACTACTTCGAAAAACCGTGCCCAGCAGCTTCACCAGGAGCAAAACAAATGTGATTCGATTTATTCCCGCTTAATAGCTAATAAATTTCTCGTTTGTCTCCCAGAGTTGCTCGGTTCGTTCGGTTGGGCTCGATTTCGATTTCGGGAGGGAGCATGCCGACAGATTGAGAAATGATGGCATTGTTTCTGCCCGGCAGGGTCGACCAGAGAAAGAAGAAAAAAATAAGCAAAAACATGCTTCCTTCCTTCCTTCCATTCCGACCGACATGAGCAGTGCACATTTCGATCGGAAAGAAATGCGATGCACTTTGCATTCGCCGCGAATTTCGCTGATGCCAACAACATCCGGTTTGGAGGAAATCAATTTTAACGATCAAAACGCTAACTAAAGACTGAAGATGCTGTCAATGTCCCTAATGAGAGGAAAAAAGAAGAAGAAGAAAACAGCGGCCGAATCAAATAATCGACTCCATTTAGCTGCACTGTTTGCTTGATGACGATTCGTGAAACATAAAATCAAAACGAATCGTCCGTCCATTATCGAATATTTCTGCGCGGGAAAATTTTCCATTGGCACTTGGCGGTCGCCCGGTGATCGGTTCCTGTCTGTCTCGACGAAGATAATTTTTATTTGCTTTACCACCAGCATCACCTCCACCAGCATCTTCTCCAAGTAGCAGCAGCAGCAGCAGCACATTACGGAACTGCCACCATGTTATGATTGCAGATTCGGTGAAATGTGACGAAGAAAAAGCTAAAGGAATCGGGTGACGAAAGACGGGTGTGGAACGCGTTATCAGCTTGAAGTGTCTCCGATGGAAAACGGGGGGAAAAAATAAACATTGCCTCGCTTGTTATTAATAACTCATAAAAACCTATTAAAGTGCCTTGGAGCGAAGAAATCGCAGAAAAGATCGGAAATATTTTATGATTATTAAAACGTTCTCAAACGACACTCCGGCAGACGGTGTCATTTTCGTCGCTTGTCGGCCCATTGAAGTCGTCCCGATTTATGCGATTGCATCTGCACGCTTTGCAATTCGGAGCTTGGCCGGTTGGTTCTGTTGTTTTTTTGTTTGTACGTAACAACTTTGTTGTACTTTTTTTTTTTCTTCGAATTACGGGAAATTACCCTAATCGAGAAAACGTGGTGGAATCATTACCGAGGACCAAACCACAGATGTGTGACCATTAGCAGGCGGGCCGGCTGGCGCTGGTATTCAAACAGACCATTAACCATTCATCCCATTTATTCACTCATCCAAGCGGCGGTTTGTGTTAGAGTGTAATCATGGTGCGAATAATGACAGGGTACTTCACGGTAAGATATCACTAATTACACTCAGCGAATGTGTCTGTGTGTGTGCGTGCTTTTCGTTTCGTATGTTAATGCCTGGAATGCGCTGTGCCTACTGCGATTCTGTCGGTGAAAAAATTGCACAACGTTGCAAAAAAAGAACTGGACGCGTTGACATTAGGGTGTTGAAATGTATGCGTGTTGTTATGCGAAATTTATGGCAATCAACTACGGAATTTGATTTAGAATACACGGTAATTTGTGTGATTTATAATGATTTAAAGTCACTAAGAGCTACAGAATGGAAAATATTTGTAATAAATTGACCATGACCCAAAATAGTTTGGGAACCCCTGATGAGCACTGTCAATATGACTACACACTTAAAACCGATTCTCGAGCTCGGCATTTTGAAATGCCGAAGTAGATCGGCAACACGACATTTTACTGATTGTTCTGTTATCCACATGCTCTTTTCCGAGAATCGTTATACATTATTCTGATATCTCGGTAAAGCGCGTTCTTTTGCCGAAGTTTGAAAAAATATTAAGCTGAGCTTGTCGGTAAACAACAAATATACCGAAATCAGAAAATCCGTTTGCCGAGATTTCGAACAGTGTGTTAGCTTTTACCGAAACTCTACGAGACACTTGTCATTTAATATCTCTTGTCGATTTTGTAAAACACCACGTAGCCGTTGGTGGTGGAGCTGGAAAATATATATATATATATATATATATATATATATATATATATATATATATATATATATATATATATATATATATATATATATATATATATATATATATATATATATATATATATATATATATATATATATATATATATATATATATATATATATATATATATATATATATATATATATATATATATATATATATATATATATATATATATATATATATATATATATATATATATATATATATATATATATATATACTGGATGCAGGGAGGAGATTCTTATATTTCGTGAAAAGTTTACTTTTCATATATTGTTACAAAAGTCTCCTTATTTCCAGGTAGATGCGTTGAGGAGCACGGGAAATAATTGTCTTTAAACGTGATGTTTTTTTGAGCGTTGCTTTGCATCTTGTATACTGCATTAAAATGGACATTAATAAAAACAGCCCCCAGATAACCATTAAGCACTACTAATGGCAGTAAAATAGCTTTTATGAGCATCCGAAATTCTTATAGCTCTATATCTGCCATCTGAAAGCTCATCTGTTGTAAATCATTCCAAATTCAGCTTTGAGAATGCTCACCTGTCATAAATAAGCATTATATATGAGTAGCCCTATATTTTGCCAAAGTTAGCTCTAATTCAGTCTAAAGAGCGAATGACATGCCAATTAACGATTATTTGCTGTCATAATGCGGCATTAGTACACTGGGGTCTCTTTTTACGCGGGGGATACGTACCGCATAAAACAAATCCGCGTAAAAAAAAACCGCGTAACTTCGGAAATCCGCGTAAAAAAACCGCAAAACTTAAGGAAAAAATTTTTTGATGCAAATATCTTAGAATGCATGAACGTCCAGATCTGGTGTAATCTGGTGTGAAAATCGACTTAGAAAATTTGAGACCGCTTAACTTCAGAAACCCACGTAAATCCTCATAGAGAGCCATTAAATAGTTTTGGAATGTTTCTTCATGTTTTTTTCTCATACAAATTTACAAGTTTAAAATTTTTACGATTTGCTCAAAATCACAGAATAAATGGAAGTTGTATTGGCAATAAAACAATATATCCTGCTGTCTATTCGATTTTTCAAATTTATTTATTCGACTTTCAAAATTCATACAACAGTTGAGTTCAAATATAGCATACAACAATAACAAATTTAAAAAAAAAAAAAACAAAAATGAAAAAATTAATCACTATCGTATTGTAACATCACTGGAAACTTCAGTACCAATGTTTTCTTGCATTTCTTTCAATAAATTTGATTCCAATTCTATGTACCGTACCATACAATAATTAAGATCATTTTTAAAGGAAATAGAACGTTGTATATTAGGGTCACATTTAAAAAAATGCTCCGCTAGCTTATTCGCCAAATCTAACCCTTCCTTAATTTTTGTCGCACTTATTTCTTGGCTATCATCGATCGCTGGGTCAATTGTATCATTGAGGCTGTCCAATAACTCTTCGTTTTCTATAACGGACTCCTTTAAAAGTTCGTCGATATCTTTACTGGACATGTCCTCAAAACCTTCACCTCCCATTGCGTGAGCCCACAACAGGATTTCTGAAACTGCATTATCCGATTGTGGTTTTGTAAAAAAGACACAGTCGGGCCAAAGTGGACGCCAGCAAGCATTGAGTGTAGACTTCCTCATTTCCGTTAGTGCTGCTTCAATGTTAATTAGACACTCTTTCATGGTGTATTTTTTCCAGGCTTCTGGCAGAGATTCAGAGCTTTTTCGATCAAGTTGTTGTAAGATGAACCGAAAAGATTGTTTTATATAGAGTTTTTTAAATGTTGAGATGATTCCTTGGTCTAGCGGTTGTATTAGAGATGTTGTGTTTGGTGGCAAGAATATAACTTTTATGTTAGAATGTGTTAATTCGCAATGACCAGGGGCATTATCAATGAATAGCAATGCTTTAAAATCCATTCCCTTGCTGTTCTTGAACTTCCGGTACAAAACTTCCGGTACAAAAAAATCATAGAACTTCCGGTACAAAAAAATCATAGAACCATTGTTCAAATAATTCCTTCGTCATCCAAGCCTTGCGGTTAGACATCCAATGTACAGGATAATCTTTAGATTGTACATTTTTGAGAGCACGTGGTCTCTTTACCTTATGTATCAATAGTGGCTTTAACATACGGTCGCCAGATGCATTACAGCAAAACATCAAAGTTATTCGATCTTTCGCTGCTTTGAATCCGCTAGCCTTTTGTTCCGACTTGGCAATGAAAGTTCGACTAGGCATTTTCTTCCAAAAGAGACCTGTCTCATCTGCATTAAATATTTGATCTGAGTGGTAGGAGCCGTCATCGACTGTTTTCATAAAAGTTTTTTTGAAATGGTCTGCGGCCGTTGTGTCCGCAGATGCACTCTCACCCTTTAGTTTTACATTACGGATTGAATTTCTTTGCACAAATTTGTAAAACCATCCTCTGCTTGTAGTAAAACTCCGGATAGCAGAGCTTGTACATGGCCCATCATTCGATATTAGGCCATATAACTGCAAAGCTTTGTTTTTTATCAACTCTCCATCTAGGGGTATATCCTTTTGTGCGTGATCCTCAATCCAAAGCAGGATGGTTTTTCCATTTTTACCATCGTAGGATCTCGTGTATATGATGAAAGCTTAGCATCCATTCCTTCAATAGCAGCTTTTGTTATTTTGGCCTCATTTTTCTTGATACTTCTGATAGTTGATTCATTCAACCGAAAAGCTCAAGCGACAGAAGCTGCAGTTTGACCACCCGAAAGGCACTGTAAAAATGATAATTTTTTGTCTAGTGATATGGATGTTCTTTATTTCGAACTTTTCAATGCTTCAATAGTGGTCATTTCGAGATTTTTCAAATCCGACTTCAGAAAAAATGACCCTATAAAGAATAAAAAATATTTTAAAAAATATCAATTTACACAATATTACCTCAATCGCAATCTATGGTACACCTCTAAGAATAAAAAATGTCCCACACAGTCGTACACACATACATTTTGCAATGGTCGAACAATTTTACCATTACTATTACGATTCCTTCTGAAATGCAAGAAGTACCAGTACAAGAGCTAAGTCGTATAAATATCCCTACGACCATCTGTTAGTTGCAAGAAATAACCTACTCCCCCCGATGTTAGAAACACTTTCTAAACCTAATCCTGACTAATATTCATTATTATTGACTGATTGAAATGAATTGAGGTGTGTTTCTAACTATTAAAAATAAAATAGGAAATAAATAAATTCATTTTTATTCTGTGATAGATACTCTAGCTGTTGTGGCTGGTTTACTACACAATTGAAAGAGATGATCTGATTTGGGGTCGATTGACTATGGATAAACAGAGTTTCGGCTGAAAGAGAAATTAACAGAGAACTGAATTCGGCCCATTCGACACGTCAGCAGTGTATGCCACATACGGTTTCAATTGAATGCAAGAAACTTTTACTGGACTGGTTACTAAATCTACCACCCACGAACACCATATGTGGACCATATCTGAATTTGGCAAAAAGAATCAGTTGTAATAAAAAAATACCGATCTTGTCTAAATCAGGTCATTTTTGCTACGACTCACTCCTCCTGTTAGAAATACTTGCTACACCTCTTTCCCTCTGAAAGTTCTCCTATGACAATCTCTGTTCCGTTCCGTCGGAGTTATGTCACTACAAACATACACACAAACATCCTTCGTATTATATAATATTAAACCGTATTTAAATATTGAATTGTTCTGAACACACCTGTAATCGTTATCGTGTATATCTTACTAGACGGTCGTAGTAAACGGTAAACGAATAATCAATTACTCACTTGGATATATCTTACAAATGTTTAATTTTAAATCACGAAAAGAATGCAAATTCTCTATAATAGCGGTGATTTGGAAAATGATCACATCAGGGATGCCAAGTTCTATTTATATTTTTATTACTCTACGTATCATCTTCGATTTGTTTGACTCGTGCATTAATATATGCATAGCAGTTCAACTAGAGCCATAACACAAACGTGAAATATCTGACAAAATTTGAAAAAATTATCCAACGTTTTTAGTTTTTTTCGACTTGTTGAATTTTGATGGATGTAAACATCCGCCATCCAGTTATAATCTGACTTATATTAGACGACAATGAATAGTTTATTGAGGTATGCTGAAATTTAAAAACTGTGAGGTGATTGGTAAAATCAGATCTGATTTGCAAGTGTGTCTGTCGAAATGATAAGATGGCAAATGTTAGATGAATTTGGAAATAAGGCAACTCTGGTAACCTGTCAACCAACTGTCTTACACTGATAGAAATCGACACGTTGGACGGAAGTACTTTACACTTCATTTCGTCGCATATGACTTAAATTGCAATATAAATCTTTCCATCAATCGAACAGTAGATATACTACAAATGTATTACAACCCAACATTCAATTGACTTGACACTTGCGATTTAGTTGTCATTTAAACTGCTGAAAATGCTTAGGCTTAATTATCATGTGGAATGTTGTTTGCATAGCTTGACAATGCAAATACATCTTATCAGTCATGCAAAGAAAAATATATCAATTCTTAGTGGATTTCACAAAAGGCTGCAGTTTATTTTCTTTTCCGATTGTTGAGAAGCGATCACGAACGTTTTCATTAATTTCCCACTAATAACTTATATAAAAATACTCACTGTCCCAGCCTCACTTTCACGTATTAATGGGCCCGGGGGAAAGATTTATTTGTGTGCCCCAAACAAACGGAATGACCTCGTAACTTGAAAAATCAGTGTAAAAAATAAACCGCGTAACTTTAGAAATCCGCGTAAAAATAAACCGCGTAACTTCGGAAATTCGCGTAAAAAAACCGCGTAACTTCGGAAATCCGCGAACAAAAAAACCTCGTAGCTTCGGAAATCCACGTAAAAAAAGCCGCGTAAAAAGAAACCGCGTAAAAAGAGACCCCAGTGTATGTGCTTATTGGTTACCTGGGCAATTTCCCCAATCTTGGCTTTTGTGATAGTTATTTCATACAATAATAAAGAAAACAGTTCGTGCTCGCATCTCACCCAACACAGTCTAAAATCTTTGCGGTCGAAGCAAAAGAAACAAATACAATACAGTGCAGTGAACAATAGATTGTACGGAATGGTCAAATACGATTTAACAAAGCCTGAAACTTGGCCTGAAAGACCGAATTCAATTTGTATAGATTTCAAACGTTGCCAAGCTAGACCAGCAGCAAATGAAATTGAAATCTTACTTAAAGAACGAATGCATCTGGACGCCAAAAATGTAAGTGAGATTCAATTTAACAAAGCGTCTAACTGTGTGTACATTATGTTCAAACGTGAAAGAGATGCAATTGCATTCGCTTCAGTTAGCAACGAGGTGTACAGCGTTGAGTGTGACAACATTAAATACAAAATTCCTGTACATATGGTGGACAATGCCATACAAGTACGCGTGCATGACCTTCCCCCGCAGGCCACCGATCAGTCCGTTCGGGAGAATATGTCGCAGTACGGTGAAGTTCTCTCCATCAAAAGAGAAGTATGGCAGAATTTTTTCCTCGGCATCCGGAATGGCGTGCGAATGGTACGTATGCAACTACGTAAGGCAATTCCATCTTATATCATTTGTGGTCAAGGTGGGACACATCCGTGTAAAACGCTGATAACCTATGAAAATCAGCTGGTTACATGTCAGTTTTGTGAACAACCTGCACACTACGGTAAACCTTGCACTGAAACTGCGAAAAAGACATCTTCAACCAAAGACGAGGTCAACCGTTCAACAACGAAAACTAGTGAGCGTAGTACTGCTGTTTTACCATCAAGCCAACCAACAACTGCAACCAATGTACAACAAGGCGCTTCTACAGCAACTAGCAACGAGCTCAAGATTGCGAACAACAAGGAAAACGAAAAGAAACCGGAAATCAACAACAAAACCACCGATGCGGCAATGAAGGACGAGACGAGCCACGAACAAAGTGCCACTCAACCATCGCAGGAGGGAAATGGAAGCTCTTCTCCCCCTAGAAAAAGAGTGACAACGAGATCCACTTCAAAAAATTCTTTATTTTAAAATTCGGCTAACTCGGCCACGTAAAGCTTGTACGCAAATAGGCCTGAATAAAAATAATTTTTAAATAAAAAAATAATTAAAAAAATTCTTTCTGCGTTCGATAACCGATGACTCGGAAATTTATTGTTCGATCATAATCACTTTTGCCAGGCCACAGCAAAATTGCTGCTGAAAAGCTGGGAAATTATTGACAGTTAACAAATTTGGTATTGCCGAGATTCTCAGTAATTATTATTTTTCCGAGATGATTACCGATCTCTCGGCTGTGCAAATCTCGGCATTTTTTTGCCGAGATGCAGCAATAAAATTTAAGTTTGTATCGAGTAATCGATTAATAACCCAGATAATCGATTAACATTTAATCAATAAATTTGAAAATTATGCTTGAAAAATGAATAATCGAGTAATTCAAAAAATCGAACAACCCTAAACACGACAACGTACTCAGCTAGAATATCTATAAAACTGGCAGTGCTGAAATTTAAAATTCAACATTGCCACCGATACTGTTAAATTTTCGAAAACATAAAAAGTTACAACAAGGAATGTTGAATATATTATTATCAGTGTTACAATCGTTTTCAAAACACAAAATTTGATGAAATCATTGAAATTACGTGCATTTGCAGCAGTAATTGGTATATAACAAATAAAAAAAGGGTTTTCTGCTGATGTGTACAAATCTATCCTCAACTAAATGATTGATAGCTCAATCATTGCATTTTTTATTACTCTTTAGATTAATTCAAGAATAAACATTTGTGAAACTCATCACAATCGACGATGAAAGCAGTGTTAGAATCGATAAGCAGAGAGTTTGGGCAATAACCATACAAAAATGTCGGATGCTAGTATTTTATTTATCAAAAAAATTTTTTGTTGTAGTTGGCATATCAACTACCATTTGCACATTCATAACGCTCGCTTTTTTTTTTTTTTTGACGAAAAACAGTACATTTGTCGTAAAAATCAAGAAAATACAGTACATCGACTTTGAAAATACAGTACATTTTACAGTACGCATTTTTCTAAAATATAGTGAATAAAAAACAAAATTTGATCAGCATCTAACGAGGAAAACAGAGACGGGACTCAAACCCGTAGCTAGCTTCTATACGGGTAAATCGTTTTGCCAATTAAACTAGCTTGCATATGTAACACATGAAGAAACAGCCAAATTGAATAAAAGAACCGAGCAAGCTGTGTTCGGGCGCCACGGTGCTCATTTGTAGTTATTTCTTTATAGCAACCCCCTCCACCAGTTTTTTCAGTCTCTTATCTGTTTTTCGTGTGTTTCACATGCAGAGTAGCGTAATTGTCAAAACGATTTTCCCGGATAGGAGCTAGCTTAGGTTTCGAGTCCCGTCTCTGCGATAGCTTTTTCGTGGTTTTCATCACACCGTTGTATTTGCATATAATTTTTTAAAACTGTTTTCCTCGATACTGATCAAATGTAAAATTAGCTCAATGCGGCTCTACGTCTTAACAAGACTAAACAAATCGTTAAAAGCAAATAATTATCAAATGATTGCACTTGTTATTCATCAAACATTCTTTGAAAAGCGGATATTTTTGATTTTGAGTTTGATTGACAGTACTTTTTTTTTGGTTGAGATATTTATCTGTTTTTAATCATCAAAATTTCGCAAAATTGTAGTGACGCGCTCTGATCAAGAATTATAAATGAAAAACCTGTTTTAATCCACCTAGTGGTGTAATGATGCCTTTCTCATATCAATCAAACTATCATATATAATACTGTGGTATTCTTCAAAATATTTTTCTTCGATTCTTAAAAGAATAATCGAAATTGATTTGTTTGACCGTCAACTGATAAAAAATGTCAATTGGAAAAGATTTGAGGTCGATTTAGAAAACTTTTTACGGTTTGTCGCTCTTTTCAGTGATGGTATAAAATTTTTAACACACTTTACCCTATATTTGCGGATCCGGGAGTCGGATCCTGATGAAATTCAGGAATTACGTATGGGACCACATGACCTTTCATTTGAACCTAAGTTTGTGAAAATCGATCGCGCCATCTATGAGAAAAGTTAGAACACATATTTTCATTTTTTTGCACATTTTACCCCATAAAGTTAGTGCAATAAACGTTACATACACACATATGCACATACACACACACACACAAACACACACACAGACATTTTGCGTACTCGACGAACTGAGTCGAATGGTATATGACACTCGGCCCTCCGGGCCTCGGTTCAAACGTGGGTTTTCACAGTGATTGCATAACCTTTCTATATGAGAAAGGCAAAAAAAAATTTTCTTCGATTCTTAAAAGAATAACCGAAATCGGTTTGTTTGACCGTCTACTGATAAAAACCATCAAATTGGAAAAGATTTGAGGTCGATTTAGAAATTTTTTTAAGGTTTTTCCCCATTTTCAGTGATGGTGTACAATTTTTAACACACTTTCCCTATATTTCCGGATCCGGAAGTCGGATCCGCATGAAATTCAGGAATAACGTATGGGACCACAGGACCTTTCATTTGAACCTAAGTTTGTGAAAAGCGGTCGCGCCATCTATGAGAAAAGTTAAAACACATGTTTTCTTTTTTTTGCACATAACTCTCGAACCGGAAGTCGGATCCAAATAATATTCAGGAATTTTGTATGGGACCTCAAGACCTTTCATTTGAATCTAAGTTTGTGAAAATCGATTCAGCCATCTCTGAGAAAAGTTAGTGCAAAAAAACGTTACATACACACATACGCACATACACACACACACATACACACACACAGACATTTCGCGTACTCGACGAACTGAGTCGAATGGTATATGACACTCGGCCCTCCGGGCCTCGGTTCAAAAGTCGGTTTTCACAGTGATTGCATAACCTTTCTATATGAGAAAGGCAAAAATTGTTTGTATATACATACATTCACATTCGCTACGTGTTGTCATTGTTCTTTCTGACGTTTTGTACTGCCTCACATCGAAATCCGATTGCGGTTGGACCAAGCCGTATTTCGATTTCACCGTTGCTGTTTTATCAGCACACGAAACTCTTGAGCTTGAGCCCAAATTTTTTTGAACTTCTGCATGTTCCCAGCTGCTTTACCAGTCTTCTTGAAGACCCTCTTCACGATTGATATTTTTCTCAACGAAATTTATACCCTTTTCCGCAAGCCAATTGAGAGTGGTTTTTTCTCATAGTGAGCCGACGCTAAATCCGGCCAAAACAGTGGAAACAGTGATTCTTATATGAAGGCAACATTCTCTTCTGGAGACACTCAGATCGATAGATTTCTGCATTTATAGTTCCGGTAGGGTAAAAAATGGTCGACTTCAAACCACAGGAACATATTGCTTGCCATACCAGTACCTTTCGACAGAATTTCTCCACTTGAATCGACCTGTCCGCATCGCTCACATCCTCCTCAACGACGACAGTAAGATATTGTGGACCTGGAAGGGTTTTCGAGTTCTCCTTTAAATAAGTCTCATCGTCCATCAAAACGCATGCATCCGGACACTGCAAAAGACGCGAATACAATTTCCGGGTCGATTTCAATTTGAATAGTTTTTATTTTGTAGACCATTAAAATGGGTGGTGCTCGAAATGTTTAAAAAATGTTGTATTGAAATTTACTCGAATATAACTTGTAGGTGAATCCTACTTGCGTAGGTTGCTCAGAATTTATTTAGTCAACGATATTAAGTTTTCGAATTTGACGTTGATCATGTGAGAAACTGAATTTTGGTAGGATACAACAATTATAGTTTTGTGAGCATTAGTTTTAGAGTTTTGAATTTGTTGAATTTGAAATTTAAAAGGAAGAAATTTTTCCTTATGCAGAATAATTTAAAATGTGCTAAGTTTCAAATTAATACAGTTGAAAATTTTAGTGCGTTCAAATTTTGTGAGGCTTAATGAAGCTCCCCATTGGCGTGGTTTGAAATTCGCAGTAATCCATAGAGTTATTATTAATTGTGTTCAAAATGCAGTTCTAGTTTGCCGAACTAGAACAATCAAAAATTCTCATACACTTTTAGTTGACAGTTTTTGTGGGGTTTTAAAATTGTTGAGTTTTAAATATTATATAACTAAAAATTAGTAAATTTGCAGAGTTAATATTGCTAAAATTTTCAATTGGGTAAAATTAAACTTTGTAAAATTTCTAGGTTCTAAAATTAGCAGTGCATTCATAGTTCATGATTTGTAGAATATAACATTTGTCTAGTTTAAATTGATTGATTTGAGAGATTTGACTTCGGATAGTTAGAGCATTCTGGAGAGCTAAATTCATAGAATTTGGCATTGTGTTGTAGAACGTAGAATTAGTGGAGTGAAATGTTATACAAAGTTCGAAAAAAACAGGATGAGTTTCAAATTCAAAGTGTTTTGATTTAATGAAGTTAAAGTATATAGTAAAAGAGAAAGAGCGTAAAAGAGTCTGAGAGTTTGATAGTAAGAGAGTAAGAGAGTAAGAGAGTAAGAGAGTAAGAGAGTAAGAGAGTAAGAGAGTAAGAGAGTAAGAGAGTAAGAGAGTAAGAGAGTAAGAGAGTAAGAGAGTAAGAGAGTAAGAGAGTAAGAGAGTAAGAGAGTAAGAGAGTAAGAGAGTAAGAGAGTAAGAGAGTAAGAGAGTAAGAGAGTAAGAGAGTAAGAGAGTAAGAGAGTAAGAGAGTAAGAGAGTAAGAGAGTAAGAGAGTAAGAGAGTAAGAGAGTAAGAGAGTAAGAGAGTAAGAGAGTAAGAGAGTAAGAGAGTTAGAGAGTAAGAGAGTAAGAGAGTAAGAGAGTAAGAGAGTAAGAGAGCAAGAGAGTAAGAGAGTAAGAGAGTAAGAGAGTAAGAGAGTAAGAGAGCAAGAGAGTAAGAGAGTAAGAGAGCAAGAGAGCAAGAGAGTAAGAGAGAGTAAGAGAGTAAGAGAGTAAAAGAGTAAAAGAGTAAGAGAAGCATTCTATTATTAACTCGTTCAAAACAATCATCTTGCCGGTTATCGCAGCATTAATCGAACGTTTTAAACATACAATAATATATGGTACTAGAGAACTTGTTTATGCTTTGAAAGTTTTTTCAGTTGCAGTTTGTTTTAATTACTACGCATGATTTTTAATTATTTCTATTCTCAAGCACGCGTGCATCCAAGCAATCCGAGAAATTTCCGGAACCACCACTTCTCCATTCCGGCTATTGGCGGCATGTGTCGTCCGCTATAACAACAACAGCAAAAATTATCATAATCTTGTCCAGAAGAAAAAAAACTCAAACGCATAGCCTACTTACGCCTGTTGTGCATCGACAGCCGCCAATCGGAATCGCGATGCTAGCCTTTTACGAACGTCGGTATGCCGAGAAATATTTGAAATTGTGTAACCCCACTCCGGTAGGCTTTGGTTGCAGGAATGTCGGTAACTACATTGAACTGGAAGTTCTACTGCTTCCACCGCATCTCTCGCGTAATTTTTTTTTCTACCCGCTACCGAATAGGAGAAGACACTTTTAATGACCATTAGACGCGCGGTATGGCCTTTATGCGGTCAGCGTTTTCCCGTTTTTTTTATCCATCTACTGCTGCTTCTTTGATGCTGAAACATATTACCATTAACTGATCAGAAGAAGAATTTTTACGATAATTGTGGTCTAATTTCAGTGTTTTGAATTTCGTAATTCGCTTCACTGCACAAGTCTCCAGCTGGTGGCCGGCCGAGTTTGGAGGAACGGACAACGAACCGGCCAACGAATGCACCGATAATTTAATTATCAGCATCCGAAATCAGCAAAATTACGACGTAAAAATGTTATAAATTCCCAACCCTTCGATTGAAATTAATCTTTATTTCAGTGGCGTGGCGTGGCTGTCGCTGTGGCCCCGGAGGAAATCCGATATATTTTTTTTTCTCCGGGGAAAAAAAGTTTCAATTTAATTACCATCCAAAAGACTTACTTTAAATTCATTTCTCGGCCGCGGGGCAGTGAAGTGCAAAGCGGCGGCTCTCGGCATTGCGCAATAAAAATTAAAACTCCGGTGGACGACGTTTTCTCTGTGTGTGTGATTGTGTTTGTGTGTTTACGTCGGGTGACAATTAAATCAAATTTTTCCCTCGTGGGTTGAACCGTTCGCGTCTAGAAAGGTGTGTTGGGACCCGGGCGGTCTTTTCGGGAGGTGGTGAGAGGGGGATTCTGTTTGCGATGGCAGGGAACATGGGTAATTTATTGCCGGTACATTTGGGAGGTGTTCTTGTTCGAGAGTAACTGTCGGTGTGGTGGCGGATGGCGGGTGCTCTGTTATTCGATTTTCGTCGTTACTTTCGGTGCTACCTACCGGGTTGCGTGGCGGTTGTTACTGCCGATGCTGTTGCTGCTGCAAGTGCACTTTGCAGCACTGGGGCCGGGCTGTTATCTTCACAAACGAAATAATTAATTTTAATTAAGCGAAATGTTTGTTACAGCAGCGACCGCCGACGGGTAGAAGCAGCCAGGGCCTAACAGTGGCAACAGTTTTTTTGGATATTGTTTTTTGATTACCTGCGGTTAGGATTTGAGCGATTTTTTTTGTCGATTGAGCTCGTTGAATAAATGTGCATCTACAAAGTAGGCGTAGATATCTTCACAGAGAGTTTGATGTTGCGAGAGGAACAAAAAGTGTTTCTTTAAATATGAGCTGTTAAAACACGGGTTGGCCATAGCTTTTATGTGTCACATGCGGAGAAGTAGTCAGAAGTAGCACCTTAGAACAATTGCAGAGTTTTTATATGTTTTATATAAAAGCGGGTGAATCAGTGTAGCAGCGATTTACTATTTGAAGACTTAATATTCTACTTAAATAGGTGCAGTTGCAAACAAATTGTATGCTTTTTTTGTTCCGGACAGGAGTGGGCCATTCCACCGAAATATTGCTCTCAAGTATAGTTCCAATCTAAATAGAATTAGATACTAATATTTGTCGTAAATGTTTGAAACAGATCCTAATAGATTTTTCTGATAGAGACGATTTACACGTTTTCTCTACGACTAAATTGAAGCCCAAGACAATACCGGATTGTGCCCACAATAATCAACGCGTTCGATATAAAGAAGATGATAAGTAATGGTAATGTACAAGAAACTTTTTCCAAATAGAACGAGAGGAAGTGTTTGGTCATGATGCCGGGTTATGCGATCATTCAGAGGAACTGTCGAGAAGGAATCATAACGAAGAAACGTAGGTCAAAATGAAGGCCCGAACAATGGAAAAATAAAAAAAAAATAACAAAATAAACGACGAGTAAGATGACAACTAAACATACTCTTCCACGAAATTCCAGAAGATGGCGAAGAAAATGCTAACAATAAACAGTAAAAAATTTTTAAAATCACGAAATTGTTTAGTTCCCCAAATGTCCATTCGAATGTATGGAAGAGACAATATCTCATCTTAACAGTTCGGCTGAAAAGTTCGTATCGTTTAATAGAAACACACATTTTTTTGCCAAAATTCGTTTTTATTATTCAACATAATTGCCATCAGAGGCGATACAGCGATTATAGCGATCTTCCAACTTTTCGATACCATTTTTGTAGTACGATTTGTCCTTTGCCTCAAAATAGGCCTCAGTTTCAGCGATTATCTCTTCATTGCTTCTAATTTTTTTACCAGCGAGCATTCTCTTGAGGTCTGAGAACAGGAAAAAGTCGCTGGGGGCCAAATCTGGAGAATATGGTGGATGAGGGAGCAATTCGAAGCCCAATTCGTTCAATTTCAGCATGGTTTTCATCGACTTGTGACACGGTGCATTGTCTTGATGAACCAAACCTTTTTTCTTCTTCAAATGAGGCCGTTTTTTTGAAATTTCGTCCTTCAAACGCTCTAATAACGCTATATAATAGTCACTGTTGATGGTTTTTCCCTTTTCAAGGTAGTCGATGAAAATTATACCATGCGAATCCCAAAATACGGACGCCATAACCTTACCGGCCGATTGTTGAGTCTTTCCACGCTTTAGGTTCGGTTCATCGCGTGCAGTCCACTCAGCTGACTGTCGATTGGACTCCGGAGTGAAGTGATGGAGCCATGTTTCGTCCATTGTTATATATCGACGAAAAAAATCGGTTTTATTTCGATATAACAGCTCCAAACACTACTCAGAATCATCAATTCGTTGTTGTTTTTGATCGATTGTGAGCTCACGCGGCACCCATTTTGCACAAAGCTTTCTCATATCCAAATATTCGTGAATAATATGTCATCGGTAACAGCCTCTTTTGGACGTCCACTGCGTTCATCGTCTTCGGTGCCCATATGACCAGTACGAAATTTTGCTTCGCCCGGTTTTCATCAAAAAGTAGTGTTTCATCAACACACGAAATTGCTTTTTTTCCATTTTTTTCACAATAACAAAAGTAGCTTCACTCAAAATGCAATATCTCACAAACTAATATTCAGACAGCTGTCAAATTTATACACGTATCTTTTGAAGGTTGGTACTTACTGAAAATGGCAGGCCCGTGCGCAGGAATCATCCATGGGGGGGGTTTCAAGGGGAGAGGGAGGTGTCCAAAAGGCGAAAAGGCGCCTCATCCACTATATTGATGATGTAAAACGAATTCTGACAGGCTCGTGTGCAGAAATCATTGAAGCGGGGGGGGGGGGGGGGTCAAGTTATTTGCACTTTAATATAATAAGTTCTCCATTGTTCATGTAACTTAGTTTAAAAAAAATTCTTCATGGGGGGGGTTAAAACCCCCAAAACCCCCCCCTGCGCACGGGCCTGGAAAATGGTATGGATTTAATTCTAGTGGCGCCCTCTCATAGAAACGATATGAACTTTTCAGCCGATCTGTTATCATGCCAATATCAGCAACGCATAGTTTCCGATCGAACTATCATGTGCGGATGACTCCGGAAGTATCATGAAATTTCGGTAGTACCATGAAATAAAGGGGACATGCAACGGCCCTGTCCCGAGGAGCGGCATTTTGCTTGATCATTTCCTGACAACGAAGACGACTTCGTGAGAAATTAACGCTAGAACTTTACATTCCAAATTTTGGACGCGTTTCCAGCTTACTGGGTAACAATTTCGTTGGTAAGTCATGAATGTTGCGCTCGTACGGTTCATGAACACATGACATGATAGATGACGTACAATCACATGGAGAGAGTTCTTTAGAAAAGTCTGCTAAACTGTAAATTTTTCACCAGAAATATGAATGTTAAAGAATGTCGCATGAACAACAAGAATGTCGACAGTTCGAATAAAGCTGATCAGCCAATCAGAGAAACTGTACGAGGAAGAATAATCTCTGCTAAAAAACTAAAAAACTATACTTAAATAAACTGAAAAACTAGAAATCGTCCCAAAAAAAGTACGGGTGTGTAGTGTCAGAGACATAACTGGATGTCGTGAATACGAATATGATACGCTTTATTTATACTTCCGAATTCGAATTGGTAGTTGGTCGGTTATTTGAATTGTGCAACTTTCTCCTTTTTCGTTACTAGAATTTGCGCCTAGACTAAATTACAGATTAGTTACATTAAACATTCTGAAACGCAACTAAATGTTATGAAATAAACAGTATAGTTGTTTATAATAAAATAATGGTGGCTCTGAAAAAAACCTTTTATGGAAGCGTTCGTGATGGAGAGTGACGAGTTGAGTTCGAATTCCGATAACGCTGACTTCCTTCATCTGTTTCCAGGTTGACCAGGCTGTTGTCCGTGGGTGCGATACTGATTTGGTTTGTGTAGGTATAGCGTTCGCAACCGATTACAATCTTCCAGTAAGGGAAACTTCAAATTACGGGATTGATCAATGATACAATAGGCCTGTGATATGAAAATGGGCCGTATAGAGTACAGTAAAGTAAAATTTCGCATAATTCTTTGGAGGGATTATTTTGATTCTAAAAAGAACCGATTTGAAGAATTCTGCAATTAGGAACTGGATCTGAGTTTAAGAACTAAATTCAGAACATAGAACAGACTCAGAATTCAGTTCAGAATTTTAGTTCTAGAACTACAATTTTGATACTGAAGTCAGTTCCGGAATTATTTTTCAGAATCCAGTTCAGCACGCAGACTCTGAACTAATCTCTGAAACTTGAAGACGATTTTTCGCCATGACTACCAAAATGGGTTGTATAGAGTACAGTAAAGTAAAATTCCGCATAATTCTGTAGGAGAATTATTATGGTTCTAAAAAGAACCGAATAGAAGAGTTCTGGAATAAAGTACTGGACCCTGAGTTCAAGACCAAGAACAGACTCAGAATCCAGTTTCAATTCTAAAACCACAATTTCGAAACTCAAATCAGTTCCGAAATACAGTTCCAGAATCCAGTTCCAGTACGCAGGCTCTGAATTCTAAACCTATATTGCGGAGATAAAATCTGAAACTTAAACTTCTCATTACGACTACCGGAAAGCAGATGAGAGTTGCGACCTGAGCGTTTGAGATTTTAACCACGCAGGTGCACTCTCCGTCGATGCTGGTTGAAGGTTTAACTCCCACGACGTCTGGTTCCATCGAACGCACGAAAAGAAATGATCGATTTTCGACCACGGTTCCCCTTTTATACACAGTCAGTTGAAGATATGTGCCTGACTACCTCAAAATCGTCGTTCTTGCGTGAAAAACCCAAGCGAAAGTAAAGAGTTTTCCGCGTTGTTTTCAAATTTTAGGAAAACTTAATTTTTGAGTTATTTGTGATTATCGCACACTGTTCAAAATATTATCCTGAATTCCTGATCATATTTTTGATAAAATGGTGAAAGAATTATGTTGCTACCATTAATACAAGTCGAGATATTCATGATTGAGTTCTGCCCATTCTTCCATATGGCTAATTTTGAAAAGGCACCCCATAGTAAAGTAAGTCGTATTCACGACAAAATAAGCAGCGGTATCACGCTGTCACTTCAACACCGCAACAATAAACCAAAATGCGAAGGCAAAAGGACGATCATTCTGTGATAGAAAACATAAAGGATTACTCTTCCGCGACCTACTCAAACATTTTAAAATTCGTTGGACTGCTCAATTGACAGAGCAGTATTTCGTATTGGTGCAACTACATAACCGAAACGAAGGATCCTAATTCCATCTGGAAAATACCATGAAGAAAGAACTCTTTCAGGAAAAAAAATCATACGGGAATGACTTTATCCGTTGTTCCGAGTAGACAAAGTTTTAGATGTATAATTTTTGGTCAACAAAACATGCTTTCAAAATCAAATTTCAAACGATTTTCAGATTCAATTGTTTGATTTAGCGAAATAACATTTTCGGAAAAAGGGCCTTCGATGACATTCGACAATTTTTTTTTCGGCAAAAACGGCCATCGGCAAAACAGTCTTCGGCAAAACGGCTTTTGGCAAAATGACCTTTGACAAAACGGCCTTCGGGCAAACGGCTTTCGGCAAAACGACTTTCGGTAAAATGGCCTTCGGAAAAATGGCCTTCGGAAAAACGATCTTCGGCAATATGATCATCGGCAAAATGGCCATCGACAAAACGGCCTCCGGCAAAACAGCTTTCGACAAAACGGCTTTCGGCGAAACGTTCATCGGCTTTTGGCAAAACGTCCTTTGGCAAATTGGCCTCCGGAAAAACGTTCTTCGAAAAAAAGGCTTTCGACAAAATGACCTTCGTCAAAACGGCCTTAAGCAGAACGGTCTTCGGCAAAACGGCCTTCGGTAAAATGGCTTTCAGCAAAACGACCATCGACAAAACGGCCTTTGGCAAAACGGCCTTCGGCAAAACAGCTAACAGGTGCGATTGTATGCACTTAAATGCACCTTTTACCAGCCAAGCCAAGATGAGTTCTTCCGTGGCTCGGTCGATTAACAGACGTACACTGTGAGATCCAATGATTCTCGGATCAAGTCCCGGTGGTCGCTATCATGAATCATTATTTTTTTTTTTTTTTTGTTATTTCAGTGAATGCTCTTTTACATAGATTTGCGTGAACTGCGACGCTCCATTTATGTGCATCTAACAAAATGTGATTTTTTCGAAGAGTATATTATTTGACTATTTGATTAAGCGCAGGTTCGAAAACCGCCGTTGGCTGCATGAAAGGTAATCGTCTTACCCATGACCCAATGCCCATCTTCAGCCCATTCCGTATTCTTCTAATCTCTAGTTCAGCAATTTTTCAATAATGTTTCTTCTTACTTCTCTAATCTCTAATTCCCTTTAACTAATCACTCTTCTGAAACTAAAATTCCACCAGCATCTCGAAACACATCTCTTAATTAACACAAATTTCCAGTTTTATCTATTCTCTCTCTCCCGCCACCGCAATTCTCTTGTCGACCTTGTCATCACAGGCAAAGTTTCATTCGATCCTACTGACCATTGATTTGGATCTGCGAGTTGCTCCGCGTTGGCTGAACATCGGCAGTAGGAGCTCACAGAAATGAAGAAGTGCACAGACCCGCATTGTTTTGGGTGCAGATGAACAAGCCAACGGCGGACAGTCCTCGGACGGATTCCGGTTGCTGCAGTTAATCGATTTTCTATCCATAATTCATACATTCGGGTTTGATTCGTTTTATTTTTTTTTTTCCTATCATCTTGTGCCTCTTTACGATTCGGTTCTCTGATGCTCGCACTGTCGGACCAATGGCAGTAGCAGCAACAGAAGAATTTAATTGCGCCGGAGAGGACGTTTTGTGGCAATCCAATCGCCACTTACGATCAAGTTTAATGAGCAATGAATATATTTACGAGCAATCATTAGAGCTGCTCCTGCCGTAAATCGTGTTGGTAGTTGGCTACTGGCGATAAGCCACGTGTTTTCGGCAATTAATGGTTTTTGGATCAAATTTACGAACTTTAAAAACATAAAACAGTTCCCAAACGGAACCATCGAAAATGACGAACCACGGAAACCAAATGCGACCAGTTTTTTGCTGCATTCAGGAATAACTACTATCTTGTTTTTTTTATGGCACTCTAAATTTCACCGAAGAAAACGAAAACCATAAATATTGGGGATCAAAAAACAGAAAAAAAACAAAATTCAAGAATATTTGAATCAGTTTATGTCAGTTTATTTCGAACAATTTTGAATTTAAATACTGAAAGTTGAATCAGACACTGGTTAGTTTCCTGGTTTCAATTGCGATGTTTTGCAAATTCTATGAAATTTTCTATTTTCCAGAGAGAAAAAAGCCTACATAAGAACACTTTTCTAAGACTTTCGAACACAGGAAATCCTTCATTTTGTTCTACGTTTATTTTTTAAACTTTCATCTGCTGCTCCGAATTTTCATCGATTTTTCAAATTTTTGATCGTCCCTTAAATTTATATAATACCGGTTAATTTTGAATGCAGTTTGAAAAAAAATGTTTTCTCATTTTTCGATATTTTTTTTTCTAATTGTGTAATTTTACCATAATTCATTTTTACCAATTTCTTATTTTGCATGTTATTAAATTAATTAGTTTTCTATTTTACTGCCCAAATTCATTCCAATTTCTCCTCATTCGAGTTGTTATTTTTCATTATTTTATGAATTTACTTTATTCAGTTCATTTATACTAATTCTGTCCTGTCTCAGTTTTCGTTTTTTTATGTCGTTTTGTATTTTTGTTTCTTACTGTTTATTTTCCTCGGCATGAATACATCAATTTAAAATCTTACTCGTTTTGAATATATCACTCTTCTTTAGTTTCAGCAGTGATCACAAATTTTTCCATTTTTCCAATCCCATTCATCTTGAATTCATCATCTTTCCCATTCCAATCCTTGTTCATTTTACTATTCTTTTCCTGTTTCTATTCTTTTATTTAATTTTCATATCTTTAAGATTTACGAAATGTCTATTTCATCCTTGTTCCATATTCAACTCATCCATTCTCATGATTTATATTTCCATTTAACTTTTTCATCAGTTTTAATTTATTCCTGTTTTCATTTTTCCCATAATAAATCTTTTGCCATATTTTCCACTTTCTTAATTCTGGCTATTCGAAATGATGAATACGATTAATAACATTCTATTTATTCAGTTTCTCATTACTACATTTTAATTTTTTCCAGTTTTTAATTTTTGTTAAATTTCGTTGTTGCTTTTCTCATATAGAAAGGTTATTTTTATCTTCCCATCATTAGTGATACCACATAACCGTTTTCTCAATTTCCAACGGTTTGGCTTTGTCATTTCTACTATTTTTCAAACTTTGAACTTTGCGGATTTTACGCTTATCCATAATTTTAGTTTTCCACTTTCAAATTTTAATTCATTTATTTATTAGATCTTCTTTTTTAATCTGACCTGAATTGGTTGTCATGAATGATATTTTATTGAAAGTTTATTGTTTCATATAGAAAAAAAAATTTTAAAAATTATATTTGTACATTGAAATTTTTAAAACTATAATTTGTTCTGATAATAAAACTAGATTATATTACAATATTCCTTAAACTAAATCAATGTCTTCTAGCTGTGGGATGTTTCCATCTTTTGTTTTTTCCATTCCTTGATTTTTTTTTTATATCATTTAACCTTGATTTTTTCGCTTTTCTTATGCTTTATCTTTTTTTGTGTAATTTTACCATAATTCATTTTTTGGCATTAAAAATGCCTTACTCTTCACTATATGGGGCCGGGTGTCAATTAAAAGTTTCAAAAATAGTCGCGTAACCTTTTTGTGTCATAATTTTGAACGTTAATAACTCGGTCATTTGTTGATGGATTGTTATAATATAACAACCAATCGATTCGGAAACTTTTAACTTAAACATGTATAGCGACGTCGTTTCAGTATTTCAATAGCATACTATTGAAAAAATGGTTGGAATCGACCTATGTTTTCATCCACCAATCCCTGTTGTACAAAATGACGTCAACTTCTTGTTCGGCATAGGAGGCTTTGCGTCATGCATAAAAAACACCGCATCGTTCTGCGTAGTATGAAGAGAAATCTATAAATATAGGCTGCACAATATTTCTTTGCCTAGTTGATGTTTGACTGTGAATGAAACAAGTCGCTCGTTCAGTGAGCTGATGACTGGATTGTATATGCGTTCACTTGCTGGATTGTCGCTTTTGCATTATGTGTTGGTGAAATTTCCTGCTATCAGCGCAACACCGTTTTTGCTTGAGTATCTTATATATCATCCAGTATTGAAGAACCGCATCAGCGTTATTAACGGTTCTTTTGAAATAGCCCATGTTTTTAGTAAATCTTTGGCAATAAAAATGTCTTACTCTTCACTATATGGGGCCGGGTGTCAATTAAAACTTTCAAAATAGCCGCGTAATCTTTTTGCGTCATAATTTTGAACGTTAATAACTCAGTCATTTGTTGATGGATTGACATAATTTAACAACCAATCGATTCGGAAACTTTTAACTTAAACATGTATGACAACGTTGTTTCAGTATTTCAATAGCATACTATTGAAAAAATAGTTAGGATTGACCTATGTTTTCATCCACCAATCCCAGCTGAGGAAATTGACGTCATTTTCTTGTTCGGCATAGGAGGCTTTGCGTCATGCATAAAAACACCGCATCATTCTGCGTAGTTCGAAGAGGAATATATAAATATATGCTGCAAATCATTTCTTGATTTCAGTTGATGCTTGACTGTGAATGAAACAAGTAGCTCGTCTAGTGAGGTGATGACTAGATTGTATATGCGTTCGCTCGTTGGATTGCCGCTTTTGCTGAATCTTCACTGTACGAGGCTTGGGTGTCAATTTAAAAAAATCCAAAAATAACCGCGTAACCTTTTACTGTCATAGTTTTGAACGCTTAAAACTCAGTCATTTGACGATGAATTTTTATAATTTAACTACCAATCGATTCGAAATCATTGAACTTAAACTTATGCGGTAACGTCATTTAAGTATTTCAACTGCATTGGATGGAATTGACCTATGTTTTCACGAGCCAATGACAGTCTCAGTGAATAATGTCAAACTCTCGTCCGATTTGCGCAGCATGAACTATAGCACAAAAGGGAACCTAAAAATATATGCACGAATACATTTCTGCTTTAGTTTACCCATGGCTTATCTTGATTCTCCGGTGCCAACTTAGAATTATCGGCGATAGATTTTTCGAACCTAATTTGAAGCACTTGATTCGAAAAAGTTTAAAAATGTTTTAATTTGTCAACGGGTAGTTTGCCTACTGAAATCTCCATTTACATACGAACAACACGGTGGCGCGCAAATAAATTCAGTATAAAGTTGTGTTATAATGATAATCATAGATAATTCTTTTTCATTAAATATGGCTAAATACAAAGAACTATCTCTCAGCATAATCCCTCAGACCCTATTATTAAACCAAACAATAATCGTGTAACCTAATTGAAGTATAAAGTATAATATTTTGTTCTAATCTTGCTTCCAAGAATCTTATAGAAGGGATCCAGACTAAGTGTAGCAAAAATAATGCAATGCAAATCGTTATGCAGTATCGATTTGAACAAGCTGTTGTCCCACCAGGAATAAAACGCTTCAAAAGATTTGGAACTTAGTACAAATAAGTTTCACCTACTCACATATATAGAATTATCAAATGCAATAAAATACAGTATTAGAGATAAACTCAAGACAAGCTGATCTGCGATTTTACATATATCATTTAAATCCTTACTAAACTCGGGTCACCGCCAGTTTCAGTTAAATTATCATTTACACCAAAACAACAAGTGTCTTATCACTACATGCGTTGTAACAATAACAAATTCGTTCATGTATTAATTAAATCAAGTTACAATATGAACAAAATTAAGGAATTTGGTTGCATATGCATTGGTTCCTTAATATGCAAAAGTGAAAATCAATGTAAGTAACAAAATATGCTCTGCGGACTGTGTCACATATTTTCTTCCTTGTATTGCTGTCATTCTATTTTCAGACACTTTCCGAAGATTATCGACGCTTTTTAACGAAGGATCATTAAAATTACACTATTATACTGAGTTTATTGGTTGACGGTTATTCAAATTTTTCACATTCACATGTTTCGATCAAAATAAATAATATCTTCTCTAATCGCTGTGTATAAAATGATTGAGTTTGTAGTTATCTGTCTTGAAAATTATTATGATATAAAATCGTTTCATTTGTCCAGATTTATATCCTTAGATTCTTCGTATCCAAAATTGATCTTTTAAGTAACTTTGAAATAATCATAATTGACTTTCATTTAAAGGATATTTTCCGAAAATGGTCAAATGTACAAATTTGTTGAAGGCATTAAATAGAGTAGAATCAATTGTTTTGAAAGAATCTAATTGTCATTTGGATCATTCGCCAAAAATGTAAACACTAAAAGCAGAGTAAGTTTGTAATTCTTCACTGTTTAATGAATCCACCATCATCTTTATTTTTGTATTAATTATGGGTACCTTAGAATTATTTCATTTTTAATATAATCGTAATCGGTCGTGTCTTGCATACAACCCTCTAATTTTTTCCTATTCCTTGTTTTGCATGTTATTAAATTAATTAAGTTTCTATTTTACTGTCCGAATTCATTTCAATTTCTCCCCATACGAATTAATATTTTTCATTCTTTTATGCTTAATTTATACTAATTCCGTCCTGTTTCAGGTTTCGTTTTTTTATGTTGATTTCGATCTTTCTCGTTCTAAATAAATCACTCTTTTCAATCACTCATTTTTAGTTTCAGCAATGATCACCAATAGTTCCATTTTTCTAATCCCATTCATCTTGAATTCATCTTCTTTCCCATTCGAATCCTTGCTCATTTTGCTATTCTTTTCCTGTTTCTATTATTTTATTTAATTTTCCTATCTTTAAGATTTATGAAATGTCTAGTTCATCCTTGTTTCATATTCAACTCGTCCATTCTCATGATTTTTATTTCCATTTAATTTTTTCATTAGTTTTCATTTTACCCAGTTTTCGTATTTCCCATATTTTCAATTTTCTGGCTTGACAAAATGATGAATATGTTAATTAACGTTTTATTTGTTCAATCATTATCCCATTTTAATTTTTTACCATTTTTTATTTTTGTTTAATAAAACTTCTATTTTTTTGTTTTTTCATAGAGAAAGGTCATTTTTATCTTGCCATTATTAGCGATTTCACATGACCGTTTTCTCAACTTTCTACTGTTTCGCTTTGTAATTCGGACTGTTTTTCTAACTTTGAACTATTCGTGTCTTCCTTTTATCCTTAGCATAATATCATAATTTTATCTTTCCACTTCCAAACTTTTATTCATTTATTTGATCATCTTTTTCATCTGGCCTAAATTGGTCTCCATGAATGAAAGATTTTACTGAAAAGTTCACTATGTTTCATATAGAACAAAATAAAAACAGTTTATAAAACATTAAATTCGAACATTGAAATTCCTAACTATAATTTAATATAACAATAAAACTAGACTATATTACAATATTCCTATAAAATAAATCAATGTCCCCGAACTGTGGGGTGTTTCCATCTTTTGTTTTTCCAATTATTTTATCTCTTCTCTTTGCTCAGATTTAATCTTTTTCATTTTCTATTTTGGTATTTCTATTTCGGTAAGATCCATCTTCCGATTTTCACTTTGTTTAACTACTCTGGTTTATTGGTTTTTATTTTTTCAAGTTTTCTGTTTACCTATTTCATCTTCTATTTCTTTCTTATAATTCCATTCTCGGTTTTTTGTATTGCTCTATTTTAGATTTCCCATTATCAAAACTGTTTACTCCTACATTTGTCTATTTGATGATTTTCATATTTTTCGAATTGCTTTTTTATGTTTTCAGTTTTCCATTGCTGTATTTTTCATTTTTTTATTTGATAATATAACAACTACAAGTTTTCAATCTTTCTTTTCTTTTATTAATGAATGTTCCATTTTCCAAGTATTCTCTTATTTTCATTTCATGTCATTTGTTGTACATTTGAACTTTCCCTCAGTTGAGTTCTCCAATGTTCTGTTCGTAACAGTCTTTACGATTACCAATCCTTTATTTGCTAGTTTAGTATTTTTGAGTTCTATAACCAAACAACTTTTCTATTTTTCCATTTTTTTCCATTTTAAGAAGTCATCCATTGTTCAATGTCTCTTAATTTTTCCCTCTTTTATCTGTTGATGTTAAACCATTTCAATTTTTATTTTCAATTTTTGTATTAAATGAATTTGTCTTCTTCATAGTATTGAATTACCCTGTGTTCAAGTTATTCACCGTGTAGAAGTTTTTCCGAAATTCCATTTCTTCATTTCTGTATTTTCATTTCAACATTACTCAACTTTCCAATTAATTATTATATTTTCTTAGGGAGAGATTTCTTTACATTCACCACTAAGTTTTAAAATTTTCCATTCTGTTATTTTCCATTTAGCAGCTAAAGAATTTTTCTACTTTTCGATCGCCATTGTCTCTGTCTTTCATTTTTCATTATTTTCACTTTATGTTACGTAATTTTTGACATTTTTGTATTCAGTTTCAATTCATCAGTTTCAGTTATTGAATATTTGTATTTTCTTCATCTTCTTTTGATTAAACTGCCATATTTCCGCTGTCACAAATTTTTATCGGCTTCAATTTTTCCATTCCCTGATGTTTTAACATTTCTCAATTTATAGTTCTTTTGCAACATTTATTTGATATAAAAATCCCTTTCCATTTTCCATTTTCCATTTTCCATTTTCCATTTTCCATTTTCCATTTTCCATTTTCCATTTTCCATTTTCCATTTTCCATTTTCCATTTTCCATTTTCCATTTTCCATTTTCCATTTTCCATTTTTCATTTTCCATTTTCCATTTTCCATTTTCCATTTTCCATTTTCCATTTTCCATTTTCCATTTTCCATTTTCCATTTTCCATTTTCCATTTTCCATTTTCCATTTTCCATTTTCCATTTTCCATTTTCCATTTTCCATTTTCCATTTTCCATTTTCCATTTTCCATTTTCCATTTTCCATTTTCCATTTTCCATTTTCCATTTTCCATTTTCCATTTTCCATTTTCCATTTTCCATTTTCCATTTTCCATTTTCCATTTTCCATTTTCCATTTTCCATTTTCCATTTTCCATTTTCCATTTTCCATTTTCCATTTTCCATTTTCCATTTTCCATTTTCCATTTTCCATTTTCCATTTTCCATTTTTCATTTTCCATTTTCCATTGATTTTTATGGCTAGAGATCGTTCTCGTCGCACTTGTAGTGCGTCTGGACGGATCAGTAGTCCGCAACTTGAATAATTCTGCTCTTTATGAGGATTGATCAACGGCATTCATTCTATTTTTCTTGATCCTTTAACCATTTTCATATCGCACTATGTCTGTTTTTCAGTTCTTCTCAAATCTTGCCTTCTAAATTTGTTTCGAGTTTAGACGTTTTCATCCTAAGGTACGTTTTCTGACATGCGAGGTTGAGAATCGAATTCGGGTGGGCAACTTGAAAAGCACCAACTCAACAACTCCCGATGTATCTGTTCCCTTAATTTCTGTTCTTATTTCATCCCACTTTTTATGACTCTGTTTAATGTGATTTCATTCTTCAGATTATTCCTTCATTTATTTGTAGTAGGTCTTTTTTTTTTGTATTTTTGCTTGTTTCAATTTTTTTTATTCTGCATGTTTAGGCCTTCACGTTAGTATTTTACCATTTCATTTATCATTTTATTTTTCTACTCTTTCACAAATACTCCGACCTTGTTTATCATTCAAAAATTCTTCTTCCAATTGCAGTGTGCTCGTTTATCTTGTTTTTTATCATTACACAGTTTAGATTTTCGAAGTCAATTTATAATTTTTCTTTTGGTTCATCTCTTTGTTCTATTTTCGTTTTATTCTGAATAACCGTTGTTTATTCTTTCAATTGGTTGTAATTTTCATTTTTCATTTGTCTCTTTATCTCACTACAAACAATATTCAATCTTTTGTCTATTTACCACTATTTTCTATCAATTCGTTTATCCTCATTTTTTGACAATTTTTTTCAATTTTTTTTCTTTTGTCGTTTTCTGTTGTCCTCTCTCGTGTTTTTCTACTTCTGATTATTTCCCATGATGAGAAAATAGCACTGCAATTATTTCGTTATTTAGCACCTACACGCTAAACCATTATCAGCGATGATCATTTTAATGGTTCTCATCATTTCTCGCTGTGTGACATTCGATTGATTCCTTCCGTTTCTTCGACTCACCACTTTTACGTAAACCCTTCGCCATAACTAAGATTTATCCGATTGTGCTTTCAGCCGGCAGCTATTAAATTTCCGAGTGATAATTCCCTAATTGCAACCATTTCGCCTTAATCGCCCAACCGCAAAACGTACGGACGGTGTGCCACAACAACAACAACAACAACGGAAATGTATTCGCGGGAGAATCAATATTTTGACTTGTCGACTGTGGTCTTATCTAAATGACCATCGCCCGGCAGAACCGGCGGCAAAACTGCATCGCACACCGGGACGAAGTTAATGTTCGCGCTGTCTCTCCCATTAAGTAGCTGCATTTTCTCTTAGATGGAAAACCAAGTAGAAGAAATTCCATACCTACAGATTAAGCAGCCAAGCAAAAACTTTTATTACGACAAATTCCATTCATCTGCTTAATTTCGGCACTCTCTCGCACTTTATCACTTTTAGCGCGGTCCGATAAGCGCACCGGAAAAAAAAACGTTCCCTTCCTACACCGGTGCTCGGTGCTGCTGCGCTGAATCCGTGCCGAAAAGTCATAAAGATAAATATAATAATTCATAATACACTGGTGCTCAAGCGAGCGGAGCGCAACCGTCAATGCGCCGGTCGCAGCTAGCGGTGAGTTTGGCATTCCGGCAGTCAGACCGGCGACGAAAACTCGCTGGGTGCATTTTTTTTCGGTTGTTGTTGTTGTTGTCGTTGCTTCCACCGTCTGCTCCTTCTTTTAACACATTTCGGACGATCCGTGCCGGTCGTGAAGATAACTCATCTGCCTGCCTTGCTCCGCTGCGACATGCCGCCATCATAAAAAGTCATAATTCAGCTGCACTTTTAAAAACACATTTAATTAGCGTCATCATCGGAGCACGGTTGGTCGGTCGGTCGGTCGGTCGCGTTGGATGCAAAAGAAAACCGAGGAGAGAACCGTTTCGATTAATCTTTGCCGATCTTTCGGTGCTAAGCGAAGAGAAAAAAAAATCCACGATGCACAAATTTTCTACTGGAATGAAGATCCGCTGCTGCTGCTTGGGCAGTAGCTGCAGAACGGCAGCCACGGCGGAAGCTGCATCCCGAAAAGAGTCGAAATAATAATCATTTATTTTCATTTGCACGAGTGGCTTCCTTTTTTTTCGGTGGTGTTGATCTGCACTCACGAAAATGACTTTTCCCAACAGCGGGGCAGGACGGTTTCGCAGCGTGCGTTCTTGGTTCGGTTCGGTTGTTTTGTGGCACATTCGGCGCCGCTGAGATTATGTTCGGTGACCTACCTCCAGGCCAGCTTTTCTGCGTGTGATGGGAAATAATCACCGGTCGAAAAATATTCCCTTCCGAAGGAAGGAAGGCGTCCGGATTGAATCATTTGTTACTGTAGTTGAGGTCGTTTACGTATGTGAATCGCCCGCAAGCGGAGAGTGAGAGAAGAAAATTGAGGATTATTGAATGCTTTCTCGAGTAAAGTCACACATCAAATTGAGAACAAATCGAAATCTGGTTATGATAGTCATTAATTGATATCAGATTATGTTACCGTTTTGCTGTATAGGAAATCTGTATTCAATTCAATTAGCTCTATGATAGTTGAATATAGAACTAATTGGATTGATTATAGCTTACTGGAAGATGATCTGAGTCAAAGTCTGCATAAATAATCAGTTCATCTATCTATCTATATATATAAAAATGCAGAGATCATTCTTTGTAATCGCATCACGTAAGAACGGATGGACGGATTGAGATGCTTTTTTTTTCGTTTGATCAGTTTTTACCCCCACCGGGTTCGTACATCAAAAAAATTAGGAAAACTTACCGGAAAAGTGGGAAAAACCAATAAAGTTATTTTGTATGGACAATGGAATTTTCCACTGAAAAAGTCGCCAATGATTGCTAGATCTACAATTGATGTTTGGCGCGCAAGGAGATGCTCAGTATTTCGCCGTTGAAGAAAAGAATACTAGATCTTTGGAAAATCGTTTGGCGCGCAACGAGTAGATTTGGGTGAAGATTTTACATGCATGATTGATTCGTCATTTGGAAACATGTGCTTAATAGGGTATCAAAATCATTACTTGCCAAATGACTGTTTTAGCTATACCGTAAACAGAAGCACAAGTTCTAATGTCATTTACCAGTAGATATAGTTAGATGAATTATGTTGGCCATCATGGGCGTGAGTTGAACAAATCTAATTATGTAACGATTTTTTTACGTATCAATGATAGGATTCTGCTGTTGAAATAATGAGTTCAGATGAAAATATTTTCCTTGCATTTAGCATGCTGACGTTTATTCAGCCGATTCGAGTGAGTTTTCAAGAGTGGTTTACTTCAAAACGGTCTCCTTAGGATGCTATTCATGACATTTGTAAGCTGCTTAAGCCAAATCATTTCATTTTCCGAACTTTGGATTACTTGACGAATTACCAGATGCGAATCGTGAATATCATATCTGAAGGAGAAATCGTGGCATGTAAGAACCATTAGTTGTGAGATCTGCTGTTTTATACATTGGCTTTAATGATAAGAAGAATACTGGTATAATCACTCCTCATGTTCACTCCGCTAGAACAGAATATTGATTTTCAGGACTGAATACTAAGCAAACCGATGTGGTGGCTTGACGAATGAGAGGCCTTTTGATACAATTCTTGAACGAATATAGCGTTCATGTCAAAGTTAATGGACACAATATTTAATAAAAGGGTAATTTGAACTTTCGAATGTCCAAGTATTTTTCATTTTATCGCTAATTCGTTAATCGAAAATTGATCCTGTCATTATCCTGTTACGAACATTCATCAAACACGACTAAATAATATCACTAGCGGTGAAGCAGGTTATGGACAACCGTTCAAAATTAGTTTATTACTTTCGATAATCCCTAAGGATTTGCTATTAAATTTTAAACGTCTTCAGTACAAATAGGTCTTAATATTCAATGATAAACAACAATCCCCGAGGGCTGCTTTTGGAAATTTGGGGGGTCAATTTAAAGTAATTATCTTGGTCATCTCTTTTTCATCCATCTGGTTATTTATTTATTTGTTTATTTAGGAGCAAGGGAAAAGCCTGCTGGAGCTGAGATTTTGGTTCTCCTTCTCCAGCAGGCATAAAACCTTCTAATCTTTTGTATCAACAAATAACATTTGACCAAATGATACATAACGAAATCTTAAATTACCCTTATTTAAACCACAAAGCTAACTAATAACTATTCATATCGTCTAATTATGTAAATAAAACTAGCGGGAAAAGATTCGGAGATAACGGGTTTTATTGGTGTTACGAGATAAATTGAAATCAAATTCATCAGAGCAAGTATTGAATACGCGGCACATACTCGAAAACGATTCATTGAAGCCATAGTTCATAGTTCTAGCACGAGGAATTCTGAGAAAGAGATTAAACCGCAAATCACGCCGAAGAATGTCAAAACTTAGCTGTTGTAGGACATCTGCACTATCAATTCGACATTGGATGTGGTCCGCGACGAAAACAGCTTTTTGTGTATCACGGCGGACAGATAACAAATCGAAGTGTATGAGCCTACAACGATTTTCGTAGCTTGGAAGATTAAATGGATCACTCTAGGGCAGGCGACGCAAAGCAAAACGAATGAACTTGCGCTGAACAGTTTCAATCCGCAGCTTATCAGTTTGGTAATATGGTGTCCAAACAACAACAGCATACTCCAGTGTAGAGCGAGCTAGAGCGCAATATAACGATTTCAGGCAGTATATGTTATTGAAATTTTTTGAGATGCTAAAGATGAATCCTAGCATCTTTAATGCTTTAGAGATTCTATGTGATCTTTGAAACTAAGTTTTGAATCCAATAACACTCCTAGATTCTTATTTGATGTCTCCCGTTTTAGTACAGCTTGCGAAATAGTGTAATCATACATGATCGTGGTTCGTTTACGAGAAAAGGAGATAACGAAACATTTGAAGGCGTTTATAACCATT
The DNA here is from genome assembly GCF_030247185.1 of Malaya genurostris. Taxonomy (NCBI): domain Eukaryota; kingdom Metazoa; phylum Arthropoda; class Insecta; order Diptera; family Culicidae; genus Malaya; species Malaya genurostris. Next base: position 14,713,012 of record NC_080571.1, on the reverse strand, counting down.
CTGTTGACGTTGCACCAGTTTAAAAATACATCCAACTGTGACTGCAAGAAGTTTGAGTCTTTCAGATATTTGATGAGATGAAACAGCTTGAAATCGTAGGCGAATGATAGCTTCATGCATTGCAATGCGAAATTTAGATCATTTAGATATAGCAGAAATATGAATGGTCCTAGATGGTTTCCCTGAGGAATGCCAGAGCTCACGATGAATGATGGAGTAACGCAGTCGCCAATTTTCACGGTCATACTACGACCAGTCGGATATGATTCAATCAAATCCATCATCCCACATGTCAAATCTTTAGTTTGAAAGAGATATACAATCTCTGTTCAAAGGATGAGATGGCAATTTGTTTAGTTTTTGCGTAACAAAAGCATTGAACATATCCACAATAATTCTTGATGTTGGATATGAATTTGTCGTAATTCGTTTATTGTAAGCCAAGTAATCAGTAAAATATTGGAAAGAGACATTAACGTTTGACAACTCTGCTGTCCGAGAACACAAATTTAAAAAAATAATTTCAGGCGAGACGAAGTTCGACGGGCCAGCTAGTTACAAATAAGACTTTGATTTGCTAGAATCAGATCAATTGTGGAGAGGTAATAAACGGAAGAGAAACAAGTTGGACTGTTGGGAAATAGAACCGAAAAATAACCAGCAGAGAATCGATTATGAAATATTTTCCCATGGAACAACCGTTGAACATGGATGTTCCTGAGAAGTTAATACACAGTACACATATTCAACAACGTTATTAACATAATTTTTGCTAAATGCCATCGGAAGTTGTTTTAATTAGTTTATTTTGTTTTTTTAATTTTATTGAAACTGATCAATCAATCAATCAATTCAATCATATCCTGAAGAATAACCGGAAACCATTCATTTAAATGTATTTTTTTATGTTCGTTCAATAGAAATTTTTCTAGAGTGAGAAAAACGATTTTAATTAAGTAACCAGTGAACATTTTTGTCAATGCTTCGTTTTTCTAACATCGGTTCTAATACAGAAGATGCCTTTGCAACTGTATGGCAAAATTATCAAAGTAATCGACTGTTTTAGGGGCAAAATGACCCAAATTGTGTGGGGCAAAATGCTTAAGTATTCACTTTGAAATATAATGTACAGGTTATCAGTTTAATGAATAATAGTGAGAAAACTACAAGGATCAGCCCCTTGGGGTTGTTCGAGCCATCGATGTGGAACAAGGCAACCAAAATTTCTAATGATCGACATTTTCAATTAATCGTCACACTTTTGAATCCGCAAATGCACGAGAGTCTGCTTAGTCTTTATTATGAACCAACACCGAACACGCGAACCCAAAATATAGACTATATTTGTCATGATTTGTATTTGTTTTTTAGCCGACGAAATTACATCAATAGCCCAAATGTATGCAATTATATGTTTGCATATGCTTGCGATACAGATATCGATATTTAAGCTTCTTTTCGCCAAACTTGTGTTCAAGTTTTGTATGCAAGTAGTTATTTTTATAGCGTTTCTCTACCATTCATTACTACCATTGTGCAATTTCGGTTGAGCATTAGCATTAGCATTAGAGACCGCCCGTGTGTTGCTACTCCGTTATTGATCTGGACCAATTGAGATTGCAAAATGATTTTTTGAAGCAACATGTTTGGGAATAACACATTGTTTCACACTGTGCAAACTGTATTGAACCATGCATGCTGATCAATACCGACGCCGGCCACGTCCGAATGCAGATCTACTTGGGAGGGAAAGGATTGTTAGTTCGATGCATGTTGCTACTAGGAACCGAGGAATCCTCTGCATTCCCACATGCATCACAGGAGAGGATACTTTGTTAGTAAATGTTTTAGTAATGTTATCATGTGTTTATTGCTCTGGGTAGCCGGCTACCAAGAATGTTTTTAAGTGTTATCATTTTAAGTGTTACTTTGTGCTGGCAATATAATGCACGAAACAGTCAATCTCCGAAATTGACAAAACTCCGGACAGACGGCTGTCGAGTATGCAGTCACTCGTTTATGCATCTACCTTTCGCGAATTTTTTAGAAATAAGTGTAACATGTAGACATCGCACATTTAGACGAGCGCCCATTCCAAACGCGATCCTGAACCACGTCGAGTCTGCTTTCCCAAACGAATATTTCAAACGCTAAATATTACCTATTGTTCGAACATAATTCACGTGCTTTATGTTAGGTTATCAATCCCTAGGACAGAGCCTGAAAACTGGCCTGTCCAGAAAGAAATGCATCTTCCTACTTTTTACCTGTGATGAATTTGAAGAATCGGCCAATGTTTCAGGAATGAAAGGGAGGATTAAAATATTCAACGCAATTTGAATTACAACTCATATGAAAGATTCAATCTGTAGAACTTGTTTTATGAATTTTTGATTTTTTAAATTTTCTAACTGTTTCGGTAGACTTTGTATCTTTTACCGAAAAATTATCTTCTTGCTTGCCTAAGTCAGTAAATTCGATAAAAACGCGAACCGTAGAATAACAAAGCTAAAACTAAAAAACGGAGAGTAACAAAGAAGATTAGAAAATACCAAATGAGGTGATGGGGGCATATCCGACAACGCATTAGTTCTCATCCCCTTCGAGTATCAACACGTTTGCGTCCATCACGACTACGTGCTTGTTGTCCGGAATATGCATGATTGGACAACACACGGCAGAATAAATGTCGTTTTAATCTAAGCTATAACAAGTGGAAAATATTAGCTACAAATAAAAAATAATTCCACAAAAAAACTACTGGAAATAGCACAAAGACAAATTGATATTACTGGCAGCGCTGTTTGAGAGAGATCTGGCATGACAGCCCTTTAGGGATACATTTCGTAGCCCTTTAGAAATATATTATTAGAAAAAATACTCCCTTGTATGGCGGCAGTCATTCCTGTGTGGTAAAATATATCCTTCCAACAACGCCAGTCGCACCCTCAACCAAACCTTTATTCAGCACGACTTCACCATCACTGAAAATCAATAATTAAACTACTTATTTCACTAGAACTTTCTAAAATCACTGAAAAAAACACTTTTTATTAGAGCAACACAGAAGCACTGTGTTTTCTTCTCCAGTGATGCCAGTTCTCCATACCATTCTGCAATTTTTAAGAAATTAATCTTATGCACTCAAAATTTACCCTGGGGTAGTTGTCAATTTCCCAGGCGAAACGACATAACATGGGATTTCATCCAATCTTTCATGACACAAGATCAGGGCATACCAATAAAAGTTTCAAATCGTTTTATGGCACTTTTTGTCTTGCTATGTAGCAACAACCTACTTCTAGCAAGCTACGTGTAGGACTGAAACGTTAGCTATAATTTTGCTTATATTTATAGCTTCGTGAGCTTCCAACAGCTTCGCTTTTGCATCGATTGACCAATCAGAGCGATGCTTTCCCTTTGATATATCGCTTACTCCTTCAGAACCGTCGACTATGGCAGGGAAATCCGGTATGCCGGAGATTTTTTGCATGCAAAATAGGACACTGCTAGCTATTAATCAACATTTCAATGATATACTATTGAAAATACATAGCTATGAACATTCAAATCAATGCGTAGAAATATTTCCAATCAAATGGTGACATGATATTAATAATTGATACAAAATTGACTGAGCGATAATTGTTTAAAACCTGAACACATTTCTACATGTATTTTTCTTGAGTTTCTAGTTTGCACCCCTATATAGAAAACAAAAATGTGTTCCACATTAAAATATAACTGAAAAATAAGAAGAAACTTTATGAGGGTGTGTTGTGCCTTGCGCCTCGTTGTTGTCATGATTTTAACTCCATTGTTCTAATTGATGTCGATCCGTTGTTTAAGTTTGTCATCCTGCCTCTATGTTCAGATAACCGTGACTTCGCGTAATTTAAATGGATATATTTTTCATGTTTTCAACGATTGGGCGTCATGCCCCACATATATTTCAATGGACAATTTTAAGGGTTTTTAAACATAAGATATTGCCTTTCTCATATAGGAAGGTTATGCAATAACTTGAAAAACTGACTAGTTTCACATACCATTCGACTCAGTTCTTCGAGCTGAGCAATGTCTGTGTGTGTATGTATGTGTGTGTGTGCGTATGTGTCAAATAATCTCACTAGGTTTTCTCGGAGATGGCTGAACCGATTTTGACAAACGTAGATTCAAAAGAAAGGTCTCGTGGTCCATACAGAATTTCTGAATTTCATCCGGATCCGACTTCCGGTTCCGGAATTATAGGGTAAAGTGTGTTCAATATTGTACACCGTCACTTAAAATATTTTCGGATGCAACAAACATTTAAATCGTAATTTAGAGTGCATATTAGAAGAGTTTGTGTGTCATGTTAGTTGGTGGCCGTACGAACCGACTTTGATTATACCGGTTCTCGGGTTCCGGTACCGGAAGTGCATATAATAGTGAACCCATTTCGTTTTCTTAAGGATGACTTACGCAATCAAAGCACTGTTTTATTCTGTATGTTATGCATAAACAATCTCTTGGTTTCTTTCAAAAATCGAAAAGAAAAATTTGAACAGAATACCACTATATTAACAGGTCGGCTGAAAAGTTCGTATCGTTTCTATGAAAGGGCGCCACTAGAATTAAATCCATACCATTTTCAGTTAGTACCAACCTTCAAAAGATACGTGTATAAATTTGACAGCTGTCTGATTATTAGTTTGTGAGATATTGCATTTTGAGTGAAGCTACTTTTGTTATTGTGAAAAAAATGGAAAAAAAGGAATTTCGTGTGTTGATGAAACACTACTTTTTGATGAAAAAAAGTAGCGCCGATACCAAAAAATGGCTTGATGAGTGTTATCCAGACTCTGCACCGGGCGAAGCAACAATTCGTAAGTGGTTTGCAAAATTTTGTACTGGTCATATGAGCACCGAAGACGATGAACGCAGTGGACGTCCAAAAAAGGCTGTTACCGATGAAAACGTGAAAAAAATCCACAAAATGATTTTCAATGGCCGTAAAGTGAAGTTGATCGAGATAGCTCACACCCTAAAGCTATCAAAGGAACGTGTTGGACATATTATTCACGAATATTTGGATATGAGAAAGCTTTGTGCAAAGTGGGTGCCGCGTGAGCTCACAATCGATCAAAAACAACAAAGAATTGATGATTCTGAGCAGTGATATATAACAATGGACGAAACATGGCTCCATCACTTCACTCCGAAATTCCCACTTCACACACGAAATTCCTCTTTTTCCATTTTTTTTCACAATAACAAAAGTAGCTACACTCAAAATGCAATATCTCACAAACTAATAATCAGACAGTTGTCAAATTTATACACGTATCTTTTGAAGGTTGGTACTAACTGAAAATGGTATGGATTTAATTTTAGTGGCGCCCTCTCATAGAAACGATACGAACTTTTCAGCCGAACTGTTATATGTACATGAGAAAGGCATCATTACACCACTAGGTGGATTAAAACAGGTTTTTATATTCGGAAGTGTGAAATAAGGAAGTCTGTTTTAGTCGTATTCAAGTCCTCTAGTTATGTCTGTGACATTACCCATCCGCCTTCTTACAGACTTGTTGCGTAGTAGCCCTTCTTTATACATCAGATAACAGCAGCCTCGACTTCGGAAGCAACATTTTGTGAAAATATATACGGCCCTGAAAAGAGCCGATTATTGAGAGATACACTAATTGAATATTTTACCTAGCCTTTGTTTTTTGATAGAAATGTATCGGTACATTAAGTTTTTATCCATTCATTCACAGTGCGGATTTTGGAGCGGTGTCCCATTGTAAAGTAAGACATATTCACGGTGGAAACTAGCAATCAAATTTTTAAATCTATTTTGGATCACTGAAACGTTTCCCTTCTCCTTCCATCGAGTACATGTCGTTTATGAAAAACTCAGCTCTATTCCATTGTTCTTTTTCTTCTGCTAACGTACATTCGCTGCTCAGACTACGATAGTAACATATGAAAGTTAGGTTGTTAATTATTGTGTCCGAATCCAATAAACAGTCATCATTATCTCAAATAAACCACGAAACACGATTCGATAGAATTGGTTATACATACACACATGTACAAAGGCTTAACCAACTATCTGCTGATCACGCTCAAGCTCAAAAAAAAATTTGAATCCGTCAAATCTTCCAGCCCCAGACAATGTGAACATCTTCATAGTTAGCAACACCTCGTTTCGTCCGATAATTTCCCAAATAAACAACAATGCCGCACCTCCCCCGGTGACCACCCCCGCCCCCTCCCCAAGCAAACCGATTCGGACAATTTTCGGGTTTCACCGTATCGAATTTCGGCACCGGCTCCCACCTCGTAATATATTGTGTCATGCGGCGAGAGTCTGCACTGCATTCGGAAGGCTACGGCGTGCGCACGCGTTGGCGTCGTTAATCGCCTGCCCGCGGACAGCGGCGACATCGCCACGACAGGCGCGTGGCATCCCCGGAAAACGGGGGCCCACGGGAAGCTGACGGGAGAACCACTTGTTCGAATCGGTCCGTTTGTACATTTCGTGCCCCGGCGCTCGGATGGATCGTTTCGGTTTTTTCGGCTTTCGGGGCTTTCGTTTGTTGTTGTTGATGATGTTCGGTTGGTTTGTTTGCTTTTCTTCGCGCTTTTGTCAAGAGGATCCCGGGACGATCCGCGTGCGACACGCTCTCGCGGTCCGCTTGATTCACATGTTTATTATTGAATAATGATCATTATTTGCCTCATTGTTGTCAGGAGAAAAGAAAAACAAACTGACAGGCGGCTGTTGGCGGCGTGCCCGAGAGAGTGGCGATTAGTTGTACAAACAAAAAGCCCGGGCCTGACCGGGTCGGTATCTTTTTTTTTTTTGGCGTCGACTCGATCACGAATTATGATTCACTCATTAAGGCATAAATGTCACTTCAGAGTCCAAATGAGACATGGGTTCGCTTCCCAGCGAGAGCTGCCGCTGCGGAACCGATGCGTGGAATGTTGGGACCGTCGCGCGTTCGGACCATGTTTAGATCTCATTAGCATAATTCGACATTGGAAAATGAAGTCGCGTTGAGCTCTGGTATGTACTGATCAGGCCCGTTATAGTCGCACCGGTGACGCAGACTGACTCCTAGGGGCACGGCCATCAAATTTATTGAAACCGATCGGACTTATGTGTGTAAGTTACACTGATTAATTTCACTCGAGCTCGCGGCTGTAGGATTAATTAGTGTAAGCGATTAGTCAAACGTTTGATCCTAAATTAACTAGTCAACAATTTTAAAGGGGGAATATTTCACAACTGGGCTGACAGATTTGTCACTTCCAATCAATTTTGTGAATCATAATTTAAAAAAAAAAAACATTCAAGGTTGAACACCGGCAGCTGGTTTTTTTCGTCTCTCTTCAAACTACGATCCAACCCAGGTTGCATTGGAGGTTAATTCGAGGTACATGGCAGTTTTGACAGCGAACAAAGTAAGCGGAGATCGAAAAATCCAAAGCAATTTGTTTTATGCCACATTCCCGAAGTCAGTACAGGGTGTGCTTTATTTGCGAACGAAATCATGGCCTGCTACCAAACAGCAAAAGTCAACAAAGGCCTCCAGAAGTCGTGATAGGTACGTCGTCGTAGTCGTCGGTAGATCCCCGGCGCAAAAACACTAGTTATGAATCATTATTAATTATTTCGCTAAAACGATCAATAAATTGTGATTGCGGGCGTACAGAACTGGGGCGAGTGTATGGTCAACCGTTTGCTTCCAGTCATTCACAGTCAAGTCCCTTCAGTAGCCGGGACGTGATGCATTTGGTCCGGAATGGTCTGTTAGGTGGTGCGGTGGAGCTGTTTCTCGATTCCTAAATGGGTGAGTTGCTCTGTTTCAACTCCATTGAACTCCATCCGTCGTAGCCACACGGAGGCAGGGTGGTCCAAGCGTTGAACTGCTTCGGTTACTGCTTGGCATGGTCGGACTGCAAAACTGCAAAACAGTGCATGTATTCACAAATCGGTAACCTGTGAAATTAACTGCTATTAATCATGTGCACTGCGGTTTTATTTTCTCGTGCCATGCGGATTAATTTCGCGGGCGTAGTGAGTAATGATAATGGAAACGTGACTGAGTATTGTGGCATGCATGCAACAAGGTGTGTGCTTGTGTGCGTGTGTGGGAGGAGAATCGACTGTTAACGGAAATGAGATGAATTCTTTCTATTTTTAACTATTAGGTAGATTCGGAACTTGGTTCACACGATGATGTCACTATCAAATCAAATTGAACTACCCCTCAGTATATTGGAAACTGACAAAGGAAAGAATTCAATAGAACGTAACAATGTAACAAAATAAATCATAAATTATAATGATCATCATGAAATAGAATAAATAATAGTCTAAGAAGAACGACCAAAGATCACAAAGTAGCCAAAAGAGAAAGAACAAAAAACTCCAGGATTATCTTGCCGACCGAGTCAAGAACGATCCTGAACGAGAAGAAGCATTGAGAGCTAGCATATATTGAGATTATTGACCTCCGGATTACTTATTGAACGCATCAAAAATTAAAATAAAAGGGGAATGGAATCGAATTACATCACAAGAAAATATTCGGTAAAATTTATTAATTCAATCAATGATCTATAAAAATTTTCCGGAAATCAAATCAAAGATATTATTAAATTTTTTTCATGAGCATTTAATTAAACTTCATTAACATATTCAAATGCACTAACCTTCCTCTTAACACCACTCATAAGGTTTCGTACAACATTTGAACCAACATTGAAGAAGATCCACTTTTTTAAGATCTTTCTCCGTTTTTACTTCCTTAGGATGTTCCATAATGGCACAGCTCTTTTTGCCGTAGTTCTTCTTGAGTTCGGGGGATTGAAGTCTTTCGGTACGAAGTTGGCCCCATTACCCTTATACCATTCCAGAGAGTCTTTAGAGTAATGGTACCAGGCTAAATCCGACCAGAAAAGGGCAGGTTTCTTGTATGATTTTAGAAGTGGAAGTAGACGCTTTTGGAGGTATTTTTTTTATATATACCAGCCCGTTGATTGTACCGTTTGTCACAAATAGAGTTCTCAAATTTCAACATGAACGAAATAGCACAAAAAATGAAAATAATGAACTCGATTTTCTCAGAGACCAATTTTCACAAGCTTAGGTTCAAATAATAGGTCTTACAATTCTATATCCTAGCCGTTGGATAGGTATGATTAGTAACTGACGAAATACAGTGGTTTCGGGTTCACCGGATCTCAGTTCTCGGTTCTGGAAGTACCGGAAAAAGTGTTCGTATACTTCAATCCGGATGGATGGACATTCTAGAGTTCTGTTCAGCAGACTGCGTCCATTGGCAGAATCCTTTGTCGGCGAATACCGATGCGGTTTTCGAAAAGCACGTTCAACGACGGACCAGATGTTCTCATTGCGACATATTCTCGATTAGTTTCGGGAGTACAACTTGCGGACTCATCATCTGTTTGTATATTTCAAACCAGCGTACGACCTAACGAATTGTGGAATGGATCATGGCTTTCTGACAAAGCTAATTAGACTGATTCGTGCGACGTTCAATGGATCGAGATCTAGCGTCAAGATAGCTGGTACGACATCCGATGCTTTCGTGACATTAGATGGATTGAAGCAGGGCGACGCGTTCTCAAATTTGTTGGGAAATATAGCGCTCGAAGGTGCCATACGAAGATCCGGCGTGCAAAGAAACGGTACCATCATCAATAAGTCTCACATGCTTCTTGGTTTTGCGGACGACATTGATATTATTGGTGTGGATCGTAGAGCTGTGGAAGAGGCTTTTGTGCCCTTCAAGAACGGAGCTACGAGAATAGGGTTGACGATAAACTTTACCAAGATTGAGTACATGGTGGCTGGTAGAGAAAAAGGCAGCCCAAACGGTGTAGGATCGGAGGTGCAGATAGATGAGGTACAATACGAGGTTGTTGACAAGTTCATATATCTTGGCATCGTAGACCAGTTTTAAATTTGACAGAAGAATTAGAACGGCTTGCTGGGTATACGATTTTTTCAGTTTCTGCTCTATTATAGATCTTCCATATAGAACTTCTAGCTGCTGAATTTGCTCTTAGTGACTATTGGCTTGGGATGATGTTGCCATCAGACGAGTTGTGGAGTTTTTTACCTTTCGATATTTACCTACCTCCGATGTCTTGAACTAATTCCTATTTTTCAAACCACCCCATTCCCCTATTAATGTCTTACAACCAGATGGAACTGAATTCCATGCACCGAACGTATTTTTTTTTTCATCGGCTCAAACAATATTTTACTCCGAACGTTGGCCGTGGCCCGACCGATCAAAATCACATCAATTAAAACTCGATCTTTCAACGCTACACTTAGCTGCAAGCGTCAAGAGTTCCTAATTGGATTGTCACGGCTGGCCAACCGACCGTCGAAAATAAAGCCCCGCATCGGGTTAAAAAAATTTCTCTTTTACCCGTCTATCCATAGAGCTTGGGCCGCTTCTCAGTCTTCTGGGTCTCCTAGACGACGGCGACGCACTTCGTGGACGGACCAACGACCAGAGCTAGCTGCCATAGTCACCACCCGGAGCCGCCGCCACCGCCACCGCCGTCTTTGATTGATAGATTTATTTCCATTTCAGATAGATTTTGTTTTCCCTGCAGGGCGGCGGGTCGAAATTGGTTGTTGACTTTGGCCCCGAGACTGTGTTCATTTGCCTGACTGTGGGTCGCGCTATTTTCGCTCACTGATTGCGTTTGGTGGCGGAGACCTTCGCCGTTATTAGATACATATTTGGATCGTTGGTTCCGACTGCGAGCTCCGCGCTCCGAAGAAAGCGCAAAAGAAGTGGGCTAATCCATCAATCGGTTGCCCCCTGGTTAAACCGTCGGGACACGAGCAGGTAGAAGGCCGCGGAAAAAAAAAATCGCTGATTATTATCATTATCGCTGCGCCATCTAGCGTGATTACGAAAGAGGTGCTCGTGCTGCTCTAACATCATTATTGTGTTCGTCCCACCCAGTCCTAATGCCGCAAAAATATTATCATAACTGTCGGGTACTCTGTTTGAATAATTTTCTTCGAAAGCAAGTTGTTTTCCGGGCCTGGCCGGGCCGGGCCAAGTCAGACCGCAGTCCAAGCCGTGGCAGGCAAAAACCGGGGATATTTGTTTTATGTTTAATGCGAAATTCTTTACGATAATGGCAACACCGAGGCGACTGCTCACATTATGTCGCCTCATAATGGCCACGAGGTACAACCATCGCCTACTTGATTTTCGCTTGCATGTTGCCCCGGGGCGCCTCCGGCCATCACGATTCTAGATCAAGCGGACCGTGGCCTTCGGACTGGCGGGGAGAAGCTAGGGAGAAAAAGGATTGCCGATTATGATATCCGTGTCGTGTGCCGCACGGCATATTCCGTCTGTCGATAATGGCAGCTGTGTAGGCCAGTCAAAGTGAGCCATGAAATTGCGTTGCGTTTGGCGCACAGCCCTGCCAGATTGCCTGTCTCTAAATTTGGGGTTTCTATGACAAAAAAGAAAACCCCGCGTTATTTAATCTACCAATAAAATAGTGTCTGATAATTTCTCAAATCAATATTCAATAGCGGAAGAAGTTTCACCCGGTTGCACAATTGCAATCATGATTCACTCTTCTAAATATATTCCTGACCGGAAAACAAAAAAAAACAGTCCTTTGCTTGAATGGGCACAAATGGGCGATGCAAATTTGCCACCTGCATGACCTGCAGCGAGCGCGCCGTTGTCTCCGGGCCATCGTCATCGGGCTGGAACATCTCAATCCCGAAGAAGAATCTAGAAGTTGAAATGAGATGAAGCAAAACCAAAAAAAAACCTTCCCTGAAGCAGTTGCCAGTTGTCGCTCGCGGTTTCTGTGATAAAACCTAGACCGAGCAATGGAAAGCCGCCTAAGCGTGGAAAGCAGGCGTTTGGGCAGAGTGCACTTTCTGCACCGCATAATTTTCTTCGGCGCGCAGTTTGGCCGCTTTTTATTGATGAGTCACGATCGATTGTATGCAGATTCGAAGTACGGCTCGGCTTCGATCGAGGATAGCGACAGGCGGCTGTTTTTGTTATGGCTGTCGTTGTTGTTGTCGGCTGGTTGCTATTTGTTCGAAGGTGGGGAAGTTTAGATAAATGATCATCTAGCTTTGGCATATTGAACAATATTATTGTTTTCCACCGCACTTGGACTGGTGTTTTTTACGGCACAGTTGTTCGACAGGGTGTTCCAGGAAAATTATTCAATTTTTGGTGCATTGGAAACTTTATCACGGCAATGAGCAGTTGATTTCTTTTTTCAACGCAAAATGCTTTTTTTTATTTTAAAATGTTAAATTTTATACATGTTCCTAGAATTTGGTTTACTTTTCCGAATATCTATTCATTTTGAAAATTTTAGCTTTAAGAGAGAATCCACCACCATAATACTTCGTTGTCAATCACTAAGATTGACTCAGCGATCGGAATGGTTTTATCAATATGAAATTTTCAGGGAATGAAAAACAACTAATGAGATGATTCATAAGGTTCCTTTTTTCTATTTTTTATCCCATCCCAAATTCATACACCTTCCTTTCCATTACATCCATTATATTTTAAACAATCGATTTTTTACCAAAGGGTGTAGTCAGGTTTGCATATTAACCCCTTAACGCTCAAGGGAAATATGTTTGCTTTCTATAAAAATCGTTACAGATTCTTCAATTACTATTAAATCGATGTTTTTTTTACTGAATGTTAAAGAAAACTTATTTCCAAGGCAACAAATGTCAATCTTCATTGCAATTAAAGCAATAAATTAAATTACGATATAATAAACCCAACTCTTCTATTATTTATTTCTAAGAATCATAGGGAAAAATATTTCCCATGAAATTATAGGAAACTTATGCACCCTGCTATGTTTTTCTGGTGATATTCTTATTCTTCATCCACAGTAGCTAAAATATTGTCTTGTACACTCACACCTCCGTTCAAGAATACTTTTTTCACATTACCTCTTTTTACGTAACTCTTTTTACGAACCAAATCCCAAATAACGTAAACTTTTTTACGAACCAACTTCGTTTTTGCATCCAATAAAAACAATTTCCGGCTCCATGGAAATTACTACAATATGGGTTTTTTCGGAACGGGATTGATGAGTAGATGACGGAAAACGATGTTTGAAGAGGTTCGGAAATCCAAGATGGCATCTTCCTGTTTTTTTGATATTGCTTAAAAACATTTACAATATATGTATTTTCAGGACGAGTTTGATGAGTATATACCGGGAAATTATGTTTGAAAGCGCACAGTTAGACAACCACATGACACTGAGTTTCTAACATTTCTGAGCAATTCCAGAAATAAATAGCAGATAAACGGGCAGGATCGACTTTCTCCGAATCGGATGAAACAATGTACATCTCTTCAGTATGGCAATTTCTTCTTCCTGATAAAGGAACTTTTTCGACTCAATATTAATTTTTAGAATGTCGAAATCTAAAACCGTAACTAACCACTTAAAACATCGTTTTCCGTCATCTACTCATCAATCCTTTTCCGAAAATACCCACATTGTAAGGGTTTTTAAAAATATCGATAAACCGGAAGTGGCCATCTTGGATTTTGAATTGACCCCAAACATCATTTTCTTGCACCCACTTATCACATCCGTTCCGAAAATGGCCATGTGATTAGGGGTTTCCACATTCATTATACAAAACTTTTTTTACGAAGTAAATTCCAAATAACGTAAACTTTATTTCCGAACCAAATCTCAAATACCGTAAACTTTTTTTACGAACTACCTCCATTTACGAACCCCCGTTTAGTTCGTAAATCGATGTTTCGGTGTAATGACATGTTTCGTCCTGCTCCTCTTATGGTCGTGAAAGGGTTAAAACTGCCCCCAAGCAGAAAAAAATTGATACACGCTGTTTGAAAGGGTTTATTTTGGAGATGATTTTCCCTAAATTTTAACCCTTTAACTGCCATATTGGTGGAGTTAGAATTGTTTTTCTGATTTTCATTTTATTTAAATTTTTCAAAAACCTCTTTAGCAAAAAAAATTGAAAAAGGAATATTTTAGGAATTATGGGAAACCTTTCCTATTTTTTTCCGAATATTTCAAAATGTATTTCATGCGAAAAAAAAATGTTCAAAATTTTCGAATTTTTTTCATTCGCACTTCAGATGTTTAAAAAATGTGAACGGGTATAATATCAGACTTTAAGGAAAATGCATTAGTGAACATGTGTGCCAGCGGACGGTTGTAATTCGTTTCTAACTTTAACATCTTGAGGGATAGTCTGAAAGTTTCGAGGTTAGCAGTCCTAAGAAATACAAAAAAAAACCTGATAGAAATCATGTCGAAGCACTTGCAGCAAGTGCCGAAGACCCAAAAAAAAACGTATTAATTCGCATTGTCGATTTTCTATACAAACAACATGTTCTTCCAAACTTAATATTTTCAGTTATTTACTATTTCCTGAAGAAGACCACTTTATTAAACAGTTTCAGAAAATCGTATTGTTTTATTGCTTTAATTGAAATATGTATTAACTAAGAATAAATGAGAAATTAAGCTATGTATAAAAAACGAACTTCATAGGCTTTCGCAAATATAGTTCATCGCATTTGCTTGCACTTAGTGGTCCTTTCTGGTGTTTCATGGAAAACTTTTCGCCATTATTCGAGTAGGAAGGTGTTATATTTTAAACCCTTCTTCCCTCATATATTTTACTGTCAGTCCGATTCCAGTTTTGTTTATCCGTCTTTATGAGCTTAAGCCGTTTGACTTTAGCTGTCTTGTTGAGCAATTTCAGCCAACTTGGCTATTCATACCATGTGATACAGAACGTCGCTGTTACCCTAAAACTGATTGTTTTTTTTATATTTCACTTGGTTACGATTTTTTCCTAATTTTACGCTTGGTATCTGGGAATACATTTTCTGTAAAAGAACTATAATTGAATTGTCCTTTAGAATTTTTACTAAATGTAGCAAAAATGTGAGGTTAAAATTGACTTATCAGTTCATAAATAAAAACTTTAAACCGCATATTAAAAGCTATATATTTGTCAATTCATTAGTTCTGATTCATGTTTCTCTCTCTCTCTCTCCTTATGAAATACAACCGTCCGCTGACAACATGTTCAATAATGCGTTCAAACGAACTGTTTCCCTACATCATTTCTAGCTAAATCGAGACAGACGTGCGGGCGTGTGTAAATAATTTTAGGAATAAAATTCTTTCTTAAGCCCTGAACTCAAGTTGTAGATGAAAACGCATGTTATTTAGTTCTAATACATGATTTTATAACTAAATACCATGCGTCTCCATCGTATGATGATAATTTGATGAAGACGCATGGTTTTCCGAATGATATATTTTTCAAAGTCTGATATTATACCTGTACACATTATTCAAACATCTAAAAAAATACAGCGAAATGTAATCATACATGATTCATTTTTGATGTAAAATCTAGAGTGATACCAAAATTGTAAGTGCGAATGAAAAAAATCGAAAATTTTTAGTATTTTTTTCACATGAAATACATTTTGAAAAATGCTGAAAAAAATCCTAAAATATTCCTGATTTTTTTCATTTTTGTTGCTAAGAGGCTTTTGAAAAATTTAAATAGAATGAAAATCAGAGGAACCACCTCCAACCAACTCCACCAATATGGCAGTTAAAGGGTTAACTGCAATTTGGTGACATAATCATTCGTCGTGTTGATATAACAGTTCGGCGGAAAAGTTGGTATCGTTTAATAGAAACACACATTTTTTTGCCAAAATTCGTTTTTATTAATCAACATAATTGCCATCAGAGGCGATACAGCGATTATAGCTTTTCGATACCATTTTTGTAGTACGATTTGTCTTTTGCCTCAAAATAGGCCTCAGTTTCAGCGATTACCTCTTCATTGCTTCTAAATTTTTTACCAGCGAGCATTCTCTTGAGTTTTGAGAACAGGAAAAAATCACTGGGGGCCAAATCTGGAGAATACGGTGGATGAGGGAGCAATTCGAAGCCCAATTCGTTCAATTTCAGCATGGTTTTCATCGACTTGTGACACGGTGCATTGTCTTGATGAAACAAAACTTTTTTCTTCTTCAAATGAGGCCGTTTTTTGAAATTTCGTCCTTCAAACGCTCTAATAACGCTATATAATAGTCACTGTTGATGGTTTTTCCCTTTTCAAGGTAGTCGATGAAAATTATACCATGCGAATCCCAAAATACAGATGCCAGACCCTACCGGCCGATTGTTGAGTCTTCCCACGCTTTGGGTTCGGTTCATCGCGTGCAGTCCACTCAGCTGACTGTCGATTGGACTCCGGAGTGAAGTGATGGAGCCATGTTTCGTCCATTGTTATATATCGACGAAAAAAATCGGTTTTATTTCGATATAACAGCTCCAAACACTGCTCAGAATCATCAATTCGTTGTTGTTTTTGATCGATTGTGAGCTCACGCGGCACCCATTTTGCACAAACCTTTCTCATATCCAAATATTCGTGAATAATATGTCCAACACGTTCCTTTGATATCTTTAGGGTGTCAGCTATCTCGATCAACTTCACTTTACGGTCATTGAAAATCATTTTGTGGATTTTTTTCACGTTTTCATCGGTAACAGCCTCTTTTGGACGTCCACTGCGTTCATCGACTTCGGTGCTCATATGACCAGTACGAAATTTTGCAAACCACTTACGAATTGTTGCTTCGCCCGGTGCAGAATCTGGATAATACTCATCAAGCCATTTTTTGGTATCGGTGGCACTTTTTTTCATCAAAAAGTAGTGTTTTATTAACACACGAAATTTCTTTTTTTCCATTTTTTCACAATAACAAAAGTAGCTTCACTCAAAATGCAATATCTTACAAACTAATAATCAGACAGCTGTCAAATTTATACACGTATCTTTTGGAGGTTGGTACTAACTGAAAATGGTATGGATTTAATTCTAGTGGCGCCCTCTCATAGGAACGATACGAACTTTTCAGCCGATCTGTTATGTATATAACCGGTGTTGTTCTTCTTTTACATACGAACTTACATGTGCATATACGTATGAATGAACCGTGTTTTGCATGCATTTTTTCGGCGGTGGATGGTCAAATTATCATTAACTTAGATTCAAATGAAAAGTCTTACGGCCCCATATAAAATTCCTGAATTTCATTTTGATCCGACTTCCAGCGGAATTACAGGAGAGTATCAAAATTTCAAACAGTTTGAAGGAGCGGCGGTTCAAAACACAGGAACATTTTAAAAACTGAACTCAAATCAACTCTCATCAATAGGACTCGTCAGTTAACAGTCAAACGAACTAAGTTCGACTATATCAGTGCCCGACTTCCAATTCCGGAAGCACCGGAAATGATGATCACAAAATCTGAACCGTCATATAATTGATTAAAGGAAAAGTACCGAATTTTCAAAACAGATATTAGGACTATTTGAACTTGTACTCTAGCAATTTTATGGCCTTAGAAGCTTACTAAAAGGCTTCAACGGTCTCCAGGTTCCAACAGTTAGTCAATGTCTCGATGCATCGATTTGCTTGTGCTAGTGAGAAAGGCACCATTGCAGCACTACGTGAAATAAAACAGTTTTTTTAATCTATAGATACGTAAAAGCTGATAGTAAATATAGCACTTAGCAGTCGCGATTCCATATATAATTTATACTTAATCATAATATTTTCAACATCGAAAAGTTATTCGTAAACGTAAGAGGCGTGATTTTCAATAGTTGATGCTGAAAATAAGCTATGACACTTTTAAGCTAAAGCAGTTAATAGAATTTATTCTCAATTACACTTATCAGTTACCGTTTAAACCTAGTATTTCACTGTTACGGCATTACACTTTCACTAAATACAACAAACGTTACAATACATATGCAAATATCGACTGTTCTTCACAATCATCATCGGTGTATCACGTCCTTTAATTATAGTTTTGCAATATTCAACAGTGTATCACGATTTCTACGTGTCTGTATTTTAACGTTTATTGTACTAAGTGGTAACCAAAAAGTGTGATTGTTTTGACAGCCAGACAATCCGATGAAAAGCGATAGAATTGTCTCATATGTAAGAATTTTCTTTGAATTTTGATCTAAAACAATTGCCAATGAGAGATTATAAATAATATCAATCCCACTGCCGCTAATTTTAGTTCTAAGTACTGCTAAATGTTCATACGGCAGATAATTTTTTTTAAATTCTGATTCATGAATGTCCACCAGTGCTTGCAAATGCTTGGTGCTTGCTTTAAACAGCACACGCATTGAAGCAAACCGTATTGCGCAACATTATCGATCAAGCTTATCATCTTCCGAAATGAGAGAAATATGCTTCAGTGCAGTGCCCATTCATTACGAAACTTTCCTTATTCCGTACACTTGAAGGAACACAAGCTCTAACTGACTCAAAAACATGAATTATAGCTACTGGTAGTGAAAGATGACGTGGAAAGTCTATTATACAGCAGCGTGAAACCTTCTAAATTTAATTTTTTTATGCTTAAATACTTCAATGATATAAATTATTTTTACATTTAAATTCAACAGTATTCTTTGATGATGAATGGTTCACCAGCGATAGTGTGCTTGAATCACTTATACTACCGATGAATTATTTGAACGAATTGCCTATATTTGAGAGAAAAGAGAA
Organism: Malaya genurostris; assembly: GCF_030247185.1. Taxonomy (NCBI): domain Eukaryota; kingdom Metazoa; phylum Arthropoda; class Insecta; order Diptera; family Culicidae; genus Malaya; species Malaya genurostris. The sequence continues at coordinate 14,694,321 of NC_080571.1, read as the reverse complement.
TACTGCATACTCTTTTTCAGACAGGTTCAATAGTATTAAACTTAATACGGCACGCTCGTCGGCAAGTATGTATGGAATGGTTCGCTCTCCAATCTGTTCGCTCGTGTATATTTCCTGCATCGAAGTCGGTAACTCAGTCTGTTGGTATGAGTGCTGTAGCTGTGCTGAACCGCTTTGTTGCAAGCGCCTCGCATTGTTGAATGAATGGTGAAAGCTCTGATCCTGACCGAATGTTACATAAGAAGGTATAGGCCTCTTCAAGTGTATGCGTAATAAACGTACGCCATTTAGAATACCGGGAAAAAGTTCTTCCACTTTTCTTTTTCGATAGAGAGAATCCCTCCGTATTGGGACATGGTATGGCGAATATAAGGATCGATGACGCTTGAGGGAAGATCATGCACACGCACTTCTATAGCACTATCTTCCATATATACTGGAATGTTGTACTTGATATTTTCATGCTCCACATAGTGCACATTATTATTGTCTTTAGTGAATTGAATTGCATCCAACTCTTTATAGAACTGGATATAAATAACATTATTGGTCTTATTGCATTGAAGTAAATGCACACGTTTAATGTCAAGATGCATTTGCTCCTTAAGCAAACCTTCAAGTTCTCGTATCGAAGGTCGAATTTTGCACTGTCTGCAGTCAACAACAATTGTATTCTTTCGTGTCGGCGGTAGCTTTTGTTCGTTTGGTTCACACATTTCGAGGTCGTTCTATTGTTCACTACACAATACTGTACTTGGTTTCTTCTGTCCCGAACGTAAGCGGTTTTGTTTTATCGACTGACTTGGATGAGATGTCAATGCGAACTGCCTAGACAATGGTAATTAATGCGTGTAAAGTCGTACGCTAGCTTTTTGAAAAAGTTTGTACTAGCTTGAATATCTGTTCTCTGTGGTTCCGTTTTTATAAATACGCAAATTTCTTCAATTGGGACATGTTCCGGTGAATTTTTTGGGATCACATCTTTTAACACTAAATAAAAACGGTTGGCTTTTATCATCCCAACACGTTTCGCGCATAGTGACAGAATGCGTGAGCGGCTGCCGGAAGAAACATCGGCTCGTAGCTCGAGCGTCACTCTAAACGTTGAGAGACATTCAATTTTATATCCTTCAAAATGTCACTAGTGGTGGCTTAAAAAAAGAATAACCGTCGGTTATCGCGATAGATTTTAAGTTTCTCTACTAAGATTGCGAAACATATGACTTTTTACAGTACTTGCTCCGACATTTTCAATTCTCAGTATGAGTCTACGTTAATCTAGATATCCCAGAAAATCCACTGGCAGCAAAATTAACCAATTCGGTTCAGTATCATACATCCATTTGAAAATACCGTTCCGACTGTTTTTAAGGCTAAAAACAGTCGGACGGGCGGACAAAAAAGCTATCTTTCAATAATTAAATCAAAAGTTGTCTTGACAATGTAAATTTTTTAAATAAACCATCAGAAAATTCGTAAATATTATGTTCGTTACACCGTCACATTTGAAACGTAATTTGTTATCATCAGTTAGCTTCTGAACGTCGGACAGTCACAGTGGACCATTAGTTTTACTGAGAATTGTAGATATCCGAAACCAACCGATCGGGTCGTAAAAATTCCACTAAAACGGTTCTTTTGAGATTAATTGAAAGATTACCGCAACTTGTCATCGCAGCTTTCTACCGTATTTATTTATATGTGCGGAAACTGCGAAACGGCGGCAATGAAATTTCCCTTGCCACTAAATCGGGTTCGGCGACGGAGTTCGGTGAAGCCCCCATGGATCATCATAGTTGGCCTTGTTCGGCAAAAGTGCGTTGAATTCACAGCCACAATAGCAGCAGCAGCAGCCGTTGCCATTAGCTACATGAAATTTCAATCAAATTTTCTACTGCACTCCTTCTTCGGCTGTTTTTTTGCTTTGCTCTCCCTCGTTTGATCGCAGCGAGGATTAACAGGTTCCAGTCCGGCCGGGACTGGAATCGCTGCGTGGACGCCCACTCGTCACAATTTATTAGCAGGCAGCCAGGCCAGGTGAGAGAAAGCTACATCGTCCGCAAGGTATCGGAACGCAAGGAACAGTCCGTCAATAAAAGCCAATTATATAAAATGCAACACCACCGGCTTATGTGGCGAACTGATCCCGAATAAGGCAAGCCACGGGTAAAGGGGCACGTTTTGGGGGGATGTCGAAGAATTACATGTCCAATTTTTCTAATGGGGACGTGATCGCCAGTGAATACATTATTCCGAACGTCCATTCCCATCCCGGTGGGATCCAATCGGGCCCATCTATCCGTGGACTTTATTGTTATTGAACATCTCTACGCGTGATGGTGGGGGGGAGCAAGGTAGGCCATGGGCCGGAGAAAGACGAAGAAGTTATTATTGCTAGACCATGGTAAGGCTATTCGTGTTCGTCGGTTGCTTGGATCGGAGAACTTCGATCCATCCGTGGTCCATGCCACCAAGGTGCTAATAGATTCATGCGTGAAGCTCGTTAATGGACAATATTCCCAATAAACGGTAAGGGTAGCTTGATTTCTGTTTTATTGCTGTTTTGGATGTGTTTTCTACCGTTAAATGGGAATTTGATGTCGTTTTTTATTAGTTGTTGATTTTTGATACCTAATTGAAATTAAATGGCGTACACCTCGCTTAAACTGCCGCCGAGCCTGCCGATATTGAGTAATCTGTAATGAAATTTATGACTCTACAACAATCGTTAGCTATGTTTCTCGACTCGAACGAAAACCAATCTGCGGAGACTCGTCCGCTTCTGTGGGGTCCAAATTCATCATCCGAATACGGGAGGAAAAAAAAACAACCAAGAAAAGACATGACGTCGGTAGTCCGATTAGGCACCAATTGGCAGGCAGTCGCGTCAGATGGATTTGCATAACTTATGGCAGGAGAGTGCTAAACGTTTCGGTCATCCTCGAAGCAGAAGCGTCAGTTTGCTTTGCGGGTGAGAAGCACTGTTTTAACCCAACCAAACCAGACGACGAGATGCTGCTGAATAGGGGCATAGATATCCGCAGAAAGAAGAAATCCGAAATAAACTGCAAATTACTTATCATTATGTCCAAACCAATCAAACAATAATCATCCTCACTTGGACTTCCTGTCTGTCCGAACGGGGGGAGTTTTTGTGTGTGAGTTGTAGCAATCAGCAACACGCCACCTTCCACCTTCGGTGATTCACCAAACCTCCAATCGACAACCTGAAAAACTCTGATTAGGCTGATAACTCGTTTTAGCATAACATCAACAGAGGGAAACTGCAAGTTCCCACGCCATTTTGTCTCCGCTCGCACAGTGGGATCTAATGAACTTCACCTTTTTATTTATGTGTGTGCGTGTTCCAACAACGCCAGAGGTGCTGAAAATCGTCTGCATGAAATATGGCTTCCTGAGTACCAAAATCACCGACGGCTGTCAATGGTGCTGCTAATTGGAGCTTCGGGAGTTTGACAGGAAAATTTTGATGGCTGGCAATTTATTTCGGCAACCGCACGCACGTGTGACTTCCGGTGATAACCGACGAGACGAGGTCGACGCTAGCCCCGGTCTTTGTTATTGGTTTCATGTTTCAACGTTGCTTGCGTCGCCTGCTGTTCACATCAACGTCACTTCGTGATTCCAAACAAAAACATTTGCATAATATATTGGCCCATAGATATTACTGTCCGGCGACCTCCGGTAAAAATTTAGTGAATTCGAATCGACTTTTATTGGATTCTTCTTGCACATATTTTATTAAATTGTGGAGAGAGTTTGAACTTTAAGAGTTTACTCATAACAGGATTAGTTTTTGGTTATTTAAGGAGTGTATCGAAAAAAAGCTATCCACATACACTAGAGTTGTACGCATGTATTTGTGATATTTTTTTATGTTCAGCTTTCGTATGATTACTTGTTTGTGCGGTTGAAATTCCGCGTTTTCAAAATGTCGCGTATTGAAAAGGAAGTGAAAATTCAGGTTCTGGACACATGGCTAAGTGAGAAGGGTATTACCAAATACAAATTATAATACGGAATGCTCTGATGATATTTCGTGGACACGTTTTGTACTATGTAGTACACCGGTCATGGTACACTGTCAGAGTGACATTGTAGTTTGATGAAATTTCCGTAGAACTAGCTGAACTAGTAGAATGCTGAAAATCAATTCTCCATGGATACTGTTTATTATAATATATTTGAGTAATGGAGACGGGAAAGTCTATAATTTTCATTCAAATGTTTTTTTAGGTTTCAATAATTAGTAAAAAAACAATTAACGATATTCTGCATTTAGGATACGAAGGAAGAAACTAAAATCTTGAGATGTTTGAGATAGGCAATTATCCAAAAGCTCATCCGCGGTTCAATTGAAATGCCAAAGAAAATTGTTTAGGGGAACTTTAAAACAGCATATCTGCAATAGAATAAACCATAACACAAAGTCATAGCCCTCATCTAATAATACAAAACGTAATTAAACCAAATTTTTTCCATCAGAATATTAAAAAATTATAGTTTTCGTAAGTTTATTACATCCGAATATGGTGACTGCACTTTTTATCACTAGTGGTAAATTCGTTGATCGTCTGGTGTTCTGGTCGATTCATTTCCTGCCAATGAGTTTCCGGAACTCTACATTATTGAGCTCAATTGGCGAAAAGGTTCGTTTATGAAGTATGAGTTTCAAGGCTTTCAGAACACAAAGCCATAAACTTATACGAGTAAAAAACTAAGAAAAAATAGAATGAGACAACGCAATCCTACCAGTCAATATCTGATATTGGCGGTTTTAAAAGAAAAAGACACACATTCGTATGGACGATCACAAAGTTCATATACAATCTTTGTGCAAATTAAATTATGGTAACTTTTATTCTTTCGTCGATCGTTCAAGAAAACCAATCCAAGTTCTATGCTTGACAACGACTACCATCTACTCTGGAAAGAGAGAGCTCAAAATAATTGATTTAATGATGGACATTACCATTCTTTGAGATAATTTGATAGTGACTTTTTATTTATTATGGATCTCTAAACAAACAAATATTACCATAGTAACATCAAATAATGTTGCCAGTAAGTGTATTTTTTGATAACTACGACCTGTCAAGGTTTAAAAAAGAAAGGGCCTAGGCTAAGTTGATCATTTGATGAACCAAAAATTGGCGATACGTTAGTATGGGACTTAGGCGTATTATTATTTGTATTTGGTTTTACTATGCGAAAATTGGCAAAGCGGTTTGGAATTCATCATGTCAGTGGTAAAACCATCATTAATAAGTTTGGAGAACACTGTTCGTTGGATGAGCTACCAGAAAGAGGCAGAAAACCCGGTTTTTCCAACCCGAAACTAGTCCAGAAAGTGGTATCTCTAGTCTTTAAGAAAAATCAATGTCAATACGTGATTTTGCCAAAAAAGCAGGAACGAGTGTCGGAATGATCCAGCATATCAAGAGGCGAAATCACCTGAAGACCTACAAGCAGCAGAAAATCTCGAATCAAAGTGTAGAACAGAAGAAGCGAGCAACAAGGGCCCGGAAATTGTATTCGCGTCTTTTGCAGTGTCCGGATGCATGCGTTTTCATGGACGATGAGACTTATGTAAAAAAAACTCACAAACCCTTCCAGGTCCACAATACTTTACTGTCATCGTTGGGGAGGATGTGAGCGATGCGGACAGGTCGATTCAAGTAGAGAAACTCGGTAGAAAGATACTGGTATGGCAAGCAATATGTTCCTGTGGTTTGAAGTCAACCATTTTTTAAACTATCGGAACTATAAATGCAGAAATCTATCGATCTGAGTGTCTCCAGGAGAGATTGCTGTCTTTATATAAGAAGCATAGTACACCTCCACTGTTTTGGCAGGATTTAGCGTCGGCTCACTATGCCAGAACCACTCTCAATTGGCTTGCGGAAAAGGGTATAAATTTCGTTGAGAAAAGTATCAATCCACCAAATTGCCCTCAGCTTCGACCCATCGAACGTTACTGGGCAATCGTGAAGAGGGTCTTCAAGAAAACTGGTAAGGCAGCTGGGAACATGCAGGAGTTCAAAAAAATTTGGTCTCAAGCGTCCAAAAAATGCGATGCAACACTTGTCCGGAACGTGATGAAGAGCGCTCGATCAAAAGTTCGATAATTCTTGAAGGAATAACTTAAATTTCATTCGGTTTTCATTATACTCAAGTTTAACCTCGTACAATAACGGATTAATTTTTAGTTTGAATAAAATATCGTTTTTTATCATAATTTGAAAGAAAAATTTGTGGATAGCTTATTTTCGATACATTCCTTAGTGTACATAAGGCTTTTATCGTATCGAAGAACGTTCTCTACCAACTCTTCACACAATTCAATCATTCCAATCAAAGAGAGACGGATATCATCTCAGCAACAAAAAAAATCGGCATGGTTCATTTAACATACAATGGACACCAGTGCGAGAGCGAATTTCTCTCGATGACCTGTCTGAGCATCACGAGTTAGCACGCTGCTGAGAGGAATCTCTCTGAAACAATAAACGGTCACTTATTCTCGTTTCGCGATCCGATTCTATACGGGCAGTGGATAATTGCGATATAAACATCTTTCAATTGCCACTTATTCTAACTATGTGCATATAACCTTTCTATAAGTTGTGTCTATGAAACTGTATTGCAACCTAGTATGAGAATCATCAAGTCGAATCATCGATTCGATTTTCAGCGATACTTGCGATTCTCTCTTGGTTCATTCCACACAGCACCGATCATTATCAGACTGCAATTTTTTTTAAGGGCCGTGAAAAACTCAGAGTATGAAGTGGAGCGAAGATATGTAGAAAAATTCTCTCACGGTTCATGCATTGAGAGACACGAATCCGGAAATAGTGGTCATATATACCAAAATGGATCTCACTCACTTTTCTCAGCAATGGTTTGACCGAATGCCACAAACTTAGATTCAAATGAAAGGTCTTTCGGTCCAATACGAAATTCCTGAATTTCATCCGGATCCGATTTTCGGTTCCGGAGTTATAGGGTAAAGTGTGTTCAATATTGTACACCGTCACTTAAACCGGCGGAACGAAAACCGTAAAAAATGTTATAAACTGGACTCTAAACCGTTATTCCCAATCTTAGGGTCAAGGTCTTATCGTCCTACCAAAAATTACTGCATATTTTCGGATGCAACAAACATTTAAATCGTAATTTAGAATGCGTACTAGTAGAGTTTGTGTGTCATGTTAGTTGGTGGCCGTACGAACCGACTTTGATTACACCGGTTCTCGGGTTCCGGTGCCAGAAGTGCACATAATAGTGAACCCACTTCGTTTTCTTAAGGATGACCTACGCAATCAAAGCACTGTTTTCTTCCGTTTGTTATACTAGTTAATGCACAAACAATCTCTTGATTTTTTTCAAAAATCGAAGAGAAAAATTTTGAATAGAATACCACAATATTATATGTACATGAGAAAGGCATCATTACACCAAAGCAAAGTCCTGGCATTACATTCCTTTTGTGAAATTTGGCCTTTCTGTTTCAACAGACTTCGCAGCAGATTCTTAGTGTACAGAATCATTGCATGGCTAGTACTATGGATCCTACTGACACTAAGAATCCTTCCAGGTCGGGGCTCGAACATACGACAGCTGGCTTGTAAGACCAGCGTCCTATGCATTGAACCGCCAACCCGGGCATCATTACACCACTAGGTGGATTAAAACAGGTTTTTTTTTGAGAACGGTAGTTCTTCAGTTCAAAGTCATGGATCCTTTTTTGCTGGTAGAAAACAGTTTATTAAGAACACTACGAAACCTCAGTTCTAATTGGGATCTCGGTTAATCATTCAACAAGCAAACTAACGATGAAAAGAATACGCCACACTGAGGTCTCGTAAAAAAACCGCGTAACTTTGGAAATCCGCATAAAAAAGGCGGGTGGGTAATGTCAGAGACATAACTGGATGTCGTGAATACGAAAACAACTTACAATCCCGAATATCAATTAATTGATCAATTATGATCAATATTGATGAATTTTGCAAGCATTTTTCACATTTTTCGCAAAAACAAAGAAGGCTTCACTTGATCTCGATTACTGTGAATTTCACACAGCGAAAAGTGCACAAATCGAATCAAACTGTTCTAGATTTGCACTAAACTGAGGATATTTCCTTTCGATTTGCGAACAACAAATCCTAATAGTTCTTTAGAAAACTTTTAGAGTCATTAGAACGGCTGATTTTGTGTGATGCTCTCAACCATTGTCCTCTTTTCGTTGTTTTTTTCACCAATGCAAACGACGAGCAGCTGTGACGTAATCGCTCTTGTCGGAAGCGATACTAGCTTTGCACACGACACACAATACATCTGCTCGCAGTGGCGATAGAATCCAAACTGATCCAATTTTTGTTAAGAGGTTTCTTTTTACAAGATTTCGTTTGTAGCTTTTTCACTAATGGGCGGTCCTAACGGCTATAAAAATAGCAGCATACAGAATTTTAATTTCGATTTGCGGATTTGCATTTCATTGAAAGAAACTACCAGGATGCTGTACGGGATTCATTCCTGCCATTCAGAAGGATCAAATTGTGGAACTCACTACAATATTGAGCACTGTTCGGAACATTTTTCTCGAATGATTTGTTGTACAGCAGCAGATATTTTGTTCTCTTCCTTAGAACGCGTTCTGATTGGCTGGTGTTGACATGGGAGTAAAAATTTCTGAAGTGCCCCCCCCCCCCATTTTTCACGAGGCACACGATTTTTCGCTAAGTGTTATTGTTTTGTAGTACTAGTATCTATGAACATGTTCGCAAAATATTTCGTCAATATTCGAAAGTTTTATACTATTTTTAGTTACATAAATATTTATATACCTTTTTCTTGTAATGCTTCCAGAAACATACGTTCTTTTTCGAATGGCACGAAACTATGCAAACAACCATCTATTTTAGCTATAAAATGAATTAAAATTTTTTTTAAAATGTTTAATTATTTCATAGAATAGGGTTTTCAAAATTTTTGATTTTTTGTATATGCGTTCCATGCAACGCGCACCGCGTGAGCAAGTCGGCATGGTGAGGTAGGGCTCGGTAGGGTGCGACGTCGTCGATACGAACGAAGCAGAGATGCCAGGTCTACAGATTTGTCTGTAAATGTAAACATTTCGTATATAGTGCTGCAGACATTGTTTGTTGCGGACTTTTTCCGCAGACTTTTGAAAATCGAGTTTTTCGTAGACTTTCGCCAAAATTTACAGACTTTTGAAATTACCGCGATGTTTTTTTTATTTAATGACTTTTGAAACCCTGTCTGAAGATATTTGAAATTTGTACCTGGCATCTCTGAAACAAAGTGAGCTGCGACAGGTTTGGACAAGTAGTCTCTGAATGCAACAAAATTTCAGTCGATGATAAATGTCCATAAATTAAATACGAAATATTACTTGAATTTCTACAAAAATATCCGTAAATCAATAGTTCAGTGATATCTGGTATAAACTATCAAAAAAAGGTAATAACTTATCTTATTTCAGCAAAAAAGTAAATATTTCCTTTGATTTCTTCGAATTAGATGTATTGTTATTGATTTTTTTTTTTCATTGTTGTGATTAGCAAGATGGGTCGTCCTGACGAGTGTTGCAATCCATTACGCAAAAATCGTCACAAGTGTGTACGAAAACAACTCTTCAAAATTACGCCGCGATGGAACATCAAATTCCAAAATTTTATCGGTTTGAAAATATGCGACACTTGTCGGAGAAATGTTTATAAAAGCGATGGAAATGATTTTACTGCCGAGGTTCGTCTACAGGAAGCAATTGCCGATGAGACAATGAATGATAAGTCAATTGATTACGTTGAAGATGATGACCGAGTTGATCCCACTTTTGAATGTAAGGCAGTGGACAATGCTATACAACTCGATAAAATTATAATTATTAAAATTATAACTTTATTGGAAGAAATTGGAGAAACAAAAATTAAAATGTCGCGCTCTACAAATTTTCAAAATAGCCTTAATATTTCGGAAATTCTGAAAACAAAAGAAAATACTGAACAAGAGAGAAAAATATCTGTGGTCAACCGTAACATAGAAACTGAATTCATAAAAGGAATTAAAAATGCTTTATCTAATGGTAATATTACATACTTAGACAAAATACAAATTCTTACTACACTTCCACCAAACTGGACCATTAATAAAATGCGAAGAGAACTACAAGTTTCCCGTCGAATGGCTCGTCGATCGAAAAAATTAAGGAATAATTTAGGTCATGGCTCGCGACCCGACAAAAAGCGTGGCAAAAAAATTTCAAATTGGATACACAAAAAAGTCCAAGAATATTATTTGTCGGAAGAAATCAGTCGTTTCCTGCCAGGAATTAAAGATTGTGTTTCCGTTATTCAAAACGGAAAACGAACGCACGTGCAGAAAAAACTTTTATTATTTAACATAAATGAAATACACGAAAAATTCGTTAAAGAATTTCCTGAGGCTTCGATTTCCCTTTCAAAATTTCAAAAACTGCGGCCACGAGAATGCATTCCAGCAGGTCAGAGAGGAACGCACGTTGTGTGTGTTTGTAAGACTCGCGAGAACGTTAAATTAAAAATTACTGGTATAAAACAGGAATTGAAAAAGAAAGGAATCGAGTTTTGCAAGACCTATCAACATTTTATTAAATCGATGTGCAGTGTGTCAGCTCGAAATTGCTATTTTTCGCAGTGTGAAGAATGCCCCGGCACTGAAACTGTTGCGAACGAATTAGCACAATTATTCAAAACAAGTTGCATTTCGACGATAAAATATAGCCAGTGGAAGAGCACAGATAGGTAATATAATCTCTAGAAATATATATACTTATTATTTTGTCATTCAAGATTGGATTATAAGTTCTGGATATTTTTTGTAGGTGTGAAATAACAGAAATTAGTACATCAGTTAAGGATTTTGTGAATGACTTGCGATTAGAATTGCAGGAATTGTTGAAACACGATTTTTTGGCAAAAACCCAAACCTGTTATTTCAAAAAAAAAAAAGAAGATATTGAAGAAGAAGAAATAGTCGTAGCATTAGATTTTGCGGAAAATTACTCTTTTTTTTATACAAAATGAGATACAGTCTCACCACTGGAGTAATAACCAGGCTACCATACATCCATACGTAATTTACTACCGCGAAAATGGTCGAGTGAAAAACAAAAATTTTGTGATCATTTCGGAAAAAAAGACGCACGATACAAGTTCAGTGCATTTATTTAATACAAAACTTATTAAATACTTGAAAAATGAATTACCATACAAAAATATAAAAAAAAATTATTATTTCTCTGATGGTGCTGCGTCACAATATAAAAACAAATACAATTTTGTGAACTTGGCACTTCACGAGCAAGATTTCAAAATCAAAGCAGAATGGAGTTTCTTCGCAACCTCACATGGGAAAGGAGCTTGTGATGGAATAGGTGGGACCGTTAAAAGACACGCTTATAAAGCTAGTTTGCAGTGAATTGATACCAATCGAATCACAACTGCGCAAAACCTGTTCGACTGGGCAAAGGATTCATTCAAAAATATAAAATTTGACTTCTGCACGATAAACGAGCATGACATTCACGATACACAACAGCAACATCGATTTAAAAACGCATTGACAATAAAAAATAAACGCGCGTTTCATTATTAAAAACCGATAGATGAACGCAAAGTAGAATGTAAGATTTTTTCTGACGACGAGGAAGTTGTTGTAAATTATCTGTTCAAACAATAAAAAAATAAAGAATATTATAGAATCAATGTTGTTAAATTAAATGTGGTTTATAAATTTTCTGATATATGTACATAACTATTGAAGTTATTATATTCTATGCATGCTGTTCAAACCTTCACTTCGTTCATATCGACGACGTCGCACCCTACCGAGCCCTACCTCACCATGCCGACTTGCTCACGCGGTGCGCGTTGCATGGAACGCATATACAAAAAATCAAAAATTTTGAAAACCCTATTCTATGAAATAATTAAACATTAAAAAAAAATTTTAATTCATTTTATAGCTAAAATAGATGGTTGTTTATTTACAAAGTTTCGTGCCATTCGAAAAAGAACTTAAGTTTCTGGAAGCATTACAAGAGAAAGGTATATAAATATTTATGTAACTAAAAATAGTATAAAACTTTCGAATATTGACGAAATATTTTGCGAACATGTTCATAGATACTAGTACTACAAAACAATAACACTTAGCGAAAAATCGGGTGCCTCGTGAAAAATGGGGGGGGGGGCACTTCAGAGATTTTTACTCATGGGTCAAATGAGACTGGTTTTTCAATAGTGTACTATTGAAATACTTCAATGCTGTTGCTTTACACGTTTAAGTTGAAAAATTTCAATTCTGTTGGTAGTTAGATTATATAAATCCTTTCACAGATCACTGAGTTATGAGCTTTAAAAATACGAGAAAGGCAAGCGCGCCTTATGAGTTATCGCCTTTGTTACTTGTTTATACCAAACATTTCAGAAAAGTTTAATTTTGAATTATTTGAGATTATGTCACACAACCGAATATTTTTTCATAAAATGTAATTATATTTCCGATGGGATGTAGTAAAAATTATGTTGATTCGTTAGATACAACAAGAGATATTCACGATCAAAAACTTATCACTCTCTCAGAGGGTAAATTTTGAAAAGGCACCCCATAGTAAAGTAAGTCGTATTCACGACAAAAAACCCCAAAACTAAAGAAAAACAAAATTGTTGGCAAATACCTTAGAAATGCATGAAACGTCCAGATTTGGTGTAATCTAAAAAAAAGTTTTTTGTCGTGAATACGACTTACTTTACTATGGGGTGCCTTTTCAAAATTAGCCATATGGAAGAATGGACAGAACTTAACCGTGAATATCTCGACTTGTATCAACGGCAGCAACATAATTCTTTCACTATTTCATCAAAAATATGATCAGGAAAATCGAGGGATGATCAAGAATTTAAACAATTCAAAAATGAAATTTTATAAAACTTTGAAAACAACGCGGAAAACTCTTTACTTTTGCTTGGCTTTTTCGCGCGAGGACGACGATTTTGAGCTTTCCAGTCATCGAGGGAGCGATATCATCAACCAACAGCGACGGAGAGTGCACCTTCTGCGTGGTTAAAACCTCAAACTCTCATTTGCTTTCCGGTCTTCAAGCCGAAAGGACGCATTCAACTCTCATTCGCATTCTGAAACTGGATTCTGGATCTGTATTCCGAAACTGATTCCAGTTTCGATATTGTAGTTCTAGAATTGCAACTGAACTCTGAGTCTGCTCTTAGTTCTAAATTTAGTTCTTGAACTCAGGTCCAGTTCCTTATTCCAGAATCCTTCTGCTCGGTTCTTTTTAGAAGCATGATAATACTCCCAAAGAATTATGCAACATTTTACTGTACTCTATGCAACCCATTTTGGTAGTCGTGGCGATAAATCGTCTTCAAGCTTCAGAGCTTAGTTCCGGAATATGGGTTTAGAATTCAGAGCCTGCGTGCTGAACTGGATTCTGGAAAAGGATTCCAGAACTGATTTCAGTTTGGAAATTGTAGTCTACTAAAATCCAACTGAAATCTGAGTCTGTTCTAAGTTCTGAATCTAGTTCTTGAGCTCAGGTCCAGTTCCTAATTCCAGAATTCTTTAAATCGGTTCTTTTGTCCTGAATACGACTTACTTTACTATGGGGCGCCTTTTCAATATTTACCCCCTGTACAAGAATGGGCAGAATTTCTCTTATTGCTACAGACGAAACTGGACGTCGAGGTGAGGTTCTACCACAAACATCAGTAAGAACAAACCAAGTATAAAGCGTGAAACACTCAGGTCGTTTTCTCATTTGGACTTCGGTCGTCAGGAGGAGCAGTCGGCAATGAAAGTAGACCTTTTGCATGGTGTAAAGCCTCAAACGCTCTAGTCAGAGAGCCAGTTTTCAGGATAATTTGATTAGCTTTGTGCAATTTTCGCACTGCAAAATTCGGAACAGTGTTCAATATCTTAGAGAATTACACAATTTGGCCCTTTCTGAATGCCAGAAATTTATCTCGTACGACATTTTAATAACTTTTTTCATTCAAATATTTAAATCCGAAACGAAATAATTGACATCAAAATTCCGTATATTTCTATTTAGAACAATAATTGTATACCCAAAGAATTATGCGAAATTTTCTTCACTATACTGTATACAGCCCATTTTTCAACCACTTGTAGTTTGTAGTAGAACTTTCTGCTGATTTGCTATATAAAATGCATAGCACCGACTTAGAAGCCATTAATGAAAGGTTCCTTTCAGAACTACCATTATTTTATCATAAAGAACTATACTGGTTATTTCGTAATATTCAATTATGTGTCAGAATGTTTGTTGTAACTAATCTGTACTTTAGTTTAGGAGTATCGTTTCAAATTCTAGTAGTGAAAAAGAGGAAAGCTTGCACAATTCACACAATCGATCAACTAGTTGATATTCGAAAGTATAAAGAAAGAGTGTCAGTTTTATTCGTATTCACGACATCCTGTTATGTCTCTGACATTACACACCCGTACTTTTTTTTCTGTGAAAATCGACTTTGGGACTTCCGATATTGATGCCGAATGTCTGAGAAATGAGAGAAACGTCGAAATCTGGTGTTTTTTTTTTAATTGATTTAAAAATATTCCGGGATAACACCAGATCTCGAAGGTTCATGCATTTCTACGACAATACAAGAAAACCGCATAACTTGAGAAATCCGCACAAAAAAAACGCGTAACTGTGGAAATCCGCGTAAAAAAAGATCTCAGTGGAAGGAGAAATAAATAAGACATTGTAAATAAGAAATATGTGAAATATCTCTAAGGGACGATCTCACCAGTATCCTGTTCCTCCTATTCGCATTACTGTAAACAACGCGATGTGACACACCACTACTGAAAAAATAAAATAAAAAAACACTCGCGGATGCGTTTGCTGCAAACTAATTTTAGATTTTGAGTTTGAATCACACGATAACACCGACAATGATATGCAGATGGCGCTTCAATCGTTTTGACATCGTTTAGCAGCTTCTGTCACGAACATTTTTTTAGATTCGCGAGTCAGCATTGTTCGATAAATAAGACTTCTAACAACCTGACACTCATCATTCAGTAATAGCCGTTCAACCGAGAAGGTTGTGTATAGAAGCGTACAGTTTAATAACGCTGGTTGGTTTACACGCGTTAAATACGACAACGGTTGAACTACAGGTAGAAACCTGTTGGCAGCAGCCGTTAAAACGTATAGTCGTGCTGCATAAGAGAGCCCTAGTGCTGGGCCAAGCTGGTGAAGGAAACAACAAAGGGCGTTTCCCAAACTCTACCCAGGCCGCAATATACAGCCACAAGTGCTGAGCAGGAGAGTGCAAAGGCACATCGAAGAGGAAGAGTGCAAAGGCACACCGGTGCGAAGGCACTTCGGTGCAGAAGCATATCGGTGCGGAGCACTAGGAAGAAGGAGACAAGACAACTCGGTCTTTCCACTGCCATACAACACGCAGGTATACACCGGTGACCTGCGCTGGTTACAGCTGGCGAAGACGAAAGCAAATCGGAATTCGAGTGATGCTGGATGTCAGGTAGCAGTAGCATCACATCATATTCTATCGCTACAGTGAGCTTCAGCATTGTATCAACGTCCAGATACATCCAACAAGAACATCTAGAGCAACGAGGATCTACACGGCAGTGCAACGGAGATAGACAACAATTTCAAGGTAGAAGTTTTTTCTTTTCCTTTTGATTGAGTACTGTGTAGTGTTGGTTTCAAATTTTATTTTAAAGTTTAGTTAAAAATTTTAATGTAATGGATGAATCCATGGACGTAAATCCTAGCATGAATCCGATACCCCCACGAACGAAAAAATATCAGGAGAGCTCTTCTGGGCCTTGGATAGTCTTTTTTAGACGTATATCAAAGCCATTAAACATTTTTCAAATTAATAAAGGTTTGACATCACGATACTCTTCAATCAAAGAGATCATAAAAGTAAATAACGATAAAATTCGTGTTGTGGTAAATAATTTGAAACACGCGAATGATATTGTCTCTTCGGAACATTTCAATAAAGAGTATAAAGTTTACATACCCTCCAAAGATGTCGAAATTGACGGTGTTGTTACCGAAGCGAGTCTTTCGGTAGATGATTTACTCAAGCATGGTGTTGGTCGTTTCAAGAACTCTATGCTTGAGGGTGTGAAAATACTGGAGTGCAAACAACTGTACTCAGTAGTTCATGAAGAGGAAAAAAAAGTTTATCGCCCATCAGACTCGTTTCGAGTGACATTTGCCGGGTCTGCGTTGCCGTCCCATGTCTATGTCGATAAAAT
Source organism: Malaya genurostris (assembly GCF_030247185.1). NCBI lineage: Eukaryota > Metazoa > Arthropoda > Insecta > Diptera > Culicidae > Malaya > Malaya genurostris. The sequence goes on along the minus strand of NC_080571.1, from coordinate 14,677,944 downwards.
TCGCCTCCCTGTTCGGCTTTTTGTTCCAAATGTAATGAATTGTACGAACTGCAAAAAATTCGGCCACACAGCTACTTACTGTAGTAATAAACCAAAATGTATTAAGTGTGAAGGGCCTCATAAAGATAATGATTGCAACAAGGAAATTGAAAAATGTATATATTGTGGGAATAGTCCTCATGATGATATTTCAGTATGCACTGCATTTAAAGTGCACAAAGACAAAATTAAGCTTTCTTTAAAAGCACGGTCTAAGCGCACATATGCAGAAATGCTTAAAACGGTCATTGATGTCCCCCCTTTGGAAACCGAAAACGGGTTTTCAAATCTAGAGGAACCAGAGGACTCTGACTCTGACGAAAATAGTGAAGGTAATTCGTTTATCACTACCCAAGGGTCAGTTAAGAGAAAGAAGTCTTCCTCCAAATTACCAAAAAAGACACCTAAAATTTCATCTTCAAAAAAAGATCCCCGTGTTAAACAAAAAAAGTCAAAACCAAAGACTGTGCCTCCTGGTTTGTCAAATTCACAAACCAATCCAGGATCTAGTACAGAAAAAGATAATAATCCAGTGGGCTCCATTTCACAGCCACCAACAGGATTACTGAAGTTTTCGGAAATTGTTGAATGGATTTTCTCAGCATTCAATATATCTGAACCCTTAAAGACCCTCATAATGGCATTCCTTCCAATAGCTAGAACCTTTTTGAAGCAGTTATCAGCTCAATGGCCAATTGTCTCAGGTTTTGTATCTTTTGATGGATAATTTATCACCCGTCGCAAATGATACAATCAATGTCCTGCAGTGGAATTGTCGAAGCATCATGCCAAAACTTGATTCATTTAAAATATTATTGCATAGTCAAAAATGTGATGTATTTGCTTTATGCGAAACATGGCTTACTTCAAACATAGCTTTAAATTTTAATGATTTTAACATTATACGTCTCGATAGAGACTCTCCGTATGGTGGAGTGCTTTTGGGAATTAAGAAATGCTATTCCTTTTATAGATTAAACATCCCTTCAACTTCTAGTATAGAAGTTGTTGCTTGCCAAATAAACATTAAAGGCAAAGATATTTGCATAGCTTCGGTTTATATTCCTCCAAAAGCACAAGTTGGACAGCAACAGCTTAATGAAATGGTTGAAGCCCTTCCTGCACCACGATTGATTCTGGGGGATTTAAATTCGCACGGTATTATGTGGGGTTCCGTTTACAATGATAGCAGATCATCTTTAATACAAAACATTTGTGACAATTTTAGCATAACGGTATTAAATATGGGTAGCATGACACGGATCCCAAGACCTCCGGCACGCCCAAGTGCATTAGATCTATCTCTTTGCTCAACATCAATTCGACTAGATTGCACCTGGAAAATACTGCCTGATTTACACGGTAGCGATCATTTACCAATCATCATCTCAATTAGCAGTAGCAATTGCATTGCTACTTCCGCTAGTATTCCATATGATTTGACAAAAAATATCGACTGGATTAAATACCAAAGTAGTATCTCTAGTATTTTGAATTCAATGGAAGAGCTCCCTCCACTTGAAGAATATGACTTCCTCATTTGTTCGATTCTGGAGGCAGCAGAACAATCCCAAACTAAACGCTTTCCTGGGCCAACGACTAACAGAAGGCCTCCCAACCCCTGGTGGGACAAAGAGTGCTCAGAGGCTAAACTCGCAAAACAAAATGCTTGCAAGACGTTTCTAAAACGGGGAGGAGGAACTCCTCAGAATTTTGAAAAACTTATGGTTTTAGAAACCAAGTACAAGAGCATACTTCGAGCCAAAAAATGTAGCTATTGGAGACATTTTGTCGAAGGTTTGTCAAGAGATACCTCAATGAGCACTCTTTGGAACACGGCCAGACGAATGAGGAATCGTAACGTGGGCAATGAGAGTGATGAATACTCGAACCGATGGATATTTGACTTTGCTAGGAAAGTTTGCCCAGATTCTGTTCCTACGCAGAGCATTATACGGGAATCTCCTCCAAATAATGGTTTTATTAATAACCCATTTTCAATGATGGAATTTTCTATAGCACTCTTGTCTTGTAACAATAACGCTCCAGGGTTGGACAGAATTAAATTCAACTTGGTGAAGAATCTGCCCAACCTCGCAAAAAGACGTTTGTTGGAATTGTTCAACAAGTTTCTTGAGCAAAATATTGTTCCACCTGACTGGAGACAAGTGAAAGTTATCGCCATTCAAAAACCGGGGAAACCAGCTTCCAATCACAACTCATATAGACCCATTGCGATGTTGTCCTGCATCAGAAAATTGTTCGAAAAAATTATTCTACGACGTCTCGACACTTGGGTCGAGACGAACGGTTTGTTGTCAGATACTCAGTTTGGCTTCCGTAGAAATAAAGGGACGAATGATTGCCTTGCATTACTTTCGTCTGACATCCAAATTGCCTTCGCTCAAAAGCAACAAATGGCATCTGTATTTTTAGACATTAAAGGAGCATTTGATTCAGTTTCCATTGATGTTCTTTCAGACAAACTTCACCAAAATGGACTCCCAGCGGTTATAAATAATTATTTGCACAACCTTTTGTCAGAGAAACACATGCATTTTTCACATGGCTATTTGGCAACACTCAGAAATAGTTACATGGGTCTCCCGCAAGGCTCATGCCTCAGTCCGCTCCTCTATAATTTTTACGTAAATGACATTGACAGCTGTCTAGTAACCCCATGTACACTAAGACAATTGGCAGATGATGGCGTAGTTTCAGTTACTGGACCCAAAGCTATTGATCTGCATAAACCATTGCAAGATACCTTAGATAACTTGTCCGATTGGGCTGTTCATCTTGGTATCGAATTCTCTGCGGAGAAAACAGAGTTAGTCGTCTTTTCAAGAAAGCATGATCCCGCGCAGCTTCAGCTCCATATGATGGGAAGAATGATCCAACAGGTTTTAACTTTTAAATACCTCGGGGTGTGGTTCGATTCCAAATGCACGTGGGGAGGACACATTAGGTTTCTGATAACAAAATGCCAACAAAGAGTAAATTTTCTTCGAACAATAACAGGATCTTGGTGGGGTGCTCATCCGGAAGATCTAATAAAATTGTATCAGACAACGATATTTTCAGTGATGGAATATGGATGCGTTTGCTTTCGTTCCGCTGCAAACTCTCATATTATCAAACTGGAGCGAATTCAGTATCGTTGTTTGCGAATTGCTTTAGGGTGCATGCATTCATCACATACAATGAGTCTTGAAGTTCTGGCGGGAGTTCTTCCATTAAAAGATCGATTTTGGGAGCTTTCATCACGCCTGCTAATAAGATGTGAGGTGCTGAATCCCATGGTAATTAATAATTTCGAACGACTAGTCGAGCTTCGATCTCAAACAAAATTCATGACAGTATATTTTAACCATATGTCACAGGAAATCAACCCTTCAAGATATATTCCTATCCGTGTCAGCCTCCTAAATGTCCCTGACTCAACTTTATTTTTCGATACATCCAGGCAGCGCGAAGTGCGTGGAATCCCGGATCATCTACGTTCGACGGAAATCCCAAAAATATTTTCAAGTAAGTTCAGGCATATTGACTCTGAGAAAATGTTTTACACGGACGGATCGCGATTTGAAGAAGCGACAGGGTTTGGTATGTTCAACAATAATGTTTCGGCCTCATTTAGGCTTCAAGAACCTGCATCTGTTTATATAGCAGAGCTAGCAGCAGTTCATTATAGTTTGAGTTTAATCGTCACATTATCTCCAAACCATTATTTCCTCTTCACAGATAGTCTGAGTGCAATTGAAGCCATTCGCTCAAACATGACTGGCAAGACTGAACCGTTTTTCCTGGGCAAAATAAAACAGTGCCTGAACGACATATTGAACAATAATTATCTAATCACTATAGTCTGGGTCCCGGCTCATTGCTCCATTCCTGGCAATGGAAGAGCCGATATTTTAGCCAAACGTGGTGCTATTGAGGGTGAAATTTATGAGAGACCAATTGCTTTCAACGAATTCTATAGCTCGTCTCGCCAAAGAACACTTGCCAGCTGGCAAGCTTCTTGGGATAAAGATGATCTGGGTCGGTGGATGCACTCAATTATTCCGAAAATATCGACAAAGGCATGGTTCAGGGGACTGGATGTGAGTAGAGATTTCATTCGTGTGATGTCCAGACTCATGTCCAATCACTACACGTTAGATGCACATCTCCTTCGAATTGGGCTCTCCGAGACTAATCATTGTGCTTGTGGCGAAGGTTATCGAGATATTGATCATGTCGTTTGGACATGCGTGGAGTATCGTGATGTCAGATCTCAACTAATAAATTCTTTGCGTACCCAAGGTAGACTATCCAATATCCCAGTTCGAGACATTCTTGCTTGTCGTGACCTTTCATACATGAAACTTATTTATCATTTCATAAAGAAAACTGGAGTTTCAATTTAATAAAGGCCCCTTTCAAGACTTAGTTCTGATCCCAGCTGCGTCCATGAGTTCAACCAATAGCTAAATTAGAATAAAAATAATGTAATGATACAAACAAACTCGAAACAGTTTATGAAATTATTAACAAAATGTCTGAAAATAACAGCTTATTTTATAATTTATAGAAGTTAATCGTTTGGTTCAAATAATATTTCCGAGTAGATTTCATAATTAATGACGAGTTACCTAAGATGATATTTAAGTAATAAGAGAATATGTTTTAATAAATGCAAAACGTTGTGACTATGTTAGAATTAAATTAGGATAAGAATATTATGTAAAAGTGATGCTACGGCGAAGAAAAACTTATGTAAACTGCCTTAAGAAATAAACGTATTTATGAAAAAAAAAACAACCTGACACAGCCGCACTATCACTCTAAATAACTGTTTTGACCAATTGCATTACTATAAGTTGATTGATACACATTGAAATTAGTGTTTTAAGAGCAACACATCGGCACCGCATCGTACTCCCAGTGGTGCCAACTCCCATATGTCAGTCCAGCTGATTCCCGGTTAGTGCGCAAAACCACATTCGCCACTAGTGAGTCCCGCTTGAGAAGAATCTCTGGCAGTCGGTAGGAAACTGGCTGTCGAAAAAGCGCTGACAAAATTGTATCAGACTCTGCTGGATATATTTTGCAAATTCCACATAAACAACGCCCTTATTCTGAATAACGACGTATTGATTTTTCGATCGAATCCTAGCTACCTTTGATTTTGCTAGCGTTATTAGGAATACAAATGAAATACGATCGTAAAATCGATACGACGTTATTCAGAATAAGGGCACAAATTTCTTTAGTTTGACTCCATTTGAAATCCAACATAGATGTTTTATTATCCGTGTACTATGTATTATTTTGCAGCTGATTTTTTTTTATTTTCTTTGCGTGATCTCAAGTCCCCCTTTGGACACAATTCAAGATTCCAAAACTATTCCCATTGATTAGATTTTCCTTTTAATTCTATACCAAATCACCGTTTATAGTCATTAAATATCTAAAAACAAATCTGCTCACAAGTATCACTCAAACAATCGACCAACGTCCCAAAGTTCCCACCGTGCCAAAGTAATCGATTGACAGTTCCAAAATTGTTTTGTGGCAAACGCACCAGGGTTACCAGCTGGGCAGACCTAATTCAATTTCAACCAAAAAAAGGAAAGAAACCATTAGTCGCCTAGCTGCTGAATGAATTCGGTTCGTTCGAACCCAAGAGAGTCAAAGTGCGGCCAATAGACAAAACCAAAAAAAATCAAATGTTTACCATGGCTGCCAGCTTCTGCTTCTGCTGTTGCCATCCGAGAGCCCGATGAGGATGAGTTTCTCCACAGCACCAATGGTCGGAGCGGGTCAAGGCTTGCTTTGCCTTGTTCGGAATTTTTCAGATCATCAACAGAAGGATTGATTTCAGAATGGTGGCCGAGATAATTAATCACCGATTTGATGAATTCCTTCGTCTACCGCGGATCAGCAAAAATAGAACACCACAATGAAGCTTAATTATCACTACTCATAAACCGCGCGCTCAATCGGTCCGGTTTCGTTTTCGTCCGCCCGATTTGGGACCCGTCGCGCCTACTGTCTATGGATGATATTACTACTAATACTACTACTACTACTACTACTACTGGGCTGTCAACGGAACCGCCCGGCGCATGATAAATTACACGATTACGAAGAGTGTCGGTTACTGGGGTACACAAGGGGTTTCAGACCAAAATTAACTACGGATTCCTATGATGACGATGGCGATCATCAATCAAAGTTTGCAGTCGTTGTTTGGTGGCTCGACGAGTCGAGACGACGACGACGACGACGACGACTCCGAAAATTCGGCTATTGGGATGTGCGTGTGGCGCGCACTGCCATGTGATTAAAGTCCAATTCAACACAAGCTTCCTCCATGCGGGGTCCCATTGTTGACAATTCGCCGTGCACCGAATTATGTCAAGTCTCGTGGGATCTAGGTGCTACCTACCGAAGTTGTTGCTTTGTGGAACATTAATTTCAATGCTGTTTAGCTGGTCAAACTTTTGATGAAACTAGCGATGATTGTTTTGAAAATGACTGATATTTTACTGTTGCATTTTTCCTTTGAAAGAACTAGAACCGTTTACATTGATTGGAATAATCTCATGCATTAACTAAGCCTCTTTGGAACATTTTCCGTTCTTTTCGCATGATCACTTTCACCGGCAATCACTGCCAAGAGCTTGGATTCAAATGTTCGCACAATATCTAACAAATCAAATTGCTCACGCACCCAAAGCACAATACAACAGCTAAGGGTGAACAGTGCACATGAACAAATCGATAACAAATGTAAACAAAAGGCACTCACCTGCAACGGGACCCCGCTAGAGACGGCGGCTGACGGCTACAGGGCAAACAAACAATCGTAGCAAGCGTGGTGAAACAGCACCGCCGCTCATCGAACTCGGCTCCGGTGGACTAGGGCCGAAGTTGGCAGGCGAGGTTCGCAACTATGTTCGGTTTTGTGTACAGTTTAACGTAAACAAAACATGCCAGCGCTCGTTACAGCAAATACAAGTGATAATTTATTGCATGCAAACTATCTTTTCACACGCTAATCGCGCTACTGAGCGCTGGTTCGCCGTAGGGGAAAAGCTGCCTGCACTGTTATTGTTCGAGACCCGCACTGTCAACCCGCTCCCCTCGCAAAAGTGACCAATCAGGTTGTGCATTTCGCTTATATTAATATTATCAATAATTCAGTGGGCCAACTAATCTGGCAACACAGCAACCAAACCGTCAAAACTGTCAAACGCTCATTTCGCGTTGCAATCAAACTGACGTACACGAAACCAAATTTAAAATTCAGAAAACAATTCCCACTCATTAGCATTTCGTTTAACAAACTGTTTCTGTTCCTGTTCTCTTTCCAGACCATCCACCAGACCCCGCCTCTGTCAGGAAAACGAACGTCGATAAAGTATGCAACACTGCCCTTCTTCGGATGCCAGCAAAGTCGATCCTGCTTCTTCTTCCTCGCACCGTCCAACGCCGACACTGAGTGAATTTCGATAGTCGCGAATCGGGGCGGCATGCAAAAATACCCGACTCAATTTAAAAACGTTTAAATTTTACCAATCTCTATCCGTTCCTGCGGACTGCGGACTCCGGTCGGCCCGGCATGGAACGGAACCTGTACGTTTAGTTGCTTCGTGTCGGGGATTTGGGTTTTGCTGTTAATTTTTAACGAAGCAATCAAAGTGCAATCGGACATATTTATGTTGGAAATCATCTCGAATGGCATAATGACTTCATCGGGTATGGACATAAGTGAAACGTTTCGACCTGAAGATCTGGGAAAGACGGACTTTTTCGACTATGTGACCACCGGCACGACCGCAGAAATGACCGTCAGTGGTGGTGGTGCTGGAGGTGGTGGCGTACCTGGCAGTAGCACCGTGGGGAACAACGGTGGCAGCAGCACATCCACCAGTGGGAACGGTGCGACAGTGGCAATCGATCGACCCCCTGGGATCCGACCTGGGAACGGTGATGCTGGAGGTGGACCCAGCACGGGTAGTAATCGAAACGGTCCGGAAGCCATTAATGGAAGTGCATCGAGTCATACCGGAGGGCTGACGCCGGCAAGCGGGAACAGTGGCACCGGTTCCACGAACACCACCTCCACCAGCACCAATAGCAATAATCAGCCGCTGCAAGGATTCGACCAGGTGAGTACTGATTGCTACCATTTTAAGTACTCAACGAAGAACATGTACACTCTTTCGGCCTCTCTGTCTCTCTGTGCCTCTACAATGTGTCCATCACTTCAACAACGAGAGCTCTCCAGTCAAGCTTTTTGTTCGATCCATCCATTCTTCGCGCTGTTCACCTTGATCAGCACCCGCCCGTACCGCACCCCGCGCACCGTTCGGACCTCGACGAGTGGTCGCTAATTGTAAAATTGCTGTTTCAATCGGTTTTAATTGGGTCAATAATACTCCAAATTGATTTCAATGCTTCGCCGGGGCCGAATCGTCGACATTGAACTAGAGGTGGGTGCGGTGATGTCTCGGATTTATTGTTGTTGTTCGTTTGCTCAATTCTACCGTTCTTTCAAATGCTACTTGCAAAACATTGCTGCACTTGGCAACAGTGACACTGACACTCGACAGACCAACAAAACAAAAGTCACTTCTAATTGTCCTAGCCTAAGTGACAGAGAGCACAGGCACAGGACACGCCTACTCGGTTTTATTTTTTGCACACGACTAACTGAACTAACTTATGAGCGAAGTGCATCATAATTGTCAATTATGCTTAAGAGAAATTCAATGTAAAAACATTCGCCTTCGAGAAAGTCATAATATTAATAGCTAGCTGCAGTTCAGTAAGCACAGTTTTTTCAGGTTCAATAGCTTACCGTCATACAAGTCACTCACGGTTTCCAGATTTATTCCTCACCATTGCAAATATGATTCGTTTCACGCGGAGTTTCGTTGCTTTCGTGTCACTCGAGTCACTTTGCCTGCAACACAAATAGGGTGGAGCGTGAAAAGTAAATCATTAATGGCATTCGTAATTGGATTATGTCGGCCGACCTGTCTATGCGAATCACATACCTTTGACCAGCATACAAACTAGACCATACGTTGGACCAACTCGTTAAGCGTCTGGCAGATGTTGACCGACTACTTCGTGCGCTTTGACAGCACCAGTTTATAGTAGACAGTGTTGCTAGTCGCACGTTTGAAACTAGAATGTTTACGAATACTTTTCGCGTAGATCATTGTAATAAATAGAAATGGTTCAAAATAAAGCATGGCCTTTTTCATACCGAATAGAATTATGTAAATCCGTACATCGGTTCTTAAGTGATAGACTTTACACTATAGCGCCAGTGACTTTACCCTATAGTTTTAGAACCGGAAGTCGGACCCGGATGAAAATCAACAGTGACCTATGAGAATATAAAACCTTTGATTTGAGCCTAAGTTTGTGAAAATCGATTAAATCACCTCTGAGAAAATTGAGTGAATTTCGTTTTAGAGTTTTTAACCACTATTTCCGGAACGGAGAACTGGGAACCGGTATAGCCGAAGTCGGTTCGTTTAGTGAGTAACTAGTATAAAGACTGTCCCAGAAAGTATGAGCGCAACCAAAAACCGCTGCCATTTTGCAATGGTTCAGAATTTGTCAATTTTTATGGCTGCGTCCTGTTGTTTACACTCTTCTCTAACCACTTGTGCAGTTGTTTATTCGTTTCCATTAGTTTGTTCCGAAATGCGTGAACTTTCAGCAGAACAACGTCGAAAAAGTTGTGTACAAATAGTGCACAGAACGCGGACTGTCACTGAGAAAGATAGCAAAAATGGAAGAAGTAAGTGAAAAAGCCGTGCGAAATGCAATCAGGAAGTTCGGTGAGGATAACACCTTTGAGGATAAACCGAAAACGGGTGTAGCCTGAGACCGTTGGAACTAGACCCGTTTCAAAATTTAGCGAATGATTTTTTTGCGCCACTCCCTAAGGAGACCAAACGCCTGGTTTGTTTGCCCAGCTAATTGAGACCCTTCCTATGGGCGGGTATTCTCTGTTTCTGAGTTCCGGTCGAGACGGTCCAACGTGGCTCAGGTGACCTTGATAATCCGCCAACACCCCAAAGAAAACACCCGCTGAAAACCGAAATCGCTACCAGTAAGACCAGACGAATAAAGAAGATCCACTCAAACGATGCTTTTCATCACCGGTAAAGACTTTAGCAGCCACAGGGCTCCAGCTCGCGAGGAGATTTGGGAGGGTAGGTCTACAAAAATTATCCGAAATCTAATCGCCCGAATATCTTGAGAAATCCTTCACCTGAAAATACCATAAATAGTCTCTGCTAACAAAAAATTAAACACTATTTAAAATACTCAAACGAAATTCTGCTTTTATTACAAACAAAAAGTATATATATTTCCATCTTGGTAGGGATCGAACTCCAAACTCTCTACATGCTAGCTAGCTTTGTGTGCGGTCTACGAACTGATCTGGCTACTGTCACTTCTTTCTCTCTCTACTTTCCCAGCGCATATTTAATACTATCGAAGCTTCCTAATTCCTAGACTGGTATTCATCCGAAAATGAGTGACGGGGGGTAAGGTGCGTGCGTTTCCTTGTACAGACTTATACGGCGAGTTCATCGCCGACCTAGGATTTTCACAGGTGGCAGCAAAGGAAATCCACCAGACAAAAAAAAACGTTTTCGAACCCGGGCTTTAAGATGGTTTCAATAAATCGTGGTGATTTAGCCCATGTGACTAATTATGGGATCATTATATATATATATATATATATATATATATATATATATATATATATATATATATATATATATATATATATATATATATATATATATATATATATATTGATCATGCGCATGTCAAGGAAAGAAAACGGTTTGTACTCACACTACCATGGTTTTACGTGGTTTACGGGTCGATTCTGTAGACCGACGAGCGTTGACTGCTTTACGGGCGCCAGCGCGATTGCCTTGTCGTTTGCTGGCAGATTCGGGCCTGCAGAAGATCCGGATTTCTGGTTTGCGTTCACCACGTTCCACGCGGTAAATATTTGGTGTCGGGAATGATCGAAGCGATGGTTACTGCTCCCTGCCTAGCGCGTGGTTGACTTTTTACGATCAGCGCTTTTCCGGTCGGTTCACCGGGAACTTTGTAGCTAGATGGTGGGGTCAAAAGTGGTCGTTGATACTGGTTGGTCGATGTGACGGGAATTTTGCAGCACGAAGAACCTGCACAAAGACACGTACCCAACAACATGCTGGTTTTAGAAAACGCACTACACCGTCCGCTAATTTGCACCTTACCTTCAATCGATAATACCGACACTAACTATGCTCCAATAAACTCGGAGCCACTAACTTGCCTTATAGCTTGGCACTGGGGAAGGAAAACTATTTTATGGTGAACTGATAAAAGGAAACTCAAGATATTTTAGATTACCTAAAACTACACATCGAGGCGCAGAACAAAATTAAACCACTCCTGCCTCTTCCACGATCCAGAACAAAGTGGATGATCAGATCTTTGGAGTCCTCAGATTAAGCGTGGGTAAAATATTCCCTTCCGGAACTACGTAATTAATTACGAAGTTTTCCGAATCTCTCCTGCACACGATTTCAATCTCCCCCGAATGTTCCCAGAGCATTGACCTCCTAACAAAGAAGTTTGAGTCAGTCCGAACGATCCCTTTTAAACCACAGAGAAAGACATATTCTTCTCCGTATATCGCATTATCAAGATTATAAGCTAAGAAAAAGAAACCTACTTCAAATAGGGAGGTGACGCCCGCGTCGCGACCACCCGTCGAACGTGACTCAGTTCCAACCAGTCAACCAGGTCCGGCGTGAGAGTGCGTACTATAATAACAGATCGGCTGAAAAGTTCGTATCGTTTCTATGAGAGGGCGCCACTAGAATTAAATCCATACCATTTTCAGTTAGTACCAACCTTCAAAAGATACGTGTATAAATTTGACAGCTGTCTGATTATTAGTTTGTGAGATATTGCATTTTGAGTGAAGCTACTTTTGTTATTGTGAAAAAAATGGAAAAAAAAGGAATTTCGTGTGTTGATGAAACACTACTTTTTGAGGAAAAAAGTGCCGCCGATACCAAAAAATGGCTTGATGAGTGTTATCCAGACTCTGCACCGGGCGAAGCAACAATTCGTAAGTGGTTTGCAAAATTTCGTACTGGTCATATCAGCACCGAAGGCGATGAACGCAGTGGACGTCCAAAAGAGGCTGTTTGAAGCATTTGAAGGACGAAATTTCAAAAAAACGGCCTCATTTGAAGAAGAAAAAAGTTTTGTTTCATCAAGACAATGCACTGTGTCACAAGTCGATGAAAACCATGCTGAAATTGAACGAATTAGGCTTCGAATTGCTCCCTCATCCACCGTATTCTCCGGATTTGGCCCCCAGTGACTTTTTCCTGTTCTCAGACCTCAAGAGAATGCTCGCTGGTAAAAAATTTAGAAGCAATGAAGAGGTAATCGCTGAAACTGAGGCCTATTTTGAGGCAAAGGACAAATCGTACTACAAAAATGGTATCGAAAAGTTGGAAGATCACTATAATCGCTGTATCGCCTGTGATGGCAATTATGTTGAATAATAAAAACGAATTTTGGCAAAAAAATGTGTGTTTCTATTGAACGATACGAACTTTTCAGCCGAACTGTTATTCATTGGTACTCGAATGGCACTCTCGAGAGAATTTTACGCGAGGGGCCATACAATACTTAATTTATTCGGTAATGCTACACGGGTCGAAAAAATGGTCCTGCCAACTCTCAGTTGGATAAACGTATACTGAAGGCGTTCGAGCAAAAGAAGGAGGTTTCAGTTCGGGATGTGGCCAAAAAAAGTGGGCACTTCGAAGTCAAATTTTCTTCGTGCTAAAGAACGTTTGAATCTTCGAACCTATAAGAAGCAGAAACAACCAACACGTAGTCCGAAACATCGATCAGGCCGAGGGTTCGAAAGCTGTACAATACGATTCTTGCTGGAAATTTGAACTGCATAATCATGGACGACGAAACCTACGTGAAACTCGATTAAAAATCCTTATCGGGACCACAATATTATACGGTGCGAAAAGGGCAAGTGTCCGAGACATCGATTGAAGTCGAAAAATTTGGTAAGAAAGCTATGGTCTGGCTAGCATCTTGTAGCTGCGGTAAGATTTCGAAACCCTTCATCACCACTACTTCAATGAACAGCGAAATATACATCAAGGAATGTTTACAAAAACGACTTCTACCCATGACTCGAAGCCACAAGGATCCTGTTGTTTTCTGGCTAGATCTTGCTCCTTGCCACTACTCGAAATCAACGGTAGAATGGTAGACTACCAAAAATGTCACTTTCGTCCCAAAAGACATGAATCCACCAAATTGCCCACAACTTCGACCAATTGAGGAATTTTGGGGATTAACGAAGGCACATCTTAGGAAACATGTTGCCAAGAAGTCTGTACGGAATTTAATGAGGAACGTTCGCAAGAAGGTGCGCCAGCTAGTCTACAATGGCTAAGTAGCAAATGTTGAGAATAATATTCTGTTGTTGTAGTCTAATATTATCAGTATATCGAATAAAATTTGAATATCTAACACTTGTAAATTATTTACAGCGAAATCAAAGCGCGTTCATACTTTCTGGGGCAGTCTTTAGCCTACAAATTTACCCTACGTCTGACAGATATTTCTATACCTTCGGTCTAACAGATGGGTCTGGCCAGACCTATTCTCATTTACGTGTATTTTTATGCATTTCGGTGTAAATTAGAAGTGTATTCAGGTTCATTTCTACACAAACCAAGTATATTTCGTTTCTTACATTTCCTACTTGGCATATGCTTTTCTGAAATCTTGTAAAAGTAAAGATATCACACGGAAAAATGGGAATAATAAAACCAATAATGTTTTTGAGCGTTTTTGCCTTTCTCTATAGAAAGGTATTAGAATTGCTGGAAAAACCGACTTTCGAACGGAGCCTCAGAGACCCATAGTGTTATATACCATTCGACTCAGTTCGTCGAGATCGGAAAATGTCTGTGTGTGTGTATGTATGTGTGTGTGTGTATGTGTGTGCACTTTTCGAAGATATTTGAACGCGCTCAATTTTCTCAGAGATGGTTGATCCGATTTTAACAAACTTGGGCTCGTTTGAAAGCTACTATCGGGCCATTGATCAAGTTCGAAGATCAAATGGTTGTGACTTTTGGTTCCAGATATATGATGGCATAAGTAACGTAATCGACAAAACACGGTGATTTTTACCGCTCTTATATATATAAGGGTGCCAAAATTTTGGGATCACCTCTATTTTCGTTAAGTTCTAGTGCTCAAAAGTTTAAGCACCTCGAGAAAGCCTTCATGCAAAATTTGACCTAAATCAGACATGCTTAAGGGGTGCTGCTCGGTGGTAAAGGTTTGACAATTTTCGATCTTGAAAAAGCACCATAGGGGGGAGTACATGAAATTTCCAAAATCGAAAATTTTTTTTGATGCCGAAACTCTTAAAACTGCATGAAACATCGAAATTTAGTGTCATCTCAAAAAAAATTTTTTTTGAAAATATCAACTTTCTGGGACTTTCATATTCATATTTTTCATATTTTTTCTAAGTCCCAAAAAGTCGACTTTTTCAAAAAATTTTTTTTTTTCGAGATGACACTAAATCTCGACGTTTCATGCAATTCTAAGCCTTTTGGCATCAAAAAATTTTTTTCGATTTCGAAAATTTCATGTACTCCCCCCTATGGTGATTTTTCAAGATATATGAAAATTCCACTAAGTGGACTAAGAAGGCTTTTTTTAGATTAGCATCACTGATTACAAATAGGCAACGCAAATGTCAAGCACTAATTTGGAAAAATGATGCTGACTGTGTGACATAAACAGTGAAGCATGCTTTTGTGAAATACTCGAATCAATCTGAATCAATTAGTTTCGAAATTAGTATCCGAAATTATTTAATAAAATTATGAAATACATTTTCATGAGACTGTTATGAAAGAAGAGAAAGGCATTATCACACCACTAGGTGGATTAAGAAGGGTTTTTAAATTTAATTTTATAGAAACGTATGGGGCATTCCACGCAAAATCAACCACCCAAATTTTTTTTATTCGACTATTTGTTTCGGTAAAGAACTCGAAAATATGTGTGTGGGTCTTTTCCATAGCTTTCAAATAAGCGATTCCATAAAACAACCTTTAAAGTTAGTTTCATGAAAAATATTAAAAATTTATAAACAAATAAAAAAAATTCAAACTTAAGCTAATTTTTTTCTATTTTTTTTTGTTGAAAAAAGAAGCCTTAGGGGTTTAACTTAATCTTGGCAAAGTTTCAGAGTGGAAAGATTAACACTTTCGGAGCAGTGAATTTTTCAATAACGAAAAAAAATGGTTAAACTACGTATCACAAGAAGAATATGAACAGGGTGTGACCAAGTGGAGTAGTGTTTTTAAGGATACCAAAATGATTCCAGGCACACAGAAATACCATTCTTTCGTTCCGATTTCAGAAACCACAATCGTCACAAGACTGTATTCGAATGACGATGCACGTAGATAGCAAGCAAATAAACAATTCCTGGAAATATAAAAAATGGTGTTATAATTAAATATCCAAGTATCTCAAGAACAGCTACTTTTAGAAGAAAGGATATCATGAACAAATTTATTGCCTTTAACCTGTAGAACTTTTTTGGATTAATTTTGAAATGATTGAGAAAAAAAAATTTTTCGGTGTATATTTTTTTTTGCATCTCCTAATGACTTTTCGATATTGACTTTTCTTGCAATTTATTTTAAATTATTCTTTATGTTCTCCAACAAAAAAATTCTGATGAGATGGGAAGATAATGTAAGTTAGTAAAAAGAAATTATTGCCAATTACATTACAATACACCGCCTCTAAACAAAAAGTAGCTGTCATTTTCAGATCCAATTCAATAACTTTTTCGTTTCGTTGCGCCTTAATTTCTTATCATGTTCATATACAGGTTTTTAATACAGAATTTTAATCTCCCGATACAGATATGCAGATTTTTCTCCTGAAAAATAAAGAGTTAGGTATGGCAACTCTGCACGCTATACGAAATTGGACAAAGCAAGCTGCGAAGGGTGGTGTTTTCTTCTTCCGTACCAGCACGTACCGATGCGTACCGGTTTTGCGTCGTCATTTTGTATAACGGTTTGAAAGTTTTGACACTAATTGCCCTATAATTTCGGAACCGGAAGTTGGATCTGGATGAAATTGTACAGTATCTTTTAAGACAATAAGAGCATTAATTAGATTCATGAATTGTGAAAACTGGTTCAACCGTTGCTGAGAAATCGAAGTGAGTTCCGTTTTTGGAACATTTCTTAAATGTTATCGGTGCTTTCGGAAGCGGAAACCGGGGACTAGTATTCTCAAAATAGGTTTATATATTCACTAGCTAATAAGATCTGCCACCTAGATGAATTTACCAGTAAGTTTTACAGGAATTTGCACCTTTTTGCTATCACTTGTGAAAAAAAAACTCATGAAACTGAAAATTTTCCACTTATCGCGCTGTAATTAGATAGCAAGACATCAAATTTCAGTTGACCATACCCATGATGTCCGATTCCTTATTCAGTTTTGTTGATTGAGCTCTATTAAGTTTCCGTAAGACATCGTACAACGAATTTTGTCGGTTTGAGCGGCTCATGAATTATTCTTTCATTTGGAGAATTTTTCCAATGAAATCCCGGATGCGTTTTTTTTTTTTGCTCGGACAACAACTAGCAAATTTACATGATAAAGCCTCAATCAAACCGCTTATCTTCTCGGGCAGAAAATTAACTCAAACTGCCTCAGTTATCGCCTCTCATTGCACCATTACCGGTGTGGGGTAGCATCCTTTCACTAAAGTCGGCCCAACTGACTTACTGTTGGTGGATTTCGTGGAGAGGCGATCGCGGCACCGCCGCCGCGTTGGAGTCTTGCAGCGTAACAAATAAGCTGTGGGGCCGTTCGTGGAACGTCGTCGTCGTCGTTTTTTGCTGGTGCTCCTCATTTCATTATTCGCTTCGCAACGATCGACTGTTTCGCTTTCATTAACCGAATCTACGGCGTGTGCAAAGCGGGAAGGTGCTTGGGAACTTGGCCGGCAGGACGGCGGTGCTAACAAAACTTCGAATACAACACGGGCTTACAAATTGTTGTATTTAGCCGAGCACATCGAAGCACCGAATAACGAATGCCGTGCTGCCGGTAGACGATGACCGAACGGACCGAGGAGTGCGGTGGAGAAACATTTTAAATGCGAATTAAATAGCAATAATTTCTTTATTAAAACGGTCGTAAAACGGACTGCATCTACTATGAGATACCGGACTTTTATCTATCGGTGAGTTCGGCTAGCATCTGGATTTTTTTTTGTTGAGTTTTTAGGACCGTGTCCTTCGTTTCATAGTCAGCTGCTATCAGATCGGCTAAGCGACTAAGAAACAGAAACCGATCATTTTATGCGTATGCGTTTGTAAAGCACAAAAATTCCGGTTCCGGTATTGCAGAGTAATGAACGAGAAACGTGCAAACTTGTTCCGGTTTCGAAAACATCGGAAGTAATAACAATCATCTCCAAATTCGAACTTTCTTAGATTCAATGGAAATGGTGTCAATGATGACTGTGGAAATAAATACGAATCCGGTTTCCGGTTCTGGAGATAGGGAGTGATGTAAGAACGATGATGTACCAAATCAGGACTACATGGTGAATGTCACATTAATTCCTAATTCAGCATCCATTTTTGGCGAGCTACCAAAGAAGTGTGCGACCGTGCGTTGCCATGATGGAAAACGACACTTTTGCAAGTTGTAAGTTTTTTTTTTGTAAGAGATTTTTTTCTGTAAAGTTTTTTTTGTAGAATGTTTTTAGTAAGAAGAATTTTGCAAAAAAATTGTAAGAAGTTTTTCGTAGACCAAAAAATTGTCGTTATGAAATCTTTTATTGTAATTATCATTTTGTAAAAAACTTTTTTATTTTGTCGTGAATACGACCCACTTTACCCTCTGAGAGTGTGATAAATTTTTGATCGTGAATATCTCTTGTTGTATCTAACGAATCAACATAATTTTTGCTACATGTCGGAAATATGATCATCAGTTTTTTACAGCATTTTTCAGTTGTATGACACAATCACAATCATGTCCCAACGTAAGTTTTCAGAAATGTTTGGTATCAATGAGTACAAAAAAAAATCTCATGACACCTTTGTCGTGCCTGGGTAGGTATTACTTACTTTCGTTCATTCTAGCCTGCGCAGCTGACTGAGCAGGAAGTAAAGCAATTGCATCATTCCGGTTGGTTCAGGTCCAGAGCTCAGTTCCAGTTCCATTATCAAGAATTCAGTACAGTACGGAATCAATAGCGGAACGTTTGCTTAGCTAGTTTCTCTTAAAAGATGATCGATTGCGGTTGGTAGTTTGCATTGTAGCAAAATTCAATAAAAAGTGGACAACGATGGAGAACATTAGGCAAAATCAGCCCTTATAATGGTTCCAAATGTTATTCACTGAACTATAAAGATTGCAAATCTAGAATACTTTGATTCGCTTTGTGCACTTTTCGCAGTGCGAGATTCGCACCAAACAAGTGCGAATAAAGCCAGCATAGAAAATTTCACAATTTGACCCTTCTGAATGAAGGATGCAAATACGAAATGAAATAATCGACATCAAAATTTTGTATGGCACCATTTTTTTGTTCTCATTTATTCCGTTTTGTTTAATTGTGTGGTAGAAAATGTTTGTCACCAATAAGGCAACCTTTATTATGAATGCACTGTTACAATTCTGGAAATGAAGCTGTAAAAGTTTCGAAATACGCGCAATCAAGAAACGATTAGTTATCATTTCTTTTCATATTCACGTCCTCCAGTTATGTCTGTGACATTATTCACCCGCTTTTTTTTTTGAAGGTTTTTTGTAAGAAATTTTTTGGTAACTTTTTCGTCAACAGGTTTATGCAAGCAATTTTGGATAGAAAAAAAGTCACAGCCTTAGAATTAATATACTGATAACAGTGGCAAGTATTACACCGAATAGTAATAGTATCTCTGTCTGTTACTATTTCGTGACATTAGTGGCGAAATATTTTTAAAAATATCTTTAAGTGAAGTGTAACTAAATGGAATGTATTTTCTCTCAGTGCGATTTTTTTTAGAAAGTATTATTTTCTACAAGTTTTCTATAAAAGATTTTCGTATGAATTTTTAGTTAGAAGTACCTATTTTAGTAAGACGTTTTTTGTAAGTAGAGTTTGTAATGAGTTTCCAACACAAAGTTATGACAAGAAGTTTGATACGGGTATAGCGTGATGGAAAAATCAATACCTTTCACGCACTTCTGACCCGAAGAGGCGAATGACTCTAGGGTTAAAACCTCTATAATCTAAACAAGAAAAAGATGAAAGGTATATGTAATAAGTTTTTCGAAAGAAATATTATGAAAAAAAATTTTTGGAAGTTTATTTATGAAGATTTCGTTTAAAAACTTGTTTTTGGGAACCACTTTTTTGCAGAAAATTTCCTGCTAGAAGTTTTTTTATAAAAAAAATTGTAAGAATTATTTCGTGTGAAGCTTTTTTGTGAAAATCTTTTTGTAAAAGGTACTGTTGTTTTTCACAAGAAGTTGTTTGTAAAAAGTGTTTTGTAAAAAGATTCACGCTAGTAGTTTTTGTTTTGTAGAAAGTTTTCAGTTTAAATTTTTTTGTAGGGCTTATTTTGTAAAAAGATTTATATAATAAATTTTATGTAAAAAGGTTTATGAAAGAGGTTTTTAGTTTTTTGTTAAATAATTGCTATAAGTTTTTTTTATGAAAGTTTGTGTCAAAAACTTTGCGCAAAAAAATGTTTTTATAAGAATTATAAAATTATAAATTATGTTTTTAGAAGTTTCTGTAGGATCGTGTTGTAAGAATATTGTTGTTTTTGTAAAACGTTTTTTTCGAGATTTTTTCGGGAAAAAATGTTTTGCAAGAACTGTTTTGTAACAAGCTTTTGGTAAGAATTCTTCTCGGGAGCAGTTTTTGGTAAAAAGTTGCTTTGTTACAAGTTATTTGTAAGTGCGTATTTGTTAAGTTTTTTTCGTTGGAAATTTAATTGTAAGAAAATTTTTGGAAGCAGTTTCTTGCTAGAACGTTTTTGTAAAAATTATTTTTGTTATTATTGCTATAATTATTTGGAAATTTTTGGTGTTAACAGTTTTTTGTAAGAAGTTTTTTGGAGGTAGATTTTAGTGAAAATTCGGTTGTGAAAAGTTTTTTGCCAGAAGTTTTTTGTAAAAAGTTTCTCGTATGAAGTTTTTGCCTTTCTCATACAGAATTTGAAAAAAATTTTTGATAAAAGTTTTCAGTGAGAAGTTTTTAATAAAGTTTTTAATTTAAGTTTTTAGTGAGACGTTTTTAATTTTGAGTAAACAATTATTGTAAGATTTTTGTAAATTTTTTTGGGAAAAACGTATTGTAAAAAGTTTTGTGTAAGAAAATTTTTATAGGAAATTTTTTAAAAGAAGTTTATTGTAAGACAATTTCGTAAACATTTTTATTTTGAAATTTTGTGTTTAGAAATTTTTTGCAGGAAGAATTTTGTTAGAAACTTTGGTGAAGTTTTTTTTGCTGGAAGTTTTTTGTAGGAAGTTTTCTGTATGACTTTTTTGTTATAAGTTTTTGAAGGATTTTTGTAAAAAGTTTTTTGTAGTAAATTTTTGGTAAAAAGTTTTTCGCATAAAATTTTTTGTAAGAATTTTTTAAAAGAAGTTTTAGTAAAAAGTTTTTTGTAAACAATTTTTGCGCTGGAAGATTTTTTTAAGAAAAGTGTATAGTAAAAAGTTTCGAATTAAATTATTCAGGAAGTTTTTTTGTAGGAAGTTTTTTTGTTAGAAGTTTGTTTTAAGAAGTTCTTTGTAAGTACGTGTTTGTTAAGTATTTTTATCGTTGGAAATTTGTTGTAAGAAGGTTTTTGGAAATAGTTTCTTGCTAGAACGTTTTTGTAAAAAATAATTTTGTAATTATTATTGTTAAAATATTTGAAAATTTTTTTTGTTAGCAGTTTTTTGTAAGAAGTTTTTTGGAGGAAGTATTTTGTGAGAATTTTGTTGTTGTTTTTAGTAAACAGTTATTTTGTTGGAAGATTTTTGTTTTTTCTTTTTTCAAAAAACGTTTTGTAAAAAGTTTTGCTTAAGAAGATTTTTGTAGGAAGTTTTTTAAAAGAAATTCGTTGTAAGACAATTTTGTAAGAATATTTTCGTAAACATTTTTATTTTTAAATGTTGTGTTTAGAAATTTTTTGTAGGAAGAATTTTTGTTAGAAACTTTGGTGAAGTTTTTTTTGCTGGAAGTTTTTTTGTAAGAAGTTTTCTGTATGACTTTTTTGTTAAAACTTTTTAAAGGATTTTCGTAGAAAGTTTTTGATTAACAGTTTTTTGTAGGAGATTTTTGGTAAAAAGTTTTTCGTATAAAGTTTTTTGTAAGAATTTTCTAAGAAAAGTTTTAGTAAAAAGTTTTTTGTAAACAATTTTTTCGTTTAAAGATTTTTGTATTTTTTTGTGAAAAGTGTATAGTAAAAAGTTTCGAATAAGATTATTCAGGAAGTTTTTTTTGTAAGAAGTTTTTTTTGTTAGAAGTTTTTTTAAGAAGTTTACAGAAAACTTCCTTTTGTTAGAAGTTTTTGGTTGAAAGTTTTTTGTAGGAACTTTTTTTGTAAAAAGTGTGTTGTGAGAATGTTTTTGTACTTTTCTTGTGAGCTTCTTTCTAAGGAAAAAGGTTTGCAAGAAGTATTTTGTAACAAACATTTAGTAAGGATTCTACTCGTGAGAAGTTTTTGGTAAAAAGTTGTTTTGTTAGAAGTTTTTTGTAAGAAGCTGTTTGTTAAGTTTTTCGTGGAAAGTTTTTTGGGATAGTTTTTTATTGGAAATCTTTTTTTTTTTTGTATTCATATTGGAAATCTTTTGTAAGAAAATTTTTGGAAGTTACTTGTTAGAAGTTTTGAAAAAAATAATTTGTTATTATTGCTAAAATTTTATGGAAAATTTTTTTTTGTCAACAGTTTATTGTAAGAAGTTTTTCTGAGGAAGTTTTTTGTGAGAATTTCGTTGTTAAAAGTGTTTTGCAAGATATTTTTTGTAAAAAATTGTTGGTCCAAAGTTTTTCGTTGAAGTTTTTACTTTTCACATAAAGAATTTGAAAGTATTTTAAATTAATTTTTATTTTTTTAGTACGAAGATTTTAGAAAAAAATTCTTTTATTGGCAGATTTTTGAATTTTGATTTGTTTTAAGAAATTTTTGTAGGAAGAATTTTGCTAGAAGCTTTTGTGAAGTTTTTTCTTTCTACAAGTTTTTTGTAAGAAGTTTTCTGTACGATTTTTTTGTTAGAAGTTTTTTATAAGATTTTTGTGAAAAGTTTTTGATTGAAAGTTATTTGTAGGAGATTTTTGGCAAAAAGTTCTTCGTATGAAGTTTTTTGTGAGAATTTTCTGAGTTTTAGTTAGAAGTTTTTTGTAAACAACTTTTTCGTTGGAAGATTGTATTTTTTTGAGAAAAGCTTATAGATGAAAGATATTTTTGGAAAATTTGTAAAAGAAGTTTTATTTGGTTAGAAGTTTTTTGCAAGAAGTTTTCTGTAAAATCCTTTTGTTAGAAGAATTTGTAAAAAGTTTTTGGTTAAAAGTTTTTCATAGGAAATTTTTGTAAGATTTTTTTTATAAAGATTTTTAGTAACAAATTTTTCGAAAGAAATTTTTTGTTAGCAATTTTTGCTGAAGGTTTTTGTAAGATGTTTTTTGGGAAAAGTTTATTGTAGAAAGTTTTGTGTAAGAAGATTTTCGGTAAATGTCCTTTCGTTAATAGTTTTTTGTAAAAAGCCTTTTGTTAGAAGTTTTTGGTAGAAAGAGTTTTGTAAGAAGTTTTTGTTAAATTTTTTTTTATTAGAAGCTATTTTAAAAAAAAAATGTTTTTTAAAAGAAGTATTGTGTGAGAAGGTTTTGGTAAAAACTATTTGATAAAAAGGTTTTCGTTGCAAGCATTTAGCAAGGAGTTTTTTTGAAAGTTTTTCATAAAACGTTACTAGTAAAAAGTTTTTGTTAAGTTTTACTTGATTATTTTCAGTCGGACATTTTTTGTTAGAAGATTTTTGGAACAAGTTTCCTGTTGGAAGTTTTTATAAAAACTATTTTTGCTATTATTTGAAAAAAGTTTTTTGTAAGCAGTTTTCAGTACATTTTTTCGAAAAATTTTTTCTGTAAAAATTTAAATATTTTTGCTATTATTTGAAAAAAGTTTTTTGTAAGCAGTTTTCAGTACATTTTTTCGGAAAATTTTTTCTGTAAAAAATTTTTCGTTCAATTTTTTGTGAAAAGATTTTTGGTAAGAAGTTTTTTTTTCGTGTAAAGTTTTTGTATCAAGATTTTTGTAGGAATTTTTTGATAGAAGTTTCAAGTTGGAAGTTATGTGAAAGCAATTTTTTGTAAATAATTTTTGGAAGTGTTTTCATGATGTTTTTTTTTCGGGAAAAGTGTATTGTAAAAAGTTTTGGGTTCGAAGATTTTTGTTAGAGGTTTTCTGTAAGAAGGTTTATGTTAATGATTTTAAAAGAAGTATTTTGTAAGAATGTTTTCGGTAGAAGCTTTTTGTAAGAATTTTTTTTTCGTAAGTTTTGACATTATAAAAAAGGCTTACTCTTAATTATACGGAGCCGAATGTCAATTAAAAAATACAAAACTAACCTTTTCCCTGTGCTAATTTTGAACGATAATAAATCAGTCATTTTTTGATGGATTTATATAATTCAACTATCAATCGATTCGGAAACATTTAACTCAAACATGTTTGGAAACGTCGTTTCAGTATTTCAATAGCATACCATTGAAGAATTGGTTAGAATCGACCTATGTTTTCACGACCAATTACAGCAGGCCATAATGATGTCATCCACTTGATTCCTCTTGCACTTCCGACGGTTTTGGTTTTGTAATGCGTTAAAAATATCGTATCGTTTTATTCAGTATGAACTTTTGCACAAAAAGGAATAATAAATATCATTTTGCTATTGAAGAATCGAATCAGCGTGATATTCAATATTTTTTTATATATTCGGATGAAATTATCCCCTCACAAACAGATTTGATTTAGGTGATAAAACATTAGCAAATAGACTAATGAAATCAATTTCGATTTTAGTTTATCAATTATTTTGTAACTCCAACCTAAAATGATTTGATATTCTTCACAATAATTAACAGATTAGGACTGTATTCATGATTATTGTGAAGAATATCAGATTCAAAAGGACAAAAGATAAAACCTACTGCGGTGTACCAGTACCATAACCAAGAGCAGATCATAAACTTCTGGTTGGTGAGCAAGTTTATCGATTTAATAACCGGAGTGACAGTAGTGATTATTGGAAACAACGACAAGCGCCCAGGTCAAACCTGGACCTGGATGTTTCTAATGCAGTTACCTCACATTTAAAAGAACACAGTCAGAACTATTTTTAAGCTTAACTCAACCAAAGATTTTTGATATTTTATAACATCAACTATTTCTATTGCTTCGAATTAAAATAATCCTGAACTGAAGTTCGACGGGTCAGCTAGTATTCCATATAAGCAAGAATTGAAACAAAAAATTATAGCATCCAAGTGCATTAATTCTGCAGTCGGATTATTTATTTGGAATAGATTTACGTCTTTTCGTGCAGCTTGGAAAGTTTCGCTTGACGAAGCGACGTCCACGGACCGGTACCAGCGCAAACTATGTCGTTAATCTCCCGATAGCCCCTAATCCCGGCTACTCATTCTCACATCAACATTATGCACCAGAAGCCAGAAGCCCTTTCCACCAGAAATGGACACCCAATGCCACTTTATCTGCTGTAGATTATCACCTGCCCCTACGGCCCTCGACTAATCCTGCTCGCCGAAGATAGTGAATAAATATGTATGTTATGATGGTTATGATTAGAAGAGGATGCAACTTTGCGTGGATCGTCGCCCGCGTGGGCTATAAATTCCCTATCTCGGACCCGGCCGAACCGAAACGGCCTCAACAAGCCCGTCGCAGATGATCTTGTTGGTCGTTTGGTTGCTGGCTGACGGCAGAATGGTTGCTGGATGCTAAAGATGGTCCCGGGTGTGCTGTCGATAAGATAGAAACAGTTCAAACTGGTCCAGCTAAAAAAAAAAATGCTCCGAGCAACCACTTGAGCCTAGCGCCAAACAACCACGGCATGAGGGCAATATATTTTCCTAATGGAGGAGAAATAAAACGGCTGCCCCGGCAAATGGCAGCTGCGCAGAAAATACATGTTTGCTAATACTTGCGTGAGGTAGTACAAGTGTCGTTAGCGAGAAGGAAGAAATGGTAACCTGGAACCTCGGTGGATCGGAGGCACTACCACCGTTGGGTAGTGGGTCTTGTCTGCTGAATCGCTGGAAACGATTATAGATTATAAATGAAGATTATATTTAATGCTACGTGCGGAGCTGAGCTGCGAACCAGAAGCATCCGCCGGTCGTCCGCTCCAGTCCGCGCCACTTCTGCATACCTAAATAACGTAGCGTGGTCTAATGAAAGTTTATTATCTCACCGGAGTTGTGCAGTCCGAGCACCGGTTGATGGCGGAGATCACATCGGAAAGAGCCCTCTGCTGCTGCTGCTGCATCATGAATGACGATGATTTACAACCAAGTCATCTTCGGCGTAAATCAACTGCACTTTGGCCAACTGCACACCAATCGGCCGGCTCCGGCTCATTGCGATGCACACACACACGGGAGGGATGACACAAACCCGTTCCATTATCCATCCTTCAATCAATTAACGTTTCGGAGTAAAAAAAAAGCGAAAGCAAAGCACTTCGCACCGGAATGGGATTCAGATACTATCCGAACATTCTGCTGACGTGAAACACAGGAAACTCTCGGCGCCAGCTGGTGCTGGTGACAAGGGTGGCAAAAACTCGCTCATAAGATTTGATTTTTTCTATTCATCAGCTCACCACATGATTTACGATGCAATCCGAAAAATGATGGTAAAGATGAAAATCATCGCTGATTTAAACAAACACACTCACCTATACAGAGCACCGCTGACATCAAATTATGATGGTATTGATGGTTCTCAGTTTTGATTTCATAGCATTTAACTCTCATTCCTAGTTTTAAGAAGTGAGTACTGAGTTTAGCATCACTGTACCGAGCTACACCGGTGAGTGTATTCTTAAACCACAGAGCTGCCAACACAACCCAGATTTTCGGTTTTGTTTTTGCTGGTACTCAAAACGAACACGAGCCTTAATGTACTAAAACAAATGTCGAACCGTAGTGTTATGTATACCATAAACGATTCAATTTCATGTCTCGAGCTAAACACAACTGGCTACTGAAACGAATGCGTTCTTCAGCATGCGAGAACATGTCTTGAGAAATTGATTGAAATAGCATCGATTCGAACATTGGCCGCCCATGACAACTCTGGTGGGTGGGGAATACAAGCGAGACAGTTTCATAAGAATCTGATTCAATGTGTTGATGTACAAACACATCAAATCACAACTCACAAATCGTCTCTCAGTGGGTTCTAATATTTGATGAGCAGTCAGCGCTCATCTGCTGATTGCTTGACACTACGATGTTGAGACGATGTTTTCTCTATACAAATGGGTCCCAGTTACTCAACTCGTTCAGCGATGCTTTTGAAACCGATTTGCAGGTGAGCTGAACTCGGTGATGATGAAGTACTGAGTTGATTATTGTCAGCCCTGGCTGGTGATGTTTTTTTTTTTAACTGAATGCCAAAACAAACGCTGCACGGCGAACAGCCTACTGAGATTGCGATGATTTGACTCCGAGCGTCCGCAACTGTCAAATATTCGTTGAGCTAATTAGTCAGCAATGTCGCTGCATGTTCGTTCTCGTGGATTATGATGCGCACATAAAAAGAAGACATCGTCTTCTTCCCGACGATAGATCAGAACTTGACTGACTGGTCGACACAGCACGGAATGTAGTTCATAGTTTGTCGTGGGAAAAAAATAACGAAAACTGCACACGAAATCCCTACATTTCAGAACATTTAGCGTCGTCCATTACCGTCAAAACACGGCACTCACGATTTTCTTACCGAACAAACAGATTCTGATTGTCGAAGATCGTGCGCGTTGCCTGGCGTTGCATGTAAATCATCGTCTCAGTTCAACTCCACTCAACTCAACTCAACGGCAGCGGTCTTTATGAGGAAATTGAATTTATTATCCGCGGGTCTGATGTGCCAGCAGTAAGGGATCACATGCGGAAACCTGTCGTTCATCGTCCGTGTCGTCTCTTCTAGGTTTTTCAATAGAACTTCGAAACAGAGGAATTTGTCGAGCCTCCGGGGGTGACTGAGCATGTTGATTTACTACTATTTCGTTTGTACTCGTAAATCTATCTGATCCCCGCTGCGCTCCTGTGGCCATCACTGCTGACTGGGCAACCAATTTAAGGCGCATGATGGTACTTTTATTTGAATATCTCAATATCCGCGTGGTCTTGTGGGGGTCGCAGCAAAGTAGACTCATTAGCAGACACGCTGAGAAGACGTTTGTTATAGATTAAAAAGAAGAAAAAATGTTGCATCATTTCTGCAAAAAGGAATCACGCAGATTGTCGTTTGCCTTGGAAAAATTGTAAATCCGTCGTGTTTCATAACTCTGAAGAAATAAAAATAAACCCGTTTCGGGTGGTCGAGACTAAATCCGACGGCGCCGGAAGAACTGTTTTTTTTTTTTCTAACGTCTGCTCTTATCTATTATGAGTAGTTCTGTCCAATCAAGCCGCACTCGTTTGATTTGATGTGTCATTTGAAATGCAACTGCACCGCTTTAATCGCTGTCATGTTTTCCAACATTTTAGCCTACTAAGATACGGACATCTGACGGAGACCGACACGCGTCGCCATCAAGGATCGCGGTCGGCAGAACGCAGTCCTCCTCGCCTAATCGAATTACATCCACCGGTCTCGTTTCCAGCGGTTTTTATTCGAACTAATTACGGTTATTGCTGCTATCATCATTATCTGCGATTGCCGCGATGCTAGTCGGCGACATCAGGCCCATCGCTGCCAATCTCTTTAGCAAAACAGCCCTATCTGCATACGCATGTAGCCATTAATGTCCTCGTTAATACTGTCGGATTAGAGTCAGCGGCTGACAGGTACCGCCTGTGGTGCAGATACAATTCACGTCAGCCATTCTCGGCCGGTCTCGAAATGATTGCATTAGCCTAGTTGTGGCGTAACCGGAGCTCCAAAGTTAATATCCAAATGTCCTATTATCGGCACTAGCTCGTGGCTTTCCAAAAAAACAACTGTTTTGAACAACCCGGAACGAAGTGTCATGTGCATAACCGTAATCGAGATTAGTCGTAGATGGAAAAAAAACAAAGCACACATACAAATTTTGTTCATAAAAGCAATAGCTGCCCTTACACGTGACAATATTATTGTCAATCCAAAGTATTGTCAATAACATCAATCCAATTGGTTTGATAACTAGAGTCCGAGTTTTTCGAGAAATTCAAGTGTTTGGTGCTTTAAATATTGCAAATGAATATTAAAATATTGAGAGAAGAGGCCATTGCACATATTTAACAGTTTCTATCTGGAGAGAAAGTATTGTCGGATTGATGGGCAGTTTTGATTTTTTGACAATATTTTCGTCAATCCAATGAAATTTCCATTACACGATCAAAAGTATTGTCAATACTCCTTGTATTGACAATAATATTGTCTTGTGTAAGGGCTGCTAATGAAATGTAGAAATGACAATACAAAAATTGTTTAGAAGCTGATATTGAATTCAAATTTAGAAACTACTCTACGCCTCCTATGTTTCATAGTACTGACTAGAATAAACAGCACGACCGGTTTTTTCCGTTACTTGTGCGATTTCTGACAGTTTCATCACAGATAAAATACCGGTTGCTTAAGACTAAATGTAGATTTCCCAGTGAAAAATGAAATTGCGAGAGGATATGGGATATTAAAAAGTCATAATTCTTTGAAGATGTTCAAAACATATATACGGGTTCGAGTACCGTCTTTGCGGTAACATTTTGCGGTTTTCATCACATAGTTAAATTCGCATGACATTTTACCAATCTGTTTTCTCCGTTTGATACTGATCAAATTTAAATATACTTTGTTATTTAAAAAAAAACAACTGCACACATCGGATTGCTAACTTTATGTTTACAAAAACAATATCGAATTGATTTACCCATCGATTTTTCGTGTGTACCTGAAGTAAATTAGGCGAACATCATGCCCTCAAAAGCTTCATATATTGGAAGTTCGTTCATATTTGTCGAAATCATGAACATTGATTTCATCAAACGCGAGACTACGAAAATGAACTTTCATATAGAATAATCTAATAAAAGTTCAGAGTAAGTTTTTCTGCTGTTCACTATGTATAAAAAACAACAACGCGGTTCTGTGGCCGATAAATCCGTTCGTGAAGAAAACGCTCTACAACATCCAGACAGGACGCTCGTATCATAAGAGATATTAAGAATCAGAAGTAATTGATTCAAGTAGCACGTTCCTCTAGTTATTCGGAAATTAGTGGCTGGCCGTGGCTTTTGATCATTTCCCTGATGGGAAGGGAAGGACAAAAGGAACATGGAAGGAAAATGTGAAGTGGTGTGGTGAGGAAACAGCACAAAACAAAAAGAAATAATTCGTTCTGCATCCACGAAAGGATGCTGAATGCTCTTCAGGTGCCAAAATGCACATTTAATAATCCCCGAAAGGATTTAGAGATTTAACAAAAGCAACATCATTCTGCACTTCCGAAAGAATGCAGAACGGTTCGAAGTATGTACGAGCAGAAGTAAGTTCGGCACCCCATTAGGGATGCAAAAGAATCTGCTAAAACCTTAGAATATCCTTCAATTTTAGCTTACCATACGCAGATTGAACCACGTATGGATAACCAAAAACCCGAATACGTAGTTGCGTCAATGCGGGACAGTTACATATCAGATGCTATGAAATACAAAACCACACACAAATCACCAAAACGATACTCAGCACGCTGAATAGTAGCGAGGACATTAATGGAGCTCTGATAAGAATCCTGCAATGATGCTTGGAAAAATGCAATAGACATTTGAACTTTTTGAGATTAAAATCTGGTAAAAGTGCTGTTGTCTTAGAGCAAGTTTGCTAGAAGTGCCAGTAGCTGGCATGTTTGGATGCAGTCCTAGAACGAATCCTATACTTTATCCAACGAGTTGACAGTGACAAAGCTGGATCTTTCATTCGTGGTACCAGCCCTAGCCAGCTCGTCCGAGATAGTTGATGACTGACAATCTCCAGCATCCGAATTTTCAACGGGTTTTTTCATAGGTGACCGAGCTCTCCATCCCGCATAGCGTTTTGGCTACCTGGGCAGCCATGGCCACCAGACGGCTACCAAAATTGATTCAGTGACGGTTGTAAAATCCTATTTGACAAAACAAAGTCGCCTGTATTTAAGTTAGCCGAGCGTTTTCATCTTCTCACCTTCGCTGAAAATGTCAAAGATTTCAATGTGGAAACATCCTGGTGGATACGGTTGTATCGTTTGAGCTGTATATCTGGCAGCGGTGAGGCAGTCGGTCACCAGAATGTCTGCCAGCCATATTTTTTCAGCTGGTAGCGTTTAGTCAGCCATCTGGCAGCCATGCGTATGCGGGATCTGCTGTTCGCTAGATTTGGAAAAAACAACATTTCAAATGTTTTGCATAATATTCCATTTTTTTAATTTTTTCGTGGGAAAATATTGAGAAATAAGTCGGTGAAGAAGTCGAGGACACGTTTCAGAAATCGTGAATTGGGGTGCCTATTGTATCTCAGAGTAGTATTATCAGAAGTCAAAATGAATGTTTTTTTTTTAATTTTGCTGGTTGTTTAAGCTCAAAACTGCGAAGTTACACAAATAAATCCACCGTTTTGTAGCTCTAAAATCTCCCAAAAGTAACAAAATGGAAAAACATTGGGGTTGGGAATTTTTTGTGTAGAAATTGTGTGCAAAATTTGAAAATAATTGGCGAAAAAAAATAAAATGACGATGGACACGGACAACATATTTTCAGTAGTCGCATTCCGTTTCTGAATACTGTATTTAGATTCGGGAATTTTGAATAGGATTTTGGAACAATATCCTAAATCTGAACCCTAATTTTGAAGTTTCAGGCGTACAATTTAATTTCAGATTTTTTTTTTGATGACGGAACCCTTCTATAGGATAATATATTGTAGTATATATGTTATATTATGTGATATTATATTGCTCTATGTTATATTTTATTATGTTATATTGTATGACGATTTGTTGTATTGTATTATATTAAATGATATTATATTATGTCTTATTATTTTACTATATTGTACTTCGTCACAAATATTATATTATTTTATTACAATGGTGAGGGGCAGGGAGTGCATCAGGGTATCTTACAAGTGAATGACTGGATGATGGAGTGGATTGCCAACCTGAGTCACATGGGAGAAACTTCGTGTTTCTCCCTGAAGGTCTGAAATGAGTAAGACGCGCCCTTCTAACAAACAAACCATCAGGCGGGTTTAAGCTGGTACAGCGAAAATCTTTATTATATGGCTGGATGTTATTGCTGGAAGGCGCCGGGTCCAAATAACCCATTTTGGCCTTCTTAACAGTAATAATATGAAAGCTATCTGATAATTAAATTCGGATCTACTGTAAGTCTACCCGCATACATTGGTAATGCCTTGAACTGATGGTGGCTTCACATATACATACATACATACATACATACAATTTAATTTCAGATTTTAGTTCCAGAGTTCAATTCCTGATTCCAAGTTCAGAAATTAAAACTATAACTCTGGAACTGAATCATAATTCTAGATTCTGCAACTAGTTTTTTGACTAGATTTTGGAATTAAATGTAGTTTCTTAATTTACATTCGGAATTAGAATCTATAATTCTAATTTAGGATGTCGACAACAACAACAAGAATCAGTATATGAATTTTAGATCTGGATTCTGAAACTAAATGTTCGATCTACACTCTGAATCAAAATTTTAGAACTGACTTTTGAACCACAATTTCATTACAGAATTCAGTTACAAAATTTACTTCATAGATTCAGTTTCAGAATTCAGAACATGCCAGCTGGGACTAAATTCGGAACCTGGATTGTGGAACTAGATTTTGGACTTTTTGCCTTTCTCATATAGAAAGGTTATGCAATCACTGTGAAAACCGAATTTTGAACCGAGGCCCGAATATTATTTAGATCCGACTTCCGGTTCCGGAGTTATGGAGTAAAATGTGCAAAAAAAAGAAAATATGTGTTCAAACTTTTCTCATAGATGGCGCGACCGATTTTCACAAACCTAGGTTCAAATGAAAGGTCCTGTGGTCCCATACGTAATTTCTGAATTTCATCCGGTGTGATAAATAAATGTAGGCAAACAGTACAATGACAAAAATCAACACGTTGGACTGATGTTTTTACACTTCATTTCGCCGCATTTGATTCGACACTTTGATTGCAAGTGTAAGTCTCTTCAAATCTGATTCAAATAAAATTTCTATTGATAATACACTTGAATTCCATCAAACAAACAGCAGATTTATTTCAAATATATGATACTTAGTATGCAATTCGCTCGACACTTGTATTCGAATTGACAGACAAATAAACATAAAGCCTGCTTCATTTAGAATTGGAACAAACTTTTGCTCATATTGTGGCGCTCCCGGTGGACGGATTTGGAAGTTCTTGGCGCCTACGTGTCGGGAATTTTGTCAGCGTCACGTATGATTTTTGACATTCCGCAAATCGACTGTACTTTGTAAAGTCGAAAGAAAAGAAAAAATTGTGCACAGTTATTTGGAAAATCCATTGTGGTCTGCATCTAGGCTAGCTAAAGAGCTGAAATTGCCCAGAAATACCGTATGGCACGTTATCAAACGGTATAAGGAAACATTGACGACGATTCGGAAGCCTCAAACCAATCGTCGGAGTAGATCTGTCGACCGGAAACTGCGTGGTAAGATTTTAAAGACGATTAAGAGGAATCCTAATCTGTCGAACCGTGATTTGGCCAGAAAATTCGGTGCTGCCCATAGTACCGTGAGAAGAACTCGACTCCGGGAAGGAATCAAGTCGTATCGAGCTAGCAAACAGCCAAATCGGACCATAAAACAGAATAGTGTGGTCAAAATTCGTGCTCGAAAACTATATGACCAGGTGCTGACCAAGTTCGACGGGTGTCTTCCGATGGACGATGAAACCAATGTCAAAGCTGACTTCGGGCAAATCCCAGGTCAAAAATTTTACTTGGCAACGGCTCGGGGGGATGTTCCAGCCAAACTTAAATTTGTTTTTGCCGACAAATTTGCAAGGAAATTTTTGATTTGGCAGGGCATTTGCAGCTGTGGCAAAAATACGAAAGTTTTCGTTACAAATAAGACAATGACATCGGAACTATACCAAAAAGAGTGTCTCCAAAAACGAATTTTGCTGTTCATTCGATCCCACGACCATTCCGTAATGTTTTGGCTAGATTTAGCAAGCTGTCATTTTAGCAAAGTCGTTCAAGAATGGTATGCAGAGAATGGGGTCCAGTTTGTTCGGAAAAACCTTAACCCATCCAACTGTCCCTAGTTCCGCCCTATTGAGAAATACTTGGCAATCATGAAGAGGAAACTCAAGGCAAAGGGAAAGCTTGTCAAAGACATCATTTAGATGACGACCTGGTGGAATAAGATAGCTAAAACGATGGACGAAGAAGGTGTGCGCCGCCTAATAAACCGTGTTACAGGAAAAATTAAAGAATTCCTTCGAAACCATGACCAATAATTTTATCCGTATTTGTGCTTAAAAGTATGAAGAAAACGCTACATTTGTATAAAAAAAGATCTTGAATTCAATAATAAATAACTGAAATGCTGGCAATTGTCTTTGTTCCAATTCTATCTGAAGCAGAGCTTAAAATTGTCACGCATCCTCAATGAAAGAAACCATTCCAACAGTCTCATTTTCAATGTTTCACTGTCTCATTCGTAAATGACTGACACCAGAACAAACGAAGAGAGACGAAGCATTTTCGTTTCTCATCGAAAAAATGAGAGAGCACAATTGCCAACGTCACTCTTTCCTCTGTGACAAGACGAAACCAAACTAACGTCTTCAAATAGCAACAGCAGAATTTCAATTCTCATTCTTTCATCGATGTATTGAAAATCTGTGACGCTTGACTATAAAAAGTGACTAAAATATGGCAAATCGAAGTAATTACATCCCAGAACTTCTTTGGAAACCAAAACTACTACAAATTCGAGCACCAACAGTTAAAACTTATTGTGAAACCTTTTTTTGTCGTTTTCAATTCTCACAGCTTTGGTTGAATATCGACACTG
This sequence comes from Malaya genurostris, assembly GCF_030247185.1. NCBI lineage: Eukaryota > Metazoa > Arthropoda > Insecta > Diptera > Culicidae > Malaya > Malaya genurostris. Next base: position 14,643,439 of record NC_080571.1, on the reverse strand, counting down.
CATACTATGGGATTTTCATTGAAAACTGCAAATGACTGAAAGGGCAAATGAAAGAAAAAACACAATTTTGAAACTACTGTCCCGCTTATGTCATTGACTGGACATGGATTTCGTTCTCATAGTTTGCAAGCAAAGCTGAGAGTGACAGTAATTTCTAGTCATTTTCGTCTATTCTTCAGTCAATGAAAATGACTTTTATTAACTCTGATCTGAAGCAAGCTTTATTACCGAGCACATGTTCCGGGATTCGTAGCCGGCTTACATCGCCACATTCAAATGGGTCACTTCATTCCGAAGAATGTAATTTTTGATTGTACATTTCCAAAATGTAGCTCCAGATATAGTAATATCAATTCGCTAAAAATACATACTGTCATTATATACTGTCGACAATACCAAAAAATCATCTTGAATTAGTTAATGCCCCATAAGTTTCAGTTAGATTCAGTTGCGCTGACGGCTCAAGACTTTGAACCTACGAGGCTTCTTCCAGCAGGGTTCAAACGATTGCACAATGTGCATGCGCGGCTTACTGATTAATTTGTCATAAGTTTGTAAAGCAATTCTAAAAACAATGAAGATTTTTTTAAATCAGTCAATAAAAAAATACTTTTTACAGTATATTTAATAAATGTACAAAAATATAGATATATTTTGGAGAGTAATTCATAATATTTGACGTTTATTTTAACTGAAATGCACGGTAACGTTTGACAGCTTCACTTTTTTCGAACTACAGATATAGCTTCGATACATTTGACGTTTAATATAACACATTTACTGAAATGTTCGGTAATCTAGACAACTTTATTATTTTCGGATTACAAATCCATTCGGTAATCACATTTTTACCGAAATCATTACTGAACGTTCAGCTGTTGAAATGTCGGTAAAAAAGTAACGAATTTTGTAATATATTTTAAATGTGTAGGATGGCATGGCGAGAGTAAATTCAAAGAACAGTATCTCCGAAAATAATCAAAGCGCGATTTTGAAACTTTGAAATTGTGTTCTCAGACAACATATCTATCGATTGAAACAGTAAATGAAACCATCATTATTTCAAAGTCGGGGCTAAATAAATAGTCATAAATGATCAATAAATGAAAAACCAATTGTTCATAGAGTGCTCCCTCTTAAATGTAATGTAGAATATGCTTGTCGGCAATAAGTAGTACTTCATTACAGATGCACCTTTATAATTCTGGTCGCGTAAAGTTGCAAAATTCACACAATCAACTAATACGACCAATTATCTATATTCGGTAGTGTGAAAGAGGTATGTCAATTTTATTCCTATCCACGTCTTCCAGTTATGTCTGTGTCATTATCCGCATACCTTTTCGAAAAAGATTTTTGCAACAAATAGATTTTTTGGAAGTTGGCATATCTGAAGAAGAATTCATTAGCTCTGATTCATTATCAGATATATAAAATAGTTTTCAGATCGATTCGAGCAATTCACAAAAGTGTGCTTAAACGTATCGAAACTCGGATTCGGATTAGACACTACTAGTTGCGCTTGGAGTCATCTTTCAATTGAAAATTCTCTCTCTCACCCAAGTCAAAATCAAGTCACATATTCGCTTCTCATACGTATATAAGGCAGATATAAGTCTCCATCATCCTGCATCCGGTCTATATGCACGGACAAGGCATACATCAAACTTGGGCAGTTTCTCGTGAATTGTTTCACATTAATGGAATGTTTGCTATCAATCATTAATCCAAATATCAAATTTTTTTATAATCATTCTATCGAATGGTGTTATGAACATTCACTCAATCAACATTTGGTTTTATTTTATTTTTCCAGTTCTGGGGACCGGACAAGGATGCTAACCGGCTCGATCAAACGATGTTTGACGATATCAACCGGTACTGCTGGATTCAGCAACAAAACAATGGTGCTGGCCAGCCAACCGGAAGTAATCCCGTTAGCAATGCAGTAACGGACACCGATGGACAGGTTAGCCTCTTTAATTTTTCAAGCTCATTCACTATTTCGATACTCTAATGGTACGTTTTTGTTTTTGTCCATTCACAGATCTACACCCTGACAGTATTGAACGGTAATCCGGAGCCGTGGGTCCTACGGAAGGATCATAATGCTTCGGAGCCACCTCCTCCTGCGTCGAATCTCGATCTCGACACCATACTCGGAGGCTTCCCCGGGTATGTGAAAACAGAGTGCTTCTCCTACGATGACAGTGGCTTCGGCACCGATCATCACGGCAAAGAAGACCCTCAGCATCAGCAACAACAGCAGCATCACCTGCTAAGCCAACATCAACAACAGCAGCAGCAGCAGCACCTTCACCAGCAAGTACAACAAATACCTGTGACATCCACAAACATCGTGCTATCCAACAGCCTGATGGATCCTAGTAGTGTGATAGCGTATCAAAACAACAACAACAACGACTGGCAAATGTCAGATCACAATGTGATAGAGCATGAAACGCCAGAGTCTCTGCTGCGCAGTGCACTCCAGGGTAAAGGTTATACCAAGGGAGCTGCCGTTCAGTTACAGAACGGTATAACGGTGATACCCGCCGGTCAAATCAAGGATGAAGAACTTCGAAGAGTTCTTTATCCCGGGGACGCGGAAACATTAGCGTATGCAGACTCTACCCTATCGAACCCGCTTTTCGATGAATCTGCAATGCATTCCCCTAGCTCCAACAACCCACAACATCAAGCCCATCCGGCGGCAGTCGGTGATCTCGGTTCCGGTGTAGTCGTCGACGATATGTTTCTGACGCTCGATTCGGCTTTCACTGAGGACTACGAAAAATTGAAACGAATTGCCTCCGAAGTTCAGCAGTTCTGTACAGATAACAACAACTACACCGAAATCATCGTCGAAACCGCTGCCATCAATCAACATCAGAATCCTAGCCTTATCAACAATAATCCTAACAGCAATCTAGTGATATCGAGTGTTCACAGCGCGAACCATCATGCGATATCGACGACCACCTCGTCGGATGTGGTGACGACCACCTCCACGGCAAAGGTCAAAGCACCACGATCATCCAAGAAGTACAAGCGATCTCTCAACAACAGTGCAAACACCACCATCAGTAGTAGCAGCAGCAGAGCAAACAACAACAACAACAATAGCAATATGAGTAACCTCAACACCACACCTGCTTCCATTCTCAGTACGACGAACCACACCAACAATCCTAGCCCCACGCACTGCAATGGCCAACGGAAGGAACGCTCGCTACACTACTGCTCGATCTGTTCAAAAGGCTTCAAAGACAAATACTCCGTCAATGTCCACATCCGAACGCATACCGGCGAAAAACCGTTTGCCTGTTCGCTTTGCGGTAAAAGTTTTCGTCAGAAAGCACATCTGGCCAAACATTACCAAACTCATATGGCCCAGAAGAACCCCTCCGGTAGTGTCAAAGGGAGCAAGCAGAACCGTGCCGCTGCAGACCAAGCAGCAGTTCAAGCGGCTGCTGCAGCGGCAACAGCAACTACAGTTCATCAAACGCCGCAACAGCAGCAACAACAACAACCTCCTCCACAACTACCGACGGCGGGACCAGCGCTTGGCGGTCAGGCTCAATCCGTAACGCCGACACCGATCCTCCTCAATACTGCCACCATCGTCGCAAGCCGGTAATATCCTAACCATCACACTGCAACTTAGATATAGCCGAAGCTACCGACTTCAAATCCTAGATCGCTAAGTTTACTATACCGCTACCCTAGATTCAACCGGCAAACCGGTTGAAGCGGAATTCTTATTCGTATAATGTTAGCCGCTTTGCCGGATCCAATTAACTGGGATGAAACATGAGGCTTTTCTTCCCAATCCGAAATTCATTAGTAACGGCCCCGATTGCTACGATCGTTTGCCGGTGCGCGATTGAGCCAACTGCCAACTCAGGTCAGGGTTGTACAAGCTGATTGTCTGTCGCGGGTTCGATTTCTGATCTACAAACTAATGCCGGTTAGACAGTGAAACTTATCAGTAAAAAATTGACGTTCCTATTTTATTGTATTTAACCAGCCGCGTCGCGCAAACTTCCTTCTGATTGTTAGTGCGTGTGATAAGAGAACAAACGAACGAACGAACAGTCTAGTGGACGGAAAACAGGAAGTAAAAAAAAAGACCAGTGCGAAAATCTCTTCCGAACAAATTTTGACGCAATGGTGGCTAGTAGAATAGATTTTTGACGTGTGGAATTGTCACCGCTCCGAGATGCGATCCGTGGAACAAGGTTAAACAAGAAAAAACTTTCTACTGTGATGTTTTTCCTTCCAACTTTGTGTTTAAGAGGCGAATATTGAACATTGAACATTTGCTAGGTTAACGGTTATCGTCTATATTTAAAGCTAAACTTAAAGACCTTCACAAAACGGAACAAAAAACGACTTACGTTAAGTTTGAGGTTAAGAAACAGCTTCTATCCATTCTTGCCATTTTTACTAGAAAACGTAAAACGTCAAGTAAATAGTACTACTTATGTAACGAAAACAAAAAAAAACGATACTGCTCTACTGTTCATTACCTATTTTACGCTATGTTTGTTAGCTCGTAGGTGTAAAAAGTTATGTAAATAAGTTTGTTCCATACTCAAAACCGAACCTTAATTGTGAGATTAGAGCTCCACACTGTTTATTACTGTAATCGGTTAGATTAGAAAAAAAAATGTAAGGCTCGACAAAACTAAACAACAGAAATGACCTATTTCCATTTCAGTAGTTAAACTGTTGAATATTTTGAAATTTTTAGTGATCTTTTATTTTATTTTTTGTTTTATTTACCAAAAGTCACCCACGGTTACCGGCTCTAATATGGCTTGTGCTTTTTTTTTTTTTTGTTTTTCTTTGAGATTATTCGATGAGATTACCTATTGGCGTTTTTGTTGAGTTATTTCTTTCTCCAACTACCGAAAGAGAAAAAGAGAGAGAGAAACAGGTTAGCCGTCAAGAAGCAATATATGGGAGATGAAAAATGTGATTCTATTTGAACCGAAACCAGATGAGATTGTTACTATTTTTGTTGGAGAATCTAAAAAGAAATTCGTACTAAAAGAAGGAACGGAAGGATGATTGTTAGAATACGATTTATTTTGATTGACGAAATATCGATAAACGGACGGAGATACGTATTTCATCTGTTATAGTTGAAATTTATTTAAAATTGGTTACACTGTAAGTGATATCATTTAGACAAATATATAGTTATATTTTATTACAGAAAAAAATATATTTTAAACTCGTTTTGTACGTGTTTTTTTTTTGCAATGCTATGTTAAATTGTTTAGACATATTTTTACTTTCTTTGATCTACATTATCGAGAAGCAATTGTAATTGTAAAGGTTTTCTTCCGCAAAGTATGCATAGTTAAATATTTGTAGTAAACATATCGACCTGTAAACATGCTCTACATTTCTAGATTAAAAATGTCAAATGTCGCAAAAATTATCAATAAAACTGTTTGAACCATCGGACAATTCTAATCCACTAGTTGTTTCATGCTATCGGCACAGAAAACAGACAAAATGATTTTTCTAAATCGTCAACAATGCTTGACAGAAATTTCCACCATCGTGAAAGTCTGTTTTCTGTATCCTAATTTAATATCACAACCATTAATCCTTTAGAGAAAACGGATCCATGAGGTTTGGTCTACTTTAGATATCTTAAAACTCAGAGGTGGATGTGGAAAACGAAAAGCTTAAAAGAAATAATATCTAACAAAATAAAGCAAGCAATATGAAACTGTAGACATCAAACTAGGTTTCGTTAAAAATGAGTCTATGAAACCTTGGCTCTAGAAGAAGGAGTCTTAGAAAACACATACTCTTTGCATACATTAAGACTAACAAATACATCATAAAGTATCATCACTTAAGTTGAGTCCTTCACTATGAAATTGCTTCTGTAATATCGTGATTTTGTCGCAAAGGACCACAATCTACCTCATTTCTTTTAAATACAACTAATCGAAAATACTGAATAAGTAACTTTAGATGTTTCGCCCTTGTTTTTGACGAACAGAGAAGATCGCCATTTTTAAAAGACCAAACCGGAAAAAGATTATTCGACTGTTTTATTGCTATGAAACTATCCTTAGGTCGAGTTGATTTTTTTTAAGATATCGTAAAACGTGCTTTGTCAGATTGCTCTTCAGTTGAATCAACCTAGTTTCGAATGTGCAAGTGATAACCCCAGTATTACGAAACCATTTAAATGACTAGTAAGATTCTTTTCTAATTTTCATCAGACTCTATTTACAGATTTCCTATATCTGATCGACCTGAGTTAGTTGACAAATGATTGGTTGTTAACGTTGAGAATCTGGTATCTTGCAACATAATTTTTTTATGAAATTTTCATTGCTCGAGAACCTCATGTAATAATAACGGCAATTTATTTTAAAACTTTTCTCAAAAATCTAAATACCATTAAGCAATAAATCAAGCATGTTTCAATGAGTTCTCGTAGTAGTTATTTGTAGATAAATCGTTAACGTTAAAAACGTTTTTAAAAACATCGATTTAATTGTAATTGAAGACTCTATAACGATTTTTATAGAATATTTCCCTTGAGCGTTAAGAGGTTAAACCACACCAGCCACTTTTGTTGGACTTATTCCTGGACGGGTTGTATCAAATTGCCTAAAAGTATACACATTTGCTCTACATTGATCGTAGCGCACGCTAAGTACGCGGCGAAAAATAGAACCTCGGAAACGGGTTTCAGCTTGCTATAAAAATGAAAGTAACACTCAAAACTGCCACGTGCGCCTCCTATGGGTTAATAAGAACCATAAACCTGAAGATGACGCAAAACTGTAATTTTCCAGAAGCGCCACCTACGTTTCGTTTTTCAAACACTGCTTATAGCATTTTCGTTTGAAAATGAACCAAATCCAGTTTTGACCCTACCCACTGAACTCGTCTGGAATTTGATTCGGAATTTAGTACGATTTCCGAATGGATCATACGCTACAACCGAACTGAGTAACTACTGTCAAATGCATGAATCACACAGAGAAATTGAGCATGTTTAAAATAACAAAACAGTTAGTAGATTTTTTATTTGATTTCTGCTCATTTCAAGCTAGATCATGATTGTTACAATCCAAATATTTTCCCTTCAACATCAACAATAATCTCTGTTTGATTTAAATCAAAATTTTGGTATAACCAAACGAAAAATATATTTGTTTCGGCTGAGTTTATTGTTAAAATTTATTACATGTAAACCAAAGTTGAGTAAATGTTATCAACCATGTCCTTGTTGATTCAATCCAGCTATATCTTGAAATCAAGAAAAAAAACGATTTATCTATGATCTTATTTGTGTTAAGATACAACGCACTTTACCGTTTAAATGAACCGTAATAGTTTTATTTCTTGTGAACCAAAGCATTTTTTCCCGCGCGATTAAACCAGGGCATTTTTTTCGCCCGCGGATAAAGTTTGTACGCGTTTCATAAGTAAAACTTTATCTGCTTCTTCCATTTCATAGAGGGTTTTCAACAATTCAAGTGTATGTAGAATATTTTTAAAAATTGCCTAAAATTACATAACAAATTTTATGAAGGATCTCTATCTTTACCGGACGGATGGAGCACCTAACCGTTGGATGTTATAAAAATTGAAAAACCTTGATTATGGTGTGTGAATAATTCGATCGTTCAGCGACAAAACTCCTAGATCTTGAAAAATTAATAATTAAAAATAATTGTTTTTTCAAGAATTTTAAAACGAATACAAAACGAAATAAATGTAGTATCAAAAATTACCTTGTAAATAAGTTTGAAATTTAAGGTAATAATTCAACTAAAAAGTTTGTGAATTTAAAGCGCAACAATTCTTAACTTTATCTAAAGTTCGTTCATTCATAACAAATTTTTAAAATTGAATTTACTGTGAAATTGTTTGTTTAGATTTGACAGGAACGCACAAGTGAAATATTTGTTGTTTTTATCAAAATGTCGCTTGAAACAGACTAACCCACTGAGTAAAATTGATTATCATATTTTGTAGTTTTAAGCAGCAATGTTTTCTATATAAAACCAAATTTTCTTTTGTCACTATTTTAACAAAAAAAATCTTTGCGAGAAACCAAAATTTGATTATATTTACAATTTTTTTCTCTGCGTGATATGGATGTCGGATTTTTCGAATTACTCGATTATTCAATAATCGCAGCTCCCTGCTATGACGTCATGAAACTGAGGCCAGCATCATTCTGCAACAACAAAAACAATGAAGAAGAATGGATAACAAAAAATTTGATATTACAAATTACTAGTTTATTCATTTCCCCGCAAATTATCGATCAAAATATCATCACTACGATAAGGAAATTAGGATTTTACTCGATTTGAAATGCTCGAATGTTTGTTTACCATACTCTGAGCGATCTGATTGCCCATCAAATGCCCCAGATGTTGGCTACGATAGCACGTGCTGAAGCGCCCTATCCTTGCCACCCGGCTGAATAATCGACTATAATTTTCAAACTATTCGATTGAATTTTAATCGATTTTCTGGGTAATTAATAGACTACTCGATTAGTTATTCGATTATAGCAGCTAGGGTCGGAACTGATCTAGTATCGGCTTCAAGCGAGGGCGACATTTTTTTGAAAGCCACCGCTTACTCTTACTCTTTCAGTCGTAGACCACGCGGGTCTCTGCTGTATACAGGAGGCGTCTCCATTCAACTCGGTTCATTGCTGTTCGCCGCCAGCCTCGGTAGCTGCGAAGGGTCCGCAGGTCGTCCTCAATTTGATCGATCCATCTTGCCCGCTGTGCGCCTCTTCTTCTTATACCGGTCGGATCATTGTCGAGGATCATTTTAACCGGGTTGTTCTCCGACATTCTAACAACATGCCCGGCCCACCGTAACCGCCCGACCTTGGCCGTTTGGACGAGGGTTGGTCCTCCCAGCAACTGGTGCAGTTCATGGTTCATCCGCCTTCTCCACGTACCGTCTTCCATCCGCACTCCGCCGAAGATGGTTCGCAACACCTTCCGTTCAAAAACACCTAGTGCGCGTTGATCCTCCGCAAGCATTGTCCAGGACTCGTGCCCGTAGAGGATAACCGGTCTAATCAGCGTTTTGTAGATAGTTAACTTCGTACGACGGCGAATTTTGCTCGATCGAAGCGTTCTGCGCAGTCCAAAGTAAGCACGATTTCCTGACAATATGCGTCTCTGAATTTCTCTGCTGGTGTCATTATCGGCAGTCACCAGTGAGCCCAAGTACACGAACTCGTCGATCATTTCGATTTCATCACCACCAATCAGAACTCGTAATGGGTGGCTGACGTTATCTTCTCTCGAGCCCCTGCCTTTTATGTACTTTATCTTTGACACATTGATGTCTAATCCGATCCGCTTGGCCTCAGCTTTTAGTCCGATGTACGTATCTTCCATCTTCTCAAAGTTGCGTGCTATAATATCAATATCATCAGCAAAACCAAGTAACTGGACGGACTTTCTGAAAATCGTGCCACTCGTGTCTATCCTCGCTCTTCTTATCACACCCTCCAAAGCAATGTTGAATAGCAGACACGAAAGGCCATCACCTTGCCGTAGCCCTCTGCGAGTTTCGAAGGGACTCGAGTTTATCCCCGATACTCGAACAACGCACATCACTCGATCCATCGTAGCCTTGACCAATCGTATCAGTTTGTCCGGGAATCCGTAGTCGTGCATGATTTTCCATAGCTGTTCTCGATCGATTGTGTCGTAGGCTGATTTGAAATCGATGAATAAGTGATGTGTGGGCACATTGTATTCGCGGCACTTTTGCAACACCTGGCGGATGGCGAACACTTGGTCCGTGATAGCGCGTTCGCCCATAAATCCTGCCTGATATTGTCCCACGAATTCGTTTGCAATCGGTGAAAGTCGACGGCATAAGATTTGGGAGAGTACCTTGTAGGCGGCGTTCAGCAGAGTTATCGCGCGGTAATTGCAGCAATCCAGCTTATCGCCCTTTTTGTAGATGGGACACACGATTCCTTCCATCCATTCCTCCGGTAAAATCTCGTCCTCCCAGATCTTGGTAACGACCCAGTGCAGTGCTTTCACTAGTGCATTACCACCGTGTTTTAGTAGCTCGCTTGGTAGTTGGTCAACGCCAGCGGCCTTATTATTTTTCAACCGGCTTACCACCTCCTCCACTTCTTGGAGGTCTGGGACCGGCAGTCTATCGTCCTCCGCACGCGTTCCCAAGTTCGTTACCGCGCCGCTACTTTCGTATTCCGCCACATCGCCATTGAGGTGCTCGTCGAAATACTGCCGCCACCTCTCGATCACCTCACAGTCGTTCGTGAGAAGATCCCCGTTGGTGTCCTTGCACATATCGGCCTGTGGCACATGGCCTCTGCGCGAACGGTTCACCTTCTCGTAGAACTTCCTTGTGTCATTAGCACGGAACAGCTGTTCCATCGCTTCGCGATCTCGGTCTTCCTGTTGGCGCTTTTTTCTACGGGATACCGAGTTTAGTCTGTTCCGCGCCTGTCTGTATCGCTCCTCGTTTGCTCTCGTCCGGTGTTGCAGCTTGCTCGCCCAAGCTGCATTCTTCTCGGCCACTAACTGTTCACATTCGTCGTCGAACCAGTCGTTCCTCACGTTCGGAGCCGCCGTACCTAGCATTGCTGATGCAGTGCTACCTATGGCAGAACGGATGTCTCTCCAGCCATCTTCAAGAGTAGCTGCACCAACCTGCTCTTCCGTTGGTAGTGCCACTGCCAACTGCTGCGCGTTATCTTGGGCTACTCCAGTATCCCGGAGCCGCGCGATGTTAAACCGCGACGTTCGGTTTCGACGTTGGGTAGCCACCGTCGAAAGTTTTGAGCGCATGCATACAGCAACCAAGTAGTGGTCCGAATCTATATTCGCACTGCGGTAGGTGCGAACATTGTTGATGTCCGAGAAAAATTTTCCGTCGATCAAAACGTGGTCGATTTGGTTTTCGGTGTGTTGGTCAGGTGATCTCCAGGTGGCTTTGTGGATATCCTTGCGGGGAAAGAAGGTGCTTCTGACTACCATTCCTCGGGAGGCCGCAAAGTTGACACACCGTTGGCCGTTGTTATTCGATGCGGCATGCAGGCTGTTCGGCCCGATTACCGGTCGGTACATTGCCTCCCTTCCTACCTGGGCATTCATGTCCCCGATGACAATTTTTACGTCTCTGCGTGGGCAGCCGTCATAGGCTTGTTCCAGCTGCACGTAGAACGCTTCTTTCTCGTCCTCGGGTCTCCCTTCATGTGGGCAGTGCACGTTGATGATGCTGTAATTGAAAAAACGGCCTTTAATTCTCAACTTACACATCCTAGCGTTGATCGGCTGCCACCCAATCACTCGCTGACGCATCTTGCCCAGCACTATAAAGCCAGTTCCCAGCTCGTTCGTTGTGCCACAGCTTTGGTAGAAGGTAGCCGCTCGATGTCCGCTTTTCCACACCTTCTGTCCCATCCAACAAAGCTCCTGCAGCGCTACGACGTCGAAGCTGCGAGGATTTAGTTCGTCGTATATTATCCTGTCGCAGCCTGCGAAACCTAGCGACTTGCAGTTCCATGTTCCAAGTTTCCAATCGTAGTCCTTTTTTCGTTGCGTGGGTCTATGCCGATTGTTCCGGGTCGTATTCTCTCCTGTATCATTCGTAATAGGTGTTTTACGGGCGGCTTATTAGGCCTGCGCCAACCCCCTGTCTCGCCGGAGGATCATCGTGCTTGCTCTGTTTAACGTCCCAACTAGCACTAGGACGATCCCGTTGGTGGGGTTGCCACCTTGGATTTAGCTGGACGGGATACAGCATTTCATACTCAGCCGCTGGATACCAGAACAGACGCTGTTTGAAGCCGCTCCTAACATGGAGTACAGACGCTCCGACATCCTCTAAAGAGGACTCCCTTCCCTGTCAGCATACGACCAAGGTCCCACCGGGGTTGGTTACCCGATCTTTCCTATGGTTGCTCGTACCCCAGCCGGCACCGCGGGGAGGTAGGGATAGGAGTTACTGGACAAGAGGCTAAGAACCACATTGGGGCCTGAATTGCGCATTGTCCAGTCGTTTACCAACCAAGCCACCGATGGTTTGTTTAAAGTTTAAAAGTTCATCAGAGGCTCATCATTTGAATTTAAAAATTGCAAATCGCCTTACACTAATTGCTGGAAACGCATATAGGGCAATCTTTTTAATTCTTTTCACTGTGGAACACGTTTTTAACAGGCACTTTCTCGTAAGTTTTCAATTTTTAATTTGCAGTCGCAAAACGAAACAAACCACTTAGCTGTCAAGGATGAACTTGATTCATCGACAGTTCATTCGACGACACGACCTGCCACTCGTCTATTAAAACTGTATCGCAAATCTGACTACCCCTCAGTAACTCGAAATGTCAGAACGAAATTACTTGAAAATTTGTTAAAACTGGCAACTCGATTTGATAAATTATTGATTTCGAATAACAGAGAGTTATTCAAAAACATGTTTATGTAGATAAACAAAACTAACTCCGAATCATTATATACCAGTCGCGCATTTTACTACTGTGCCTAAAAAAAGAATCGGCCCTTAAAAGTTAAGTGAAGCGCTATGTTTTTGCGATACCGATATGTTATATTATTTTATTTGTACCACCAGTAATTGTATGCACCGGAAATTTGATACCAAAGCAGTTACCAATCAACTACATCGAGATGCTGATGACACCATTAGAAAAAATCAAACATGAATTGAAACTTTAGCATAGTTTTCATAAAATCTTCAAATTGTGCGACTAAGAATTTCTTCTAAGATCGTATCATCAGCATTACTATTTTTTCGCGCCATTGAGACAAACTTTTGTTTTATGACTTCTGGTAACCGTAGAATAGTTTTAGTATGACATCTGGATAATTCTTGGAAAATTCTCTTGAAAAGACTTGAAACGCATCTCCAATAAAGATCTTCATGGAAAACAATCAAGCTTTTTAGCATGATTTAGCAGAGAAATAACATAAATAAATGCATTTTATTGTTGCTGACTCAATGCATGAAGGATCTTTGAAAATAGCTTAAATTTAATACTGGTGTTTCAAATCGACATCACAGAACGCAGCAATTTCATTATCGTTCTTTTCCCATTGATTTTAACTTCTGTAAGGGTTCTTCTAGTGTTACGAAATAATGTTTTTGGTCTTAATTGAATGCATAATAAACGAAATAAACATCCTGCTCCACTTTTTTTTTCGAGTTTTACAAAAAGGTAATTTTACTTGATTATTATTATAATAAATTCAGTTTCGACTTGTGTCCATTTTATTGCAACAGATTTGGAAATATGTGGCTGCACACAAGAGAATAGCTCCCTGTATTCCGAAATTAATCCTTTTTTTTCTTGCATTTTCGTGGCAATGGAACGGGATAGTTTTCCAGTTTGTTTGTTTATTCCTATAATTGCGGTTCCTTGACAAATAACGCATAGCAACCAGAACAGTGTTGCCTAAAAAGAATAATTTTATCATTATCAAGGGGCCGCTATATTTGTGGTAACTGACGGAAAATCACTCACAGACACTTTTTATTTCGAGTTTTCTTCGGAGTGCCTGGTCGTGTCGTCGGTTCATTCGTGTCGTCATCGTAAAGCGTAAATTCAGCATTTCTGTTTCAACAGACTTCGCAGCCGATTCTTAGCGTACAAAATCATTACATTAGTACTACGATCCTACTGACACTATTAATCCTTCCAGGTCGGGGCTCAAACATATGGTAACTTATAAGGTCAGCGCCGTATGTATTGAACCGCCGACCCAGTCGTCATCGTGCAAAACCTAATTAGGATGACGATTAGGTTTTCTATCGTGATGTCAAAAATGAACAAGCGTTCATCCTTGTAAGTTCAGCAGTACTGTCTACATGGATTTTGGCTTATGTCGGTCTTAAGCTGAGTCAAGTTACCTTGCAAACATGTAAACAGTACGACTAAATTAAAGACAAACAATATACAAGGTTCTAAATGCAAATGACAGTTTCTTTTTGTTTACTTTCTCTTTCGATTATTACGCTCCTATCGATCATCTAACACACTACATAGAACAATGACTGAAATCACCTCTTTCGATTTGCACTTAAGAATTGGTCGTAAAATACAGGAATATGCAGTAATGAATGAAAAAGAAAATAAACACTGAGAAACTTTCATTTGCACTTGCGAACTTTTCTAATGTTTATCGAGAATTGTTAAATAAATTGGGGTAAACAGTGAATTTGAGAAACCTAATTACTTCTTACCCTTCTCACACACGCTTCAAAAATTGATATTGTACTGTTTACTGTTGTGTAACTATTTCTGATTTTATGAGATAATATGTTTATCAACCATTTAGATTCGAAATTTGTTTCGTTTGAGCGCTAGAGAAATGAATTAATACCGGAAAAGCTGTTCTTCATTCTAATATCGCGTATTTGATTATGATTGTGAATCGGTACCAGAGATGCCAGATATTTTCATAGAAAATCTATATTCTTTGTATAAAAAATCTGTATTAATCTGTAATCACCAATAAAATTAAATTCAAAATACAAAATGATGCTAAAAGATGTTATTCCAATAGATTGTGGTTGTAGGATGGTAGATTCAATCAGTCATTGCCGCGCTCACAAGAATATTCAACGATGAAGTTTCATAGTTTATTTTATCCACAACAATTGAAATGTAATTCCATATATTTATCTAGTTTGAAATTGGTGACTTTATAATTTGACATGGAATTTCAACGCCCAATACTCAACATCAAGTCGGTTCATACAACTCTCAGTTTGACAGTAAAGTTTCATGATGCCATTACTTCCTTGAATAAAGTACTGTCTCTGAGCGTATCTTTTTTCAATAAATAATCTTTTCTGTTAGTTTTTCATTCATTTGGCTTCTCCAATATATGTTTCCACTCAGTCATTGCAAAAAATGAATAACAGTTCAAATTGGTTTCGAATTATAATATAAATGGATTTCACAGATTTCCATATGAATTTGTGATTTGTCCATTGATTGATAGACTTGTATAAAATGGCAAAATTGCCAGTATGGCAAAATTGCCAGATTCCAAGCGTTGCAGTTTTCAGCAGTTCTCCAATCCAAAAAAAACACAACTCGAGCGTTAAATTCAATGAATCATTCTGAAAATTTCACAGAATATTCTCAACCAAATTTAAAATAAAATGTTCCAGTGGATTTTTCGATATATGCAAATGACAATTTTTCTTTGTTCACTTTCTCTTCCAATTTTCACGGAGATTATTAAATTAAATATTAAAGGTTAAAAGTTTTAGTTAATGTTTTCTGCAAATAGTTAGAAAGATGAATTGCTAGAGTACCGTAACAATAGAAAGAGTAAGTGAACAAAGAGAATCAGTCATTTGCACTAATCTAACCTTATCTAATGTTCATCGAAAAACATCGTTTCACTGTGCTTTCCTTTTGGTATCCTATATCGGTTGTAGTATTACCACAATCTATCTAAGTATTAAAGAATGTGTTGGTTTCTAAGTAACTTGCAAGAAAGGCGAACACATTAAATAAACTAAGAACAATTTGTTTTATAAACAAGCTTTTCATTTCCAGTGATATTATCTTATCCCAACCTAGTCAATATTGAATACAAACTATGAAAAATATGTACAAATTAGAATTCAAATATCGTACATTAATTTATCGGAGACATCCTGCGATCTAATTGACGATATATTTTAACAATTTTATAACGAAGTATTCAGGTGGAATATGATCTGGTTCGATATTTTCCGTGTGTTCTCAAATGCATTTTCATTCAAATAAAGCTGCTTTTTGTTGAAGTAAATTCAAACTCCATCCGTAATTTCCTCAAATGATCTTTCAAGCGAGAGTTTGAGCAATACAACACGGAATTAACCATACTATTGGTTGGTTTGGGGTAGTAAACTTACAGAAATTATAAACCGACGCCAGTGCGTGTTTATTACAAAATTTTACTTTCGATTTATAATTGCAAACTCTGATAAACATTCACAAAATTATTTGGCATCCCTGCGCCACAAATCATTTTCGAACATTATGGTTGCACACATGCGCACCGATTTCTAATGTCGCGCCTGGATGTCGCTATACTACGAGATTCTAAATTTTGTTGCGCGACATAAAATGTCGCGGTCCAGTTTATCACGTCCAGCAGATGGCGACACAAGTTCATATTCGGGTTTCGTGAGCATCATCAAAATCATCGTGAGCCCAATTTGGACACCAGCCATATTTGTAGAAAAATCTATACTTGTCAAACTGAAAGTAAAAACAGGAGCAAGATTAATGAGCTTACAGCCCATATTTTTTTCGTTCAAAGGTTGACATTCCTGTATCCATTGGATGATGAAAAAAAGTGCGGTGCAAATATTCATGTTCCTAGTAGTAACAGAAAGAAAATACAAACAAGCAAAGAATATCGATTACTTTCACAACAGTTACCATGGTAACTATTATTCCTACGTTTGCTGAGGCTCCCAAACCACCCATCTAAAACACATCCTGGTTGTTTGGCTAGATTTTTCGGTCGAGTCCTGTCTTCTAGGTACGTGTGGGTGGAATATGTATATACTAAATTCAGTTTGAGATACTAAACGAGCCAATATAGAGCTAATAAACTACAACAATCCTATTCCTACAACATGTACCGTCAAAACGTGATGTGATGTATGGCTGCCGAAAGGCTAAAGGGACGAGCTGTCAGGATATATCTCACCCAGGGGAAAACCACACCCATGCACTGATGGTTTTGCGAGTGAGTGTGAGATTCGCTTGATTATGCTTGAAAAGTTTATCGAATGGAAAAATGAAGAAACCATTCCGGCAATCGATTGTAGATTTCCGAATCGGGTAAAATAATATTGCCTTTGCATTGCAAAATTTCACCTAACATCGTGGGGAACTTCGTGGAATGATTTTCTATTCCATTTAATAGCCATGTCCATTTAAAATTCATGTGATGAATCAAATTCTCTCGAATATGCAGTGCAGATTATTTAGAATGGTTTCATACATATTATAAATGCTATGATCAGTCATCAGAAAAAATATCGTCATCTACCGCAGGCTCAATTTCACAGGGAAAACTCCACTGTAGCTCTAAGAGAATGGCGGTCAATATTCAATGCTGGTTTTAGAACGAAAAAATAAGTTACAATATGCACTTTCTTATTCTTTCTTTGCTCATCTATTAATAACAAATAGAAAAATGATTTTTTAGAAAAACATCTTTTCATAAATTCAGCCGATAAAAATTTAAACTCAGTATTGAGTAAATGATTCTTTCGGCATGTATTTAGGAAAATTTTTCACAAAGAAACTAATTCACTTGAGTTTGAACGAATGAAACTTGAAATTATTAGTTAACCTAAAGATTTCATTCTGGTGATAAAACGTATGCGAATTCATATCTTATAATTTTCAGATTTTACTTAAAGATTTGAAAAAAATGCTGGTTTTTTATAATTTTTTCACGAACCGAATACTAACATACAAAAATATGATAAAACTGAGTAAAAAATCTATCAATAATATACCGTATACGAGATAAAAAAACGTGATTAATCCACCTAGCAGTGAGATGATACCTTTTTTATCAATACGCATGTGTTTTTGCATGGATATTCTTAGGTATTTTAGTTCTCATGACATTATTTTAATTATCGTTGTTTTAAACGGCAAATTGAGATTTTAATCACTCATTACCTTGTAATGCCGAAACTGCAAAACATATCGAATTTCAATCTTAGCGTGCGACAATCGATTGAACATTCCATGAGATGTCGAAGTAAGTTCCACTTTAGAGTTTTTCGTCATTATTTATGGTACTTCCAGAGCCGGTATTCAGGAATTAGCATAGCCCAAAATGATTCGAATGGCCATAAATTATTACGCCAAACAATTTACATGAAATTTATAAACTCATCATCTGTAATTCCAGAATCGGATAAAATTCACCAATTTTGTATGGGACCTTAAGTCCTGTAATATTTGTTTTTGAAGTTCGATTTGGTCTTTTTTGAGAAAATGATTGAGCTTTGAGAATCGATTCGATACTGGAACCGGAATTCTAAAATCGGTGTAGCCGAAATCAGTTAAATTCACCTGAGCAGTGTGTAGACATCTTTGAGAAATTGTAGTGCGAATTAAAATTTGGGGGTACATTCCGGATCCAAAAACGAATACCGTTCAAACTGAAATAAATTTATTTGGTAATCGACTATCCAAATCTGCAAACCCGATAAACCAGATTAATTTATGTGAAATGGACATTTTTATACTAATCACCCTGCATTTTCTAAACCAGAAGTCGGATCTGACTAAAAAGCAAGAGGTTTTATAGGATTTTAAGACCTCTCATTTGAATCATAGATGATTCTTAGATTTCATTTGAATCTTAGATCGGTTCAGCCATCTACGAGAAAAATTAAGTGCATTATTTTAATTTCGTTTCACATATCATCCTGTGGTTCCGCAATCAGAAGTCGGATCCAAACGTAATTCAGGAACCTTGTTTGGGAGTATACGACTTTTCATATGAATCTGAGTTTGGAGAAAACGGTTTAACCATCTCCGAGAAAATTGAGTGAAATTATTTGTCACACACGCATTTGCTGATCTCGACGAACTGAGTCGTATGGTATATGGAAGTCATGTTCTTCCAGCATTTATTGCTGTAAATAGTTTAAATCAATATAATTATGGAATTACTTCCAACTCGATAATGCTGGTATCATCTGGTTTACATATGCCATATTCGAACGATTATGTTGCCAAAAACGAACCGTGCTAAAATTGGTCCGAGGCAAATTGTAATACAAAAGGATGCTGTACACAGTCTTTTTGGTACTTAGAAACAATTATATGTAACAGTATAAAAAATCGTGTTTCATGTTGCTCCCTACAGCGCTCAAAATTCCTTCTACTGGAATAAGGCTTACACAAAAATTTCGATATCTCCGTTAAAAATGGACTGATTTTAACAATCTATGGCTTGTTGGATAGGTATTACCGTGCGGAATCTAAGTCTGAAAATATATTCTGTTTTCAAGGTCAATTGTGACAGATACTGTCAAAAAACTGAAAATTTTGACATAAAACTTCGTATAACTCAAAAAGTAAACATCCGATCTCAAAACCATTCAATAGCGTTCTGGGTGACGGGGAGACCTTTCATTTGCGACTAGTTTGATCAAAATCGGTCCAGCCATCTCTGAGATCTCGACCTCTTAGTTGACAACACACATACAGACACACACACATACACACACACAAACATTTGCTCAGTTCGTCGAGCTGAATCGATTGGTATATGACATTCGGCCCTCCGGGCCTCGGAAAATTTTTCGAAAGTTTGAGCGAATTCTATACCTATTTTTTATATATATAAAAAAAGGTAAAAACACTATTTTTGCGATTTTATTTATGTATCGTACAAAAAAATAATTTTCAATGTTTCGCACAATTATTCGAATGAAATTTTTTTTTTTCGTGGGAAAATATTGAGAAATAAGCCAGTGAAGAAGTATTTTTGAGGACACTTCTAAGAAATCATGATTTGCGGTGTCCACTGTATCTCAGCGCTGACTTATCAGAAGTCAACAAATCGAAGCAGCATAGTTATAGTAAATTTTTTAGTAGACCTCTAAGTTTTTGTTCGTTTTTTTGAATGTTTGATGGTTGTTTAAAGTCAACACTATGACTTTTCACGAAACAATTTAATAAAACAAAACAAAAAACGCAAAGAAAATCGTTGGGATCTGGTATTTTTCATGCAGAAAATATGAGCAAAATTTGGAAAAAAAAATTGATGAAGTAGTTTTCGAATGCCGATGGACTCGGGCTTACATAACCTTCTCTCGAGTAAAAGTCTTGTGTCCATAAAATCGAAGGAAAAAAACACTTTTTTCATAGTTTTTCTTTGTATTTTGTCATAATAAAAAATATTAAGATTGTATTGTCAAATTTACAAGTCAATCGAAGCAGAACTCTTGGACCTGTGCGCCGAGTTCTTGCTTCTTTGCAGTATGCGATAAGGAAAAGTAAGGGCCTATAACTTCCAGAGTTCTGTTCCGATAGGTTTAGAAATTTGATAAAATATTCTTGAAATGTTTAACTATAAGAAAATACAAAGAAAACCTGTTTTAATCCACCTAGTGGTGTAATGATTCCTTTCTCATATTACTCATAACATCAAAAAAATTACTGTGGAATTCGCAAAAACAACTGTTCATTGAAAAGAAATAGGAAAGTTTATTCGGAGTTAATCTAACAAACAAATCCTGTTTACCCTATAGTTCCGGAACTGGAAGTAGTATCCACAACAAAGTTAGGAATTCCGTATGAAACAGTAAGACTTTTTCTTTGAACCTATAAATTTGTGAAAATCGATTTGGCCACCTTGAAGGAAAGTGAGTGAGACCCTTTTGCAGTTTTTAATCGCCGTTTCCAATTCTTTCGAAACTGGATAGTAGTAGTAGTAGAAGTAGCTTTAAGGATAATATGAGCTTTAGTTCAATTCAAGATATGTGAAAATCGTTTCAAGCATCGCAGAGAAATCGGAGTGAGTTCTATTTTTTAAGTTTTTCTGCACCACTTCCGGTGCTTCCGGAACAGGAAAAGGAGGGACCAGTAATGCCGAATTATGCTTCTATGCTCACAAACTAACAAGCTCTGCAAACTAGAAGAATTTATCAGACAGTTTTATGGGATTTGTACCTGTTTTTGACCATCGTTTGTGTGACTAATGAAGTTGGTAAATTTCCACTTATCACGATTTAGTTCCGTAACCGGAAGTCGGATCTGGATAAAATGTTCTAGAAATTTTTAAGAAACTATAAGACCTTTCATTTAAATCTTAGTTTGTGAAAATCGGTTGAGCTGTTTCAGAGAAAATTGAATGCACACTTTTTTTCTAATTTTCACATATTACCATGTAACTCCGGAACCGGAAGTCAGATCCAAGTGAAATTCAATAGCAGGCTATGGGACCATGAGACCTTTCATTTGAATCTTAGTTTGTATAAATCGGTTTAGCAATCTCCGAGAAAAGTGAGTGCATATTTTTGTTACATGCATAGCCTTTCTATATGTGAAAGGCAAAAATAAATGTTTTTTTTTTAAGTGTTAGACCCAACCCGCCCCATAAGTGTGTGTATCGCGTCAAGTATAGGAACCAATTTCGGTTTAAATGAATATTTTCTTCACTTTCACTTGAATGTTGTTTTACCTAATAATTTACGAAATTACTTCTAGTAAAAAAATTTGTGAACAAATACTACCTTAATACCAGAGAGTGGATTTTTTAAATACCAATCAATCATTCAACGGGAGACCAGCACGGAGCCTTCGTTTGCCGATTTTGAAACAGACCGTTGTGCCAAATGCCGTTTTTTTTCGTTCAACAACAACCGTTGGATTGGTTTTACTGGAGAATTTCCGAAGATTTACAATACTTCACCTTCACATTGAATAACAACAAATTTTTTTTCGATATGAACGTAACACCTAATGTTGACACAATTTTATTCAAGAGAAAAAACAACAACAAACAGTTCCAGCAAACTGAACGAATATTTCGTGCAGTATGTCGTTCAACAAGCGCTCAACGGCCAATAAAATAAAACCGCCTACTGAGAGGGTACTGAGAATCTCGGCAATCCAAAATTTGTTAACTGTCAATTATTGCCGAACTTGTCAGCAGAAATTTTGCTGTCAGCTCGGCAAAATTTATCAAGATGGAATCATGAATTGCCATGAAAAGTCATCAGTAATCCAAAAAAAAAAGAAAGATTTTTCTTCATTATTGTATGAAATTAATATCACAAAAGCTAATGTTAGTTAAAGAAATGTTTTATTGATGTTCATTTCAATTCAGTAAACAATAAAAGCGCAAACACCAAAAGAAAACATCACGGCTAAAGACCATTCTAGTACTTCTTAACGACTCTACTTGGGAATAACCGGATATTTATAAAAATATATATGCAAAGTAGATAGTTTTTTGATTTCACTTATCTTTTCATAAAATATACAAATCTTCTTTCTTCATCCAATTTACATGTTTTCCAGTTCCACGAGCAATGACGAGGTGACGCGGCGTGGATCGAAAAGAGACATTAGATGATAAGTTTCACTAAAATCTAACTCACTGTTCGAAATCTCGGCAAACGGTTTTGCCGATCTCGGGATTTTTTTTGTTTACGGACAAGTTAGGTATAATATTATGCCAAACTTCGGCAAAAGAACGCGCTTTACCGAGATATCAGCATATTACTTTAACTATTTTCGAAAAGAGCATGTGGATTACTGAATGATCAGTAAAATGTTGTGTTGCCGATCTAGTTCGGCATTTTATTATGCCGAGCTCGAGAAACGGTTTTAAGTGTGTATGTCAAAAGATTCACCATCACGATATCTCGTGATGACCATGCTAATTGGATTCTTCCATGAAACTTTTCCAGAAAAATTGGAATAGATTTTGTCTCCATGTGAAAAATTATCCGTAGCAGAGTCCTAATGATCCTCTGGTTGACCTATTTTCAGTTGTGGAACTTTTAAAAGCACGCTGTCTTGTAACAGTGTAACAATTGAAAAAAAAAAGATTTGAAAAGATGTTGCTATTTTGCAGTCGCAAATTTATAGTAACTTTAGCTCATAATACACAAACGAACAGAACTCACATTATCAGTTCAAAATGGATTTGGAATCAAATCCGTGTGAGCGAAAAATGTTCATTCATAATTGCATCCGGAACTCAGTATGAAATCCGAATCAATGCGGACTCCAGTGCAACAACCGATTGAATTTCACCTCCAACCGATTAGTTCGGAAATCTGTCAGAATTGTATGAGAAAGAGCGAATAGATTGTCAATTCGTTTTCTTCTTCTTCTTCGATTTTGCACGTTTTCGTGTTGATTTTTAGTTAAATTTGGAATAAATGCCTACCTTAATTAGCTTAATCCATTCCTCTAGCAGAAGTTAATAAAATGGAGTAAGTCACCTGACTTTTACACTAACACATTCATAAAGTAAGTGAAAATTCAATGACATTCATAATGTCACTGTCAATTGAGTTGATCAAGCAGTCAGAAACGTGCATTCGAGTAAGAATTCACTACTCATTCCGCCTTTCGGATAATGTTGAAATGATTGTCCGGCAATGGGCTGAAGCCAATACATATGCTCAAAAGCGGCTTAGGTAGGCTAAAGAGGTTGGAAAGTTCATGGCACCAGCTTTCTGAGATTGTCATGACATACTTTTCGAAGACTACCTCGGAAAAGTAAAAACTATCAACAGAAAATATCACTGCAAAGCGGCCTGACATAATGAAAAAGACGGATGGGCAATGTCAGTGACATAACTGGAGGACGTGAATACGAACTAAACTGGTATACGTTTTTTTTTTGGATTTCCGAATATCAATAACAACTGTTTAGTACTTTATTTATCTACACCAGAAAAAGAATTCTGAACTATCAGAAAATGAAATAAAAAACTAAATTCAGAATTGTTTTACGTTTCGCATTCAGCTCATCAGTGCATTATCAGTCCAACATTGTTGAATGTGAAACAATTAAAAACAGTCATGTGCACTCTAGCACAAACCGATACCCATGAGATACCAAAACCTAAATCACTAAATTCGGAACCTGTGACTGGTTTCCAATTAAGGGGCGGGTAGGGTCTAACACTTTTGAAAAATCATGTATTATTTTCTTTATATTTTCTTATAGTAAAAATTTGAAGAATTTTCTGTGAAATTTTCAAGCCTATTGGAACGAAACTCTGGAAGTTATGGACCATTATCTATGGCTATCTCATTCTACGACGAAGCAAGAGCTCGGCGCACAGGCCCAAGATTTCTACTTCGATTGACTTCAAAACTTGACAAAACATTCTTGAAATTTTTCATTATAACAAATTATAAAAGAAAATATATGATTTTTTGAAAATGTTAGACCCTACGGGCTCCCTGGAGTAATAAATTGTTTCTATTGATTTTATAGACAAAAAACTTTGAACACGTTTTTCTCGAAAGCAGGTTTTGAAAGTCCGTGTCCATCGTCATTCCAAAACTACTGCACCATTTTTTTCAAATTTCGCACACACTTTCTACATATGAAAAGCAGACCCCAACGTTTTCCTTTTCGTTGTTTGTTACTTTAGGGAGGTTTTACAGCTACAAAATGGCGGATTTTTTTTCGTGAAAAATCGTAGTTTTCACTTTGAACAACCACCTAAAATTCAAAAAATTTTACAAAAATCAAACAGAATCGTTGGGGTCTAGAAAAATTTCTACTTTAACTATGCTGCGGTCATTCGTTCACTTCTGATTAGTCTGCGCTGGGATACAGTGGACAGCGCAAATCATGATTTTTAAGAAGCGCTCTCGAAAATACCTCTTCACCGACTTATTTCTCAACATTTTTCCACAAAAAAATTACAAAATGTTGTTCGAACGATGCTTTTTATCATGCAAAACATTTGAATTTATTTTGTTGAACGATAATCCTGGAAAAAAATCGCAAAAATGATGATTTTTTTATCGTTTAGACCTTACCCCCCTTAAGTAGCTAGACTCAGGTGCGGAATCCAGATCTAGAATTCAGTACATGAATTTAGTTCTACACGCTCATTGAATGTAGCTTAAAAATTTACTCAATTTCATGAAAAGTGCTCGTAGCAAAATTCGAGTTTTCATCCATGGACTCATTTTTGAGTTGAAAATAATAAAATTTGTAATTTCTACTTAAAATAGAAAAAATTAAAAATTTTAATTCCTTGCACTCAAAATAGAAAACATGTTTTTTCATTAATTTTTTACTGTATGAAATTTACAATTTGAGCTATTTTGTACAATGTTGGTTCCCCTAAGGTTGATGTCAGAAAGAGCGCGGAACGCGTAGCGAAGCGTTTTTTATTTTCGAAGTCGATTCGACTGAACTGTGGCATTACGTATCGCTTTCGACCGCTTGATCGAGACCCTAACAAGGTGGTTTTAGATTTCGACTAGCGCTGTTCGAACTGTCAAATAAAAATAAACAAACCCAGCTATTGCAATCACGAAAAAAATGAAACTGGATATTTTTGATTACATTTATTTAGTTCAAGTACTGAAAAGAAGAAAAATGTTTGCAATGCGAAGTTTCTTTTTGGAACAATATGACAATCTAAAGATAAACTTTGGAAATTATTGTTGCTTTGTTACAAGTCAAATACAATTTACAATTTATCCATATATGTAGTTTTAATCAAAGGCTTTTAGGTTCTGCAGCTTTCGTTGTAGTATGCTAGGAGCAAATCATTCATTGTAGTATTTATATCTTTTATTGAAGAGTCAAATTTACGTGCTTGTCATGAGATTGCAGGGTGGTGATACTTTTGACATATTCCATATACTTTGAAGCTGTTACTAGCTATGAAACCTAACAAATAAAAAACATTATTCACGTTTTGTATGCCTAATATATTTGAAAATTTCGGATCAAATTTTATATTGTTTGTACACATACAAATTTTATTTGAATGATACTACCTGTGCAAGCTGATAAATGTGATCAATTTCGATCAAAATTTATCAGTTAATCTTTAAATTCATTAAAAGTTTCCAGATATGTAAATAATACCCATTTTCAATTCTCCGAAATTCATAATTCATTTTAAGATTATTGGTTAATTGATTAATATAAATCGAACATAGCGCAGAAAATCACAACACATTATAAGTAATACAGATAAGACTGAAAAAAGTCTAAATTAAATAAAAAACATCCCATTTTCCTTCGCTTTTTCCCACTATCCGTTTGAGAAACGTTTTCCGTCCACCGGTTCCAGAATTATTATTAAAAGTTTCCAGATATGTAAATAATACCCATTTTCAATTCTCCGAAATTCATAATTCATTTTAAGATTATTGGTTAATTGATTAATATAAATCGAACATAGCGCAGAAAATCACAACACATTATAAGTAATACAGATAAGACTGAAAAAAGTCTAAATTAAATAAAAAACATCCCATTTTCCTTCGCTTTTTCCCACTATCCGTTTGAGTAACGTTTTCCGTCCACCGGTTCCAGAAGTATTACAGGGTCCGGCACTCGAAGTGTAACCAACTTCAGACCTTCGAGCCTGGCGTCAAGATAAATGCGACATATTATCGGGAAAGTATTCTGGAGGTTGCTTTGAAGCCGAGGGCAGACAAACATTTCGGTGGCAGACCATGGACGTTTCAGCAGGACTCGGCACCGTCTCACAAAGCTCGAGTGAACCAAGAATGGCTGAAAAACAACGTTCCGAACTTCATCACGTCCACACAATGGCTCTCGAATTCACCGGATGCGAATCCAATGGATTATTCTCTTTGGGCCATTTTGGAAAGCAAAGTCCGAACTAAAAGATACACCAGTCTCGAGGCGAGTGGGCCAAAATACCTGCAAGTCACATTCGGGCAGCTTGCGATTCGTTTTTTGACCGTCTCAAGGCCATAGTCAAGCAAAAGGTGGTCATATCGAGCAAAAGTTAATTGATTCTGAATTTTGTATTATTTTTACACATTATGTAATTTGAATTAAGTAAAAGTAATTTTCCAAACTGAATTTATGGCCTTTTTAATTGGTTACACTTCGAGTGCCGGACCCTGTATTACAAACCACAATTACCGGACATAGTTTATTTTCGACTTACTCTTGTTATCTTTTTAAATGCCATGCATCTTTCAATTGATATGATTTTTAAACAATATGCCAAACATACAAAATATATCAAATCAACATATATAACGGTGCATTAGAACAAAAAATTTCAACGCTAATATGTTCATGAAAACCCATGATGCTATCGATAATTACCTTTAAATAAAAAGAAACGCATTCTAAAATTCAAAGTCGATAGCAATGAAGCTTTCGACCATTTCTTATCGAGTTTAGTCATTTACGAGTTCGATTGTTTTGGTTTCATAATACCAACACTTTTCGATAATCCAATACCTCTTCGAGTGAAGTCGAACGAAGCTCGATGATCGAGTTCGAATCGAGAACCATAATACGAAACATGGTCGATTCGAGAAAAATTGAATCGAATCAAGATACATAATGCCACCCCTGTTTTCGCACCGCATTTACTCTGACAGGTTTGCATTGATCGAATGTAACTAGCGACGCTTCGCGTGACGCTTTCACTCTGACAGCAACCTGTTTAGAGTCAAAATTGAACGGTTTTGAAACACATATGTCGGATTTCTCTATTGGCATAATCGAAGCCAGAAATTTCGTTGAGAAAATTCTATTGAAATCATCAATGATTGATTAATTTTATTGGTTGGGATCATCAAACGGAAACCAAATGTCTCACTTCAATTAACAACAAATTACATGCGAGCAAGACATTGGACTCGAGCAGAACGATTTAAACAGTGACGAAAAATAGTATATGGTTGGGAAAAGCCATACCCGGAAGATGTACTATCGGAAGAAAACGAAACCACACTGCTTAGTAATAGATGACAAGACAAGGGATGTTCCCGAGAGCCTCCAGTACACAGAAGATGTCGAATTTCACCAAAACGTTCTTAATTTGGCAAGCGATTTGCAGTTGCGGAAAGCGGAGTACACCTTTCGTTACCGCAAGCAGCATGAATGGACTGGTGTATTTTGAAGAGTGTCTACAAAAGCGGTGTCTCCCTCTCCCGACGGCTTCCGACGGTTCGACATTCTGTGAGAAGGATTTGGCATCACGCCACTAAACGAAGGACTTGTTAAAGTGGTCTAATGCGAATGATGTCGATTCAGTGCCAAAAGCTCTGAAACCCCAAACACTCCGGAACTGCGCCCAATTGAAAACTACTAAGTCATTATAAAAGAGATCCTTCTAAAATAACCAAAAGTAGTGAAAAATGTATAAGAAATAAAGAAAGCATGGATTTATATTAAAAAAAAATTGTCAATTATGAGGTCGTGCTGACTAGGACTAAGGCCAAGATTCGCGCTTTCAGATGTAAAAACGGAATAAATTAAATGAATGATGTCAAAATTTACATTAATTATTTAGTTTTATTTTTAAAAAAAACTCGAATTTTGAGAAACAGTTTTATGTGTGCGGACAACGCTTAGATCACTTCACGCAAAAAAAAGAATTTTCTTCATAATCTACGATCTGGACCGTTATGCAACAATCCATACTTAAAGTAGAAAATTCTATGGCTCGTGGCACTAACATCCTCTGTTGGTTCCTAGCGTTTTAATAGAAGGGAACAGTGTGGAACGACATTTGGTTTACTGTTAACAATATTGCATATTTATCTTTGAAAAAAAATATCATTACACACCATACACTTAATTATAGCCGTAGCCAGCCTGTAAAATTTACTTCCTGACCGAAAAAAAAGAACCAACTGCGTTGTGTGCCAGTTTCCTGTCTCATTAGCATCAACTAGCAGTTCGGTACCTGAATTTTAAATCAAACTCGACTCTCCAGCTGACTATTCGTTGTAACTATTTCCTGTGCACCGTGTGTCCGATAAGGATATTCACTCTCAACGGGCAGAGTGGAAAGAAAAAAATCTAAACTGCAACCTCGTGCCTCATAAGTAGATTACAGTTCGCGATAAATCGTTTTTAATGAGCAGTGTTTCAAGCATAAACCTGCCAAAATGAATCCGATATGCTAATACTGCGTGCCTGTAGGAGAAATATGGCACATGTTTGGGTCGTGTGTACGAAGGATTTACCACCCCAAGTCCTTGTGGAAACATTCACAAACCATGGCATGTACCGTGGTTCGACGTGGTTCAGAAATTACAGGGACCAAACTGGCCAGAGCATGACGGGCTAGCACGCAACGAAAAACAGACACCCTGTTAGAAGGAAGTTTCCTGGTCTCTACAGTTTTTTGATAATAGCAGGCTCTGGAAATTACACGATAAGTTTAAAGTAGAGGAAAATCCTCTTTTCGATCTGTTACTCTGCCGTACGGAAGGCAGTTTCATTGCGTATTCTGTACGCACATTGAAACACGAAAGAAAAAGATGGCTAGATAGCCTGGAAACATGGATTGACAACGAAACAGGGGTGAAAATGATTCCCGAACACGCACAGCGTCGATTACTTGCTAAGGGGGTAGGTCCTGTAGTATTTTCTCAATGTGACACATTTCCACACTGGAACTCGCAATATACCATCCCCTTAAGGCACGCAAGGAACTCGAGCACGATCAACGCGCAGCAGGACGAGGGATGACAGCTAGAAATGAGGTCTTTTCGTCGTCATGCTAGGCCTGCACTAGCAACAGAACCACGTAACATGTGGAATGGACCAAACTAATAACAAGATGTGTGCTTTCGACAGCGAACCTGGGCCCACGTGTACGAGGAAGGAAAGACAGCAAAAGGACTGGGTGAAGCGGACGAGGTCATTGCACTCCCGGCTCGTGTGGTGTTTACTTTGGTTGTATGAGTTCTTCTTTTAGCATTTGTAGAACAGGACATACTGTCATTCACCCTCCGTTCAGGATAGCGCACTGGAACGGACGTGGAAATGAATGAACCACGTCAGGAAAGATCTCATTAAGATCCGAAACGGAGAATGCTATCGTGGTGCTCGGTGCACGGAAAGTACCCTCTTCGGCATATTTCTATGCTGTGCTACTTTTCGATGATGATTTCACATTGCATCCCCCTTCTGTCAGCAGACGCGCAACGGGGTTGCGAGTGGCCTTTTTGTAGATTGCGCGATTGGACATGTTTCCTGAAACGTGCTTTAAACAGTTGTTGTAAGACTAGATATTTTGTACGGATCAATGTGTGGTTTCATATTTTCAGCCGCTATTTTTTTACAGTATAAAATGATAATCACAATCAAATCGAAAGTCAAATACAGTTCGATTTAAAACAACGATAACCTTCTAAATTGATGATAAACTCTTAATGCCTTGATTTTTGAAATGACACTTTCATACTCTGCGAAATAACTCGTTAGGGGAATTACAAACCGTTCAATTTTGATAGTCGCGGGTTGGCGGTTCAATGCACAGGGCACTGGTCTTATAAACCAGTTGTCGTATGTTCGAATCCCGACCAGGAAGGATTCGTAGTGTCAGTAGAATCGTAGCACCAGCCATGCAATGGTTCTGTACACCGTGAATCGGCTGCGAAGTCTGTTGAAACCGAAGGTCAAATTCCACTACAGGAATGCAATACCAAGGCTTTTTACAATTTTGATGATGACAAACAACATCTTTAACGAGAATACTGTTGATTAGAGAAAAATGTATGACATTCATGTACAGTCTATCGCAAAATTGAGTGCATACACCTGTTAGTTCACATTTTTCTAACATTTCCAAGACCAATATCACTATGAAGGGATATTTGTGATGGAGTACAATAAATATATTTGTCAGCTGCTGGATGTGTACACACAAAGTATGCAAAATGTTTCTAAGTATTTTAATAAAATCGAAAATATTATAAATGAGCCGTTTTCAATGTAGCAAAATTGAGTGCACACTTATGTGTTCGTCAGCATATTGTATTCTATACATTTGTTAATCGAGAAATTTCGAAGTGTTTTATATCAGTGTCATACATTAACATCTGTCAGCTGCTAGGTCAGTGATCAAATTCATTGTCAACTGCAATTAAACTGTGTTTTAATCGAAATGGTTATGAAAATAGAGGAAACAGATATTAGCACGCAAACTCAGGTAATAAGTCTTTGCTGTCGTGTAAAATCGTTACGGGAAATTGCTGAAATCATTGGAAGACCACATTCGACAGTATTCAAGATCATAAAAAAGTAGAAATTCGAAGGGACTTTGAAAAATCTAGCTGGTAGAGCCCAAAAAAATATTCTAACACCTGGAGATGAGCGACAGATCGTGCGAACATTACGAAAATATCCTAAAACAAGTATTCCGAAGTAGCTGACAATATTCAAAGGTTTGTTAGTGCCGATACCATGGGCATAATTTACATGGCCGAGTAGCTCAGAAGAATCCGCTACTCTCCAAAGCCAATATCAAGAAGCGGCTGAAATTTGCAAAAGAACATGTGAATAAGCCTCAAGATTTTTGGAACAATGTAATTTTCACTGGCGAAACGAAAATAAACCTGTTTAGATCGGATGGAAGACAATTGGTATGGAGAAAGCCAAAATCGGAGCTGGAATCTCAAAATTTGTGCCCTACCGTTAAGCATGGAGGAGGAAGCGTAATGATGTAGGGCTCGATGGCGGCTAGTGGAACTGGTACTATGGTATTGAAACGAATATGAACAAAATGGCAATCTTCAACCTTCGGTGGAAAAACTAAAATTACCACAGGGTTATTACTTCCAGCAAGACAATGATCCCAAGCACACCTCCTACAAAGTACGTGAGTAGTTGCTCTATACAGTGCTGAAACAACTCAAAACTCCTACTCAATCACCCGATTTGAATCTCATTGAGCATTTGTGATGTGAGGTGAAGAACTGGCTAAAAAATGTTAACCCAACAAATAAGGAAAACCTCAAAACGGCAATTCAAAATATTTGGGAAAATATTCCACTAACAATGACCAAAAATCTGGTAGAATCGATGTCGCGTCGCTCACAAGCCGTGATACATGCCAAAGGAGGACACACCAACTACTGATTGAGATTTGTTATGACTAGCGGCATTCAAACTTGTTTTTATTAACAATACATTAACTGTGCACTCAATTTTGCAAGATCAGCATCAAAGGTTTTGCTTTCGTAAAACAAGTTTCTAATAAATTCCATTGTTATTATTCTTGTTTTGATCGCCCTTCATATGAAAAAGAATTAGAGTTATTGTCAAACTATAATTAATGCCATTCAATTTCTAGTAATCCCTTTAAAAATTAAAATTCCCAAAGGAACTCTATATGTGTTCGCTCAATTTTGCGACTGGCTGTAAGTATCTGCGTAGCAACAAAAATCTATTTTATTTACGTTTTAAATCGGGTGATGTATGGAACAAGATGCTTCTCATCTCAGTTGTCGATTCCTGTAGAAAGTGGAAAAGTTCTAGCTCTACTAGTTCCGGTTCTAACATCTTCCATCGTCGGGAAAATGGTGTTACATATTTGGTTGTTTATTTGTTTGCTTGTTTCATCTGACAATAAAACTCTTAATGAATACACATAAGGTCACGTTATAAAATCGAGGATTACGACACTTTCTGAACAAATTTATGTGATGGTACACAAAAAATCGAATAAATTTTCTACTAGGGAGAAAGTTCGAACACACGCTGCAATAGGTTCGTTGGTTTCAAACGATGTCCGATGGAACCTTCGTTGTAGCAAACCTGTTGATCGTAGAGTTCGTTGCGAAACCCGGAAGTCGATGAGAGACAGCTTGTTTCGTCGTTCCAGGGTGTCAAGACCTAACAAGCGACATCGATCAGGGTACGGTGGCAGATCCAAGGGATTTCGCCAGGGGAGATCTCTTAGCGCAAGCCGAATAAATTTTTTTTGAACACGCTCAATCTGCAAGTTCCAAACAAGTTGATATGGACTCCATGGCAAACTTGCATTTTCCTACAATGGCCGCACTAAGGAACAGTATAACGCCTTCAAACAATGTGGATTCTTGAAATTTCTGCCGATTTTAGCTATGAATCCGAGTTGCATCGCTGCCTTAGATATTAAAGCAGAACGATGCTGATTAAACGTGACTTTTGCAGTGTCTATCAATCTATCTAATGCTGATCATAAGATGGTTTCGTCGACACCATGCGACAAACTCATCTAGCAGTTCTTGAAGATGGACGCAGTCCTCATAATTACGAATTACTAAGTACAGCTTCAAATTGTCGGCGTAGATAGGCTTGCATCCATAACCAAGCAGCGAAGTGGCATCGTTGAAAAATAGTGCGAACAGAAGGGGACCCATA
The DNA here is from genome assembly GCF_030247185.1 of Malaya genurostris. Taxonomy (NCBI): domain Eukaryota; kingdom Metazoa; phylum Arthropoda; class Insecta; order Diptera; family Culicidae; genus Malaya; species Malaya genurostris. Next base: position 14,610,509 of record NC_080571.1, on the reverse strand, counting down.
TTACTGCCTCTTGGAACTCCTGATTTATTCGTAAACGGAGATGAAACTGAGGTTCCCAAACGTACACATAGAGCTCTACCACACAAATAAAAACTCAACCATTCAACGAACTTGTGTGAAGCACCAAATCGCATCAGTAGATCGGTTTACACTGCGTCAATTTGTACCCTTTCCTCCATTCGCGAAAAGCAGGTCGAAGTTGAACAGTTGAACATGAACGGAGTACTCAGCAGTTCAGTTCTTCAAAATGAATCGATGTCCAAGAGACTTTTTCCATCACTTGTTACAAAACAACACGAATACAACGGAAACACGAATGGAATCAATCCTTAGTCTACATTTGCAAAAGTAGGGATGTCGGAATTTTCGAGTTATTCAACAACCAACGAATATAATTTTCAAACTAATCGATTGGATTTAAGTCCATTATCTGGGTTATAATTCCATTACTCGATTGATCCGACATTCATATGCAAGAGATATTTCTCATTAATCATAATTTGTGCAAGTATGAAAGTAGAAACAGATTAAACAAGTCTCGTTCGCCGAAAACTCCTTCGATTTCCTTTGACTTCACCAGATATTGAAGTAGCTGAGTTGAGCTGAGCTGAAGTAGATCGCCCGTAGTTGCACTTCGTGATTGACCGAATGAGCGGAAATGTACAATGAACCAAGAAAATGAAACTTAGGAGAAGCAAATCATTTTCGTTGCACATACCCACTCACTACTAACTTTCCATTAAATGATCAATAACGACGCCGGCTACGACCAAAGGCTGTGCTACTGAGGAAAAGGAAGGAATGTTAGTCCGAAACTCGTTGTTTCTAGAGATCGCGGGTACCACTGCATCAACAATATGATCTCAACAAAAGCTGATTTTCGATACTAAGGAGAAATATAATACGGTATTAAAAGTAAGAAAACTATAAAATATCTCGAAGGAACGATCTCACCAGTATCCTTTTTCTCCTATTCGCAAAGCTGCTAACAACGCGAGATGAAACACGACTACTGAAAATTTTCACACATTCCCTAGAAATCTGATAACACTAAAAATGATATGCAGACGGCGCTTTGATCGGTCAAAATCGTTAAATTTTTGGGGCGGTAAGTTCTCGCTTTCCGCCACTTGAACATTTTCAATTCCGCGAACCAACAATATTCAATAAAGAGTACTCTCACTACACTGAAAGAAAACGCCAACCGCATTTTGAATGAAATTTCATTCAATGCGATAAAGAACTGAGAATTCCGACTATTGAATGATAGAACAATCTGCATGATCATATGATCAATATTCAGTGAGTTTTACTTCTTATATGTGTGATTACCATTCATATATTATATGACTGTCAGTTACGTTTGAAATGTTAGTGAACTGTGTGTTAATCATCATGAATCAGACTGAATGTATGTTACCCATTGTCATTTAATCCCTGAGAAGAGTTTATTCCTAATAATGAATTATAGAACAGTTCGAATAATTTGATGATGAGCGAAAATCGAGTTTCATACTCATTTCTTCTGATTTTCTTCCATCATTTATATGATTGGCATAAATATATGGAATTGTATTACAATTGTATGTAAAATTGATAGAATCGAAAAGAATTTGTTATATGATATTCCCGTAACAAAAATCTTTCCATGCATGTATTATTTTAATTTTGCAGTGTTTTATACAATCGAACACAGAAGAATTTCTTCTTTCGAAATTTGAATGAAACTTTGATGATTCGTAATGTTGAAGGAAAAATAACATAGCATGATTTTATTATAAATTATCAGTGCGTTTCCTCCAATTGTTAAAATATTTGTGGATAACTTGTCAGAAAAGTCAATGACAGAATGTAAACAAAACGCGTTTTTAAACCGAAGTTATACGATTAAGGTTTTTATTTAATACGTATTGTGGTGGTAATACGAAATCAGTGATTAAGAATGGTGCTCGATGGAAATATTGGTAAACCTGGTGTCAGAGTACTTTGATGAGTATTCAGTGAAGTAAGAGTCTGTAGTAGACTTAGAATTCGCGTAATGTAAGGGCAATTTCTGTTTTAGACAAACAATTATTGTGGCCAATTCAATTTTTCTAGGATTGTATATTGCCCCCTTAATTTAATTAATTCAAAACCTTTTTGAATCCGTATATCGGATCAATTATATTTAATTGTATATACTATCTTAAACAATCAGTTAGATATGAGTAGACCTGCTCCGACCTCCGACCCTTATGTTTAATAGAAAATCGAGCCAAACAACTGAATCGAAATGAATGACGAAGCTTTTTTAAAAAAAAACTCAGATTTAATCAGTAGAATTAAACATGCTCAAAATTTAACAAGAAAGTTTTCATTCTACCATGGATCTACTGCATACTCTTGGTATGGATCAAATCTGAGTTTTTTTCTTTTTACAAGCGTCTTTTTCCAGAGATGGAAACCAACAAATCTCTGTAACTATATTGCAATGCAGAACTTGATCATCTGCATACTTTGCTGCAGATTTTTAGTGTACAAGTCAATCATGTTCTTACTATCAATCAATTTTATTGTAAATAAAAATATTATTTTAAATAATCTGGGAAATTTTTTTTAAATCATTACTTTCACAGACAATAAATAACAAAAATAAATAGAAGCTTTCACTTTATCCAAACTTAACTTTTCTGGCTGCTTAAATGAATTTAGTGTGAAATCGTTTGGAAAGGTTATAACGGTTTTTAACAGTAATATAATTTGCATTTGAATGGAAACGGAAAAGTCGTGTATCTTACAGCAAACGATATTTTATATGAAATTGATACTTTCAACTTTAAAGTTTTCTTACATTTTCTTATATTAATAAACCAGCGGAAATAAGTGATTCTCGATCGGAACTATTCGGTTAAATACAATTTATTGTATGTTGATGACAAAATATATTTTTCACAGTGCAATATGTTTTTCTTATGTTGGTTTCTGCTGCTAAATGGTGAATATATTCAAACTTTACACTAAATTCTTTTCCGAAAAATTGTTGAGGGGAAAAATTAAGCCTTTAATTGTTACGATACTTAACAACCTACACACTTCATTGTAAAAAGTTTGTGTACAATCCATTGAATACCCTGACGAAAATTAGTACGACAACTCAACCGACTCCAGCATAGTTTATACAGAATATTGAAATGTCTACTTATGTTAAATGGAAAAATTTCAATGAATATGTAACAATAAATCTTATGGTTTCTCTGCAACATTGTCTCAGGTGTCTAAGTGGTATATGTGAAAACCTTGCTCTCGGCACCTTAAAACTAAAGCAGAGTGCCTCACTAAATATATTATTTTTACTACCATGGAGTGGGAAGGTAAGTTTCTTGAGACATTATCAACTATTCAACCAATTGTCTTTCAGTTATTTTAGTCAAGGGCAAGAAGCCAGAAGAAACTATCTTTGATCCGCATACATACGACCAATGTTGCGACATGTTTTGCAGTTCGGAATTAATTTCAAAGAAAAATAGCACGCTCGGTAATTTCTGGTGTAATCAGTGTGAGTGGATTTACATAAATTCGGCAACAAATCATTCGATTATTATGAACCGTTTTATCAACAACAAAAATACGACCAACTTCAAAAAGCAGATCAAAACATGAAAAAAGTGCCGTCGTAATGGTTAGAAGCAAAACCTTCCAGATGAATCGGGTGATAGTGCTGATCGGTTTGAAATATATTAATTATAATTATAATACCACGTATGCGAAAATAAACCAAAATTAAATTTGAACAAATATATTTTTATTTTTGTTAAATAAATGATTTTTATCTTCAGTGTTTTTTGTATCTTCTTCTTTCAATGTTATTGTTTTTATTAATTCAGTGAAAATGTTTAAAAAAAAATCTAAATCCATTAAAGGAAAAAAAATGCAGCTTCAACCAATTCTATTCATTAAATTAACTTTTTTTATGACTTTGTTACTATTTCAATAAAATAAATTGAAATTGCCTAAACTTAATTATTCGTACAATATTTCATAGTTTTATTAGGCATCCTGCGGTTCCAGCCTAAAACACTCTTGCGAATAATCTTATCAATTTTTGTAAACTATAGTATACGCCAAAATCCGTTCCAACATCTTAGTTGACGAAAGTGTGTGGGACATTCTTCGTTATATTTTGCGTATCAAATCTGATCATTTCCACCTTTGTTAGGAGCACTTACATATCAGTTCCTCGATTTTGAAAAATATCCATATACTGTGATACCTTTTTGACATTTTGACCAGTTCTTATTCATACTCATTGAACTCCAATGCAATTGTAAAAAATTTCAACTGTCATAGAAATGTTTTAAAATGGAAGTGGAGAATAATTAAAACTTTTTAATTGTAGGTCATTTGCATTTTAATTTATTTTCATTTCCAGCTGTATAATTTCAATATTATTTCTTCTTAATATCATCCACATTATAAGGACTCCGTAATACATAAAACTACATAAAAATCTCCTTAATATCATCCGACGATTGGTGTAGATTAAATTCATTCGGTTTATGGTATGCGATTATATGTACGAACATCATACGCACTAAAAAATGAATAGTATTTTCTATATGGCTGCTGTGATGATTAATTTTGAAACGAAAATCATCTACATTTTGGATTCATTCAATTTATAAGTGTATGTGCTTCACACAAATTTTCAATGATATTCATACAAATCAATTTGTTTTTGACAGAGGGGAAATTGAATGGCCGACTTATTAAAACCATCTGAAAATCGTTATGGGGATCGGATGAAGCAAAAACCATTCAGCTTGTGGCCGGTAAATTCTTTCAGTGTACTAAACACACACTTGCCACACCTGCATCATCACTCAAAATAACTGTTTCAACCAATCTTTTAACTATACGTATCAAACAACACATTACAAATAGACTTTTTTGAGAGCAGCACTTAGACACCGCAGCGTACTCCCAGTGATGCCATCTCTCTTCCGTACTTCATCAGATATTGAAGTAACCTAAAAGTAGTAAAAAGTAGTAGTCTAAATGAGCAAATACTCTTGTTGTGATGCTTCAATGGCGCTGGATATAGATAATAAAGCTGTTGATTTCCCGAAGGCTTACTTATTGCGTATAGCTAGAGACGAACCAGAGTTACAAAATTACAAAAATTTGATCATCATCAAATGCACTTACTCTGACAACACACAGAACAAAAGAATTAACGCAAGCTCATAGGCTTTTGGAAAATATTCGACTTAAAAGCTTAAAATCAGAGCTTTGTGGTTTACGTAATCTTCATTTCTTTTAGGAATTGATAATGAATTAATGCTTAAATGAATAAATATATCATCAAACACTGTCAGATAACTGTAAATTTACTCGAAACCGTTCACACGATCAAATAAAATCTCTGAACATCGACGAATCTTTTTTTAATTTTAAAAATATTGAACAGGGAAAAAACCTCTGTTTTGAACATAGTAAGTTTTTTTTTTATAAAAACAATTAGAAATAGCCTTGTTTTTCTTGAACAAATATCTGGAATCGGTAAAATTTAAACTGAAGTTCGGATTTTCAACCGGTTTATTTTTTGGGTCAACTGAAAAACATCATTAGTGTTTTAGTGGGGCACTTCGGGTCAGGTTCAATCACTTTTTTTTCCGAGCGAATAGTTTTCAGTGACACTGATCAATGGATTTTATATATTTGAAGTCAGTTGAAGGACAAAAGGAATATAATATCAAGGCTTTGACTTTGCGGGAGTAGATTACTTCAAAGGGGACGAAATTGATTTAAAAGAATAATATATTACATTCCGGGTATTTTTCAGATACATTAGTATGTTTATATGTTTATATATTTCGAAATATTTTCCATTCATATAATATTCAAGGTTCACGCTTTTGAGATAAGTTTCTTTGAAGTTCAGTGTTTATTCAAATCCAGAGACTAACAGCAGATAAGGAGTTTAAATAAGTATCGACTTACTATGGATGAAACTTTGCATGGATGAAAGCTCAATTTGGCTCAAAACTGAATTATTAAAAGATCGAATGTATTGTTGCATGAAAGTTTCTTCAAATCGTTGTAACTCGGAAATGATTGATGGTCGTTTGGACACTTCAAAAAATAGATATATGAGACCGGGGCTAAACCAAATAGCATGAATATCTTATAAACAACAATCATAGATTGAATTTGGTAAACTCACTTTCATGTGTTAGGCAGACGTCAGTTGGCTGGATGACGCTTAGTCAATTCAGTTTGGCGTCAATCATGTTCATGTCAAACCGTACTCGTTTTAATTGTAACTAGTTTGAAATATTTTGATAATTTGGGTATATTCGATTTCCGTGCATCGTAACGACAGTCTGGTAAGTGCTTTTAAAAATTCACATCGTTCTGATGATGTGATGATGTGGAAAATAAGATTCGGATACGGCAAAATGTCCCACTTGAGCATTTGCAAATATTTTTTCATGACTTTTGCGACATGAGCCCGAGCGTTGTCATGCAGGAGAATAACTATACCGTTATAGTATCGACTGGTTGTAGCAGCTCGCAGTACACAACACCCTTTTAGTCCAACCAGATGCACAAAATAACCTTCGAACCATGAATATTCGGCTTTGGTGTTGATGTTGAGGTCGATGGCATTAATTGAAATAGCGTAGTATTTTTTTTTCTTGTGGTTATCATAGAATATCGATTTTTCATTCCCAATAACTCGCAAGTGAAGAATCGCCGTTCAATTTCTCTCGGTTTCAGTGCATAAGGCGCCTAACTGCCTTGCCTTTGACTTATTCCCATGGATTTTAATCGTACAGAAACTGCTTGTTGAGTCACTTCCAATGATTCTGCAAACTCCTCTTTCGTTTGACTAGGATCTTCATCGAGTGATGCCTCCAAATGTTTGTTTTTTTTAGATAACTATTTATTGGAATATAAGTTAAAATTAAATTATTAAGATTTAAATTGGGTGTTCAGCCACAAGAGATGACTTTTCAGTCCTATTATATACCTTATGATCAAAAAAGAACCGGAATTTTCATTTTAAAATTCCCGCGCTTGTCCAATCGGTAAACTTTTATTCTCTCAACGTTGGCAACACTTTTATACACATTCTGTCAAATTTTGACGCATATCGTACGATTAGTTTTTGTTTGGCGTCTATACAAAGAAGTTAAAAAATTTTCGAGTGGCGGTTTTTTATAATGGATGAAAATAACAGGTAAGAAGTGTTTCGCCATCACTCTTCGAGATTCCTTTTCAGTTGATATTGAGATATTCACAGCCACCTCTTGACAGATTAAGACGAAATTTTACACATGTCAACATATGAACTAAATTTACTCTAAATTTCATCAATTTTTATTCATGCAATAAAAAGTTGTACACTCAGTGTTGCATTTTTTTCGAGAACAGTCTTTAGACGCACATCTCCATCGTAATGGTTTGCTCATGGAAAAAGTTATCGCGATGTTTGTTTATCATTTTGTAAAGACATCTCGAGTTTTGATTTGAAGACAACCATTTTTCAATTTGAAGCCTATCATTCATCTTCTTTAGATGAACCAATAGCTAGTAATTTGACGTTCATCTAAAGAGGTGTTTTTTCAACAAACAAATCTGGAATTAGTTTTGAGATCATCATTAGAACATGTGGACAATAACAACGTTCGTCATGTAATTTACAGTAGATGACCGCTCGAATAAAACAAGAACTAGAACGTTCTATTACTTTCCGTTTTGAGTCGATCAAAAATGATACGTTATTCAGAAACTGCTACATGAAATATACGCACAAAATGCTGCTGCTTTTTACCCAAATGAACGACTTAATGCAAAAGTCGGATAAGTGAATTTTAGTTTGGAAAACCGGTTTAAGTATTTTTGAATGCAAAAACCGGATAAAAACATCGGGAGCAAACACCGGACATCGTTTAAAAACATATTTTTTGCAAGGACCGGACAGAAAAACTTTGAATGCTAAAACCGGACAAAAACTTAACCGGTTCTTCCAAAACAAATGTATCTATTCGGTTTTTGTATTCAAAGTTTTTACCGACTGTCGTAGTGGACGAAGCATGGTTTGCTTGTTTGTTACCGGCAACATGATCTATGCTGCATTCCCACAGCGGCAGTTTGTGAAAACTTTGAATGCAAAAAGCGGATAGATACATTTGTTTTGGAAGAACCGGTTAAGTTTTTGTCCGGTTTTAGCATTCAAAGTTTTTCTGTCCGATTCTTGCAAAAAAGATGTTTTTAAACGATTCTTGCATTGCAAAATTCATGTCCGGTTGTTGCTCTCAATGTTTTTATTTTATGATTCTTGCATTGCAAAATCCATGTCCGGTTTTTGCTCTCAATGTTTTTATCCGGTTTTTGCATTAAAAATACTTAAACGGGATCTCCAAGCTACAGGGTCCGGCACTCGAAGTGTAACCAATTAAAAAGGCCATAAATTCAGTTTGGAAAATTACTTTTACTTAATTCAAAGTACAAAATGTGTAAAAATAATACAAAATTCAGAATCAATTCACTTTTGCTCGATATGACCACCTTTTGCCTTGACTTGATGACTTGAGAGAGCGAAGAAGTTGCTTCGTTTGGCCGAAAGCGGTCAATTTCCGAACATTGTATTTTCTGACGAGAAAATTTTTCCAATTGAGCAATTCGTAAACTCTCAAAACGATAGGGTTTACTTGACCGACCGTTCATACGAGAATTTGAGTCATCGATTGGCCACCAGGAGGCAGCACCCGCAACAGATAATGGTTTGGGCCGCTGTAACCGCAGATGGGCGCTCTCCAATCGTTTTCATCGAGCCTGGCGTCAAGGTAAATGCGACATATTATCGGGAAAGTATTCTGGAGGTTGCTTTGAAGCCGTGGGCAGACAAACATTTCGGTGGCAGACCATGGACGTTTCAGCAGGACTCGGCACCGTCTCACAAAGCTCGAGTGAACCTGAAAAACAACGTTCCGAACTTCATCACGTCCACACAATGGCTCTCGAATTCACCAGATGCGAATCCAATGGATTATTCTCTTTGGGCCATTTTGGAGAGCAAAGTCCGAAGTAAAAGATACACCAGACTCGGGGCGCTGAAAAAAATTATTGTCCGCGAGTGGGCCAAAATACCTGCAAGTCACATTCGGCCAAACGAAGCAACTCCTTCGCTCTCTCAAGTCATCAAGTCAAGGCAAAAGGTGGTCATATCGAGCAAAAGTGAATTGATTCTGAATTTTGTATTATTTTTACACATTTTGTACTTTGAATTAAGTAAAAGTAATTTTCCAAACTGAATTTATGGCCTTTTTAATTGGTTACACTTCGAGTGCCGGACCCTGTAAGTTGCACTTATCCGATTTTTGCTTTCAGCCGTTCAAATAAGCTTCTGGAAAATGACATTGGGGAGACACAAAATTCGAAATTTTCAAAACTGCAAAAAAAACTTACTATACACATCAAAGAAGTTTCCAGTGTATAAATAAATATGAAACAAGCGGATACTGTTTTGATCTGAAATTGAATATGAAACGAACTGACGTATTCATAGGGTCATACCTTCATCTAGTTTAAATCAGGATTCTCAATTGCAGGGTGATAAATGTTGAAATTTTCAACCCGTCATAACATGGTAGTTATTAACCAACCTTACTCTCTTATTTTCATTCAAAAGTTGGAAGTTGAAAGTTTTGAAAAATACCTCAGTATTTATTCGCTTACCAAAAAAAACTTTATTACTCTTCTAGATTGAATAAAGTTTCTGACAGTGTGTTTTCGTCCATTTCCCAAATGACTCCTAGCATTATTTAATGAGAATTAGCATATTCTGAAAAATAAATCTATCATGGAAAAGTTTCGACATACAACTGAGAGATATTTCTCCCCTTCAACTTGTTTAACTACCAATAAATCAGTCTTTGAAGATTTTTGGTTCCAGCATTTCCCAATCAAAAATTATGTATTCAATGCATAGTGCTTTAAAACGAACCTAAAGTTCTCTTCCCGTGGTCCTCGAATGCGCGATTGTTCAGATGAGAGGGTGTGTTCGCCTAGTCATCCCGAAGTATCATTGATTTTATGAAATGACGATGACAGACGCAAAAAAAACGGTCCGAACAGGATTGATAAGAAGTTAGCCAGTGCTGAAGGGAGGACCTGCACTGGTAGTGGTGAGTCTAGCATTTGCTTTACCCATGCAAAGTGCAGACCAACAAGGGGTTGGAAAATCTGAACGACTTATGGTAATTATATTGATTCTCCCATTCCCAGCCGGAATCCGAATGGGCGCATGTGCTGTACGAAGTTGCCGGCCCTCGGGTATCTTTTTACTACCACAATCAAACACAGTTTCTTTGTGTGAATCATCATGATTACCATCAAGGATATTTTCTGCGAGGAACATAAAAAGCACGAAACCCCAGGGGTTGCGAAAACACCGTTCTAGGGAAAACTGAAAATGTGATTTTCTAGCAGGACTCGGGAAAGCGGATCCGGCAGTGCGAGAGGACGGGTTTTACTGCCGGTTTTTTTCGTTTTTTTTTGTTGCCCTGGCAGTCAGTTCTTTAAATGTCACGTCCTTCAGCATCGGAACAGGTATATCGACACGATATGGGTGAAAACTGGAAACTGAATTGCGTGATGGACGTCCGTTTCGAAAGCTATTTAGCGAAGAGGGATTACAGATATTTCAACGGTTGAAACATGAATCGATTGGATTTACTAATTCATGTTCAGTTTATGTTTTCCGACCGAAATTCGACGGGCTAAATATTTTAATCATTTTCAGATTTCCAGAACGATTAAGAAGCGTATATTAATGATTGCCATGCCAATCCATGGTAATATGGAATTAACATCACTTGACTCGCCAAATTGATTGATGACCGATGTGATACTGAATTTGAATGCATAGGTTTTTCAATCAATAGGAATGTAATTTAAAATCAACGCTTGATTTTACGCACAAGATAACTTGAAAAATAAAGAACTAGGAAATAAAATCATATTCAATTTAGTGTTTCAAATATGTGCATTTGAAAAGACGAAAATTTACAAATATTTTTATTTGTGTATTGAATGTTTTTTTTTTTTACCGGTAGATTAGAACGGACAGTGATTATTCATGGGTAAAACTGTTCTGGTCTACTGATTTTCATATGAATGATGAATTTTCAATGTGCAAAAGTAATAAATATGCGAATTTATTCCACATTTCATACTTAAACAGACACATTCAGCTGCAGAAGTTGTACTAACAATCACCACAAAATAAGCAGTCTTTCACCATTTTCCTTCTGTCTTTGAATATATTCTTGAGACTGATCGAAGAAATCAAAAGATAGTTATCGTAAAACGTAAAACTAAAATAAGTTAAAAAATTGAAACGTTATTTAGAACAATACACAGCTAAAACCTACTAAAAACTAAATGATGGGTGACACAAATCCAGATAAGACTTTATTCATAAGAACGTAATTTGGAACGTTTGAAAATGCATTTTACAAGCATGATTTAAATGTGTGTCAACATTCTCAGCCTTACAGGCATGTTTCAGCACTTAAAAATTGCCCACAACTTCGACCAATAGAGGAATTTTGGGCATTATCGAAGGCACATCTTAGAAAACATGTCGCCAAGAAGTCTGTACGGAATTTAATGAGGAACGTTCGCAAGAAGGTGCGCCAGCTAGTCTACAATGGCTAAGTAGCAAATGTTGAGAATAATATTCTGTTGTTGTAGTCTAATATTATCAGTATATCGAATAAAATTTGAATATCTAACACTTGTGAATTATTTACGGCGAAATCAAAGTGCGTCCATACTTTCTGGGACAGTCTTTATTTCCATGTCGCATAAATCACATTGAGAATTCGATCGGAATAAAACAAAAATAAACTTGTCATTTAATCAACAGCAAAACAAATATCTAGCGTGAAGTAAATGTTGCACCAAAAAAATGCGGCTCATGTGAAAGCGGAACACAAATCGTGGTGGAACCGACGACGTGGAACCTTGTGTCGATCGTGGTGACATCTGTAAATGTTCGCCACGCTGATTGAGCAAATTTTACACACAGTTCATATGTGAGCCTGTACATCTGTTACCTGTGCTTTAGTAGGGGACCAAAGAGAATTCGGAAACTGAACTGGATTCTAAACTTAATTTTGGAGCTGAATTCATAACCTGGACCACCTGAATTTTGAACTTCATGTCAGGTTTAGACTATAGTTTCAGTATTTAGTTTTGCTTCATTTCCAATTCAGAATTTGAAACTAATATTCGGGAACTAAAATCAAATTCTGGATTCTTGAACTAAATTTCTGAAACAGGTTTCTTGAATATATTTTCGAACTGAATTTAGTTTTTAATTTATGTTCGGAATTCAAAACCAGGATTCTGATTTAGTAATATAAATTCAAAATTTTGGGCCAATGTTCAAGATATGAATTCTAGATCTGGATCCCGGAAATAAATTTTAGATCTCGTCTCAGAACCTGAAATTTGAAATTGCTTTTTGAACCAGAATTCAATTGTATAGTTTATGTTTCGTCTTGCATAACAGTTTATGTTGAACTGAATCCAGTTTCAGAATTTAATTTAACAAATCCGTTCCTAAAAGTAGTTCATAAATCTACACTTTTAATTTAGTAGCTGCATGCATATTCTGAAGTCTGAACCTGAATTCTGAAAATAAATTCTGAAGCTAAATCAGAATTAGAATTTTCAAGAATTTAGGTTCAGAATTCAGAACATACATGCTGCAACTAAATTCGGCGCGTTGGTTCTAGAACTAAGTTTTGGAACGGGTTCAGTTCTAGAACTATATTTGGAATTTTGATTCTAAAAATAGGTTCGAGTCCAGAATTTTGGAATAAAACTCATGACCTGGATTTTAAAACTGAATTCTGCCCCTGTCCCAGGTTCCGAATTAAGATCTTGAATTCAGTTCTAGTTCCTAGATCCTGGTTCAGAATGTAGGTTACTGTGTGGACATATAAAAAGGAGGGTGGGTATAATGTCAAAGACATAACTGGAGGACGTGAATACGAATAAAACTGACATGTTTCTTTCATTCTTCCAAATAATTGGTTGTGTGAATTTTGAACTGTCACTGTTTCGCTTCCAGAATTGCAACGATGCATCTATTCTAAAAAAAAGGGTCATTTTTTGTTGGTATCTTTTTGGCAACACTGTTATTGACAGATCACGCGTGAGTCGTGTCAGCGTTGCCAGGTCATTTTTCCAAAAATCTGTATTTGGCGCAAAAATCTATCTGTACCGTATCGGTATCAGAATCTCGTCAACATAAGTTCACGGAAATGTCACCAAAGCTCATTTTGGTGAGCAACCATGTCTATCCATGCTATCACGAAATCACGGTATTTATCTGTACGATCCGTGAATTATCGGTATTTTGGGTATACCTGGCAACGTTGAGTCGTGTCTTGTGTCATTGTCAAACTTACTCAGATCGGTCTATAATTTAATCATGAATCATCAAAGTTGGAGGAAGATTCACTTTTTTATCGAAAAATTGTGGTTAGCGACAGGTGACTGGGCAAAATTGCCGCATCTGGAGTGAAGACTAAAAAAAGTTTCTGTTTGGTATGAGTTATGGGCCGGTTACATTATTCGTGAAATACCGGCCGATATGTTTGAGAGAGTGTGCCAAAATTGGACCTTACACATGGGCCATCTAAAGCGGAGCCGCGGCCAACATTTGCATCGTTCTATCGATTCCAATAAAGATTTCATGAATTTTCTCAATTGCTTTGCGTTTTTTTTTTTACTCGAATCCTATACCTCTTAAAAAATATCACCCTTTATGACTTATTGACGACAAACGTATTCTGCCACACAAAATGAGAATAACATATGTTATATTTGGATTACTTTGTAGATTGTTTTTGGAAGAAAACTTTGTATAGTTGTTTGGGAATAATTTTTTTAATTTAATTAAAAGTACCAATTTATGAAATTTATCCGGTGTTCTCAACTGTTGAGCACTTTTTACCACCATTTATTTATCTACACCAGAACCTGAATTCTGAACATTCAGCAACTGGAACTTAACTAAAAAACTGAATTGGGAACCAGAGACTGGCTCCGAATTCAGTAGCAAAATTCAGGGTCGAATTCCAGATCAAGAATTTAGTTCTAGAGTTCTGGAATTACAAAAATATTGCTCGTAGTTTTTCAATCTGCTTGTGCAGGCCGGTGCAGATGAAACCGCTTTCGATAATCCGTAGTGAAGATTTCTGATGCCCGAGGCAAACTCAAAAATAGTCACCCCGTTATTTTTTGAGCAAACACCATGATAACGAACTTACATTATTTCATTTTTCTGTAAGGTTATGTCAAGTAAAATTTTCAATTTTAGTGAACACTTGTAGCTCTCTTGAGTGTTACATCATATTGTACCGTGAATGCAAAAGTTATAACTAATAAATATCATTTTTTAAGATTTATCGTCATTGTGATATAAATCAGCAACATTGTGCCAGAACTAGTTCAAGCATTCTGAAAGTGAAGCATAAAAGTCAATCGTATACGTATTTCCTCCTCTTTTTATATTCTGAAAATTATTTGACGTCAATAAATCAACGGTAGAACATCAAAATAGCGGACATGACATTTTCCTTAACCGTGAAATTACACCTAACCTAAAAAGTAATAAACCCTATAACCCACAACAAATTTGTCATAGATATACTTTAAACCAGAGGTGGAAATAAGCCCATTTTGCGCATGAAAATGCGAATCAAGATTTCCGATTGTGAATAAAAAAAACGAACACCGTGAATAAAAAAATTGACTATCAAAACTAAAATTGCGATTGTGTCTTGAATTGTAGGAATTGAAATGAAAGAAATGACATGAAAGACATTTTTAAATTCTAAGTAAAACCAAAATTTATCTTATCAAAAATCATTCGTCTCAAAATTCATTATAATATCTACAATAAATATGTGATATGAAAAGATAATACTGACTACTTTTATTTACTGTGAATCAAAAAACTTGCTTATTTCCATCCCTGCTTTAACAGTTCGGCTGAAAAGTTCGTATCGTTTAATAGAAACACACATTTTTTTGCCAAAATTCGTTTTTATTATTCAACATAATTGCCATCAGAGGCGATACAGCGATTTTAGCGATCTTCCAACTTTTCGATACCATTTCTGTAGTACGATTTGTCCTTTGCCTCAAAATAGGCCTCAGTTTCAGCGATTACCTCTTCATTGCTTCTAAATTTTTTACCAGCGAGCATTCTTTTGAGGTCTGAGAACAGGAAAAAGTCACTGGGGGCCAAATCTGGAGAACACGGTGGATGAGGAAGCATTTCGAAGCCCAATTCGTTCAATTTCATCATGGTTTTCATCGACTTGTGACACGGTGCATTGTCTTGATGAAACAAAACTTTTTTCTTCTTCAAATGAGGCCGTTTTTTCGAAATTTCGTCCTTCAAACGCTCTAATAACGCTATATAATAGTCACTGTTGATGATTTTTCCCTTTTCAAGGTAGTCGATGAAAATTTTACCATGCGAATCTCAAAATACAGACGCCATAACCTTACCGGCCGATTGTTGAGTCTTTCCACGCTTTGCGTTCGGTTCATCGCGTGCAGTCCACTCAGCTGACTGTCGATTGGACTCCGGAGTGAAGTGATGGAGCCATGTTTCGTCCATCGTTATATATCGACGAAAAAAATCGGTTTTATTTCGATATAACAGCTCCAAACACTGCTCAGAATCATCAATTCGTTGTTGTTTTTGATCGATTGTGAGCTCACGCGGCACCCATTTTGCACAAAGCTTTCTTATATCCAAATATTCGTGAATAATATGTCCAACACGTTCCTTTGATATCTTTAGGGTGTCAGCTATCTCGATCAACTTCACTTTACGGTCATTGAAAATCATTTTGTGGATTTTTTTCACGTTTTCATCGGTAACAGCCTCTTTTGGACGTCCACTGCTTTCATCGTCTTCGGTGCTCATATGACCAGTACGAAATTTTGCAAACCACTTACGAATTGTTGCTTCGCCCGGTGCAGAGTCTGGATAACACTCATCAAGCCATTTTTTGGTATCGGCGGCACTTTTTTTCATCAAAAAGTAGTGCTTCATCAACACACGAAATTCCTTTTTTTCCATTTTTTTCACAATAACAAAAGTAGCTTCACTCAAAATGCAATACCTCACAAACTAATAATCAGACAGCTGTCAAATGTATACACGTATCTTTTGAAGGTTGGTACTAACTGAAAATGGTATGGATTTAATTCTTGTGGCGCCCTCTCATAGAAACGATACGAACTTTTCAGCCGATCTGTTAAACCACACATTGATACGAAAATAGTTTTGTGAGAGAATTGAATTAACAGTGTTTAATTGTTTAATTCTCGCTCTAGTTATTTTATTTTCGATGAGTTGTTCGTGCTAGGTTATTAGACCATGCAAAAAGTTTTATGAAAGCGTCAAAACAACTAATCATATTACTTGTAAAAAGAGGAATTGATTCTAGCTGTCATGAAACTATAAGAGGGAGTCCATTAAACTTCCTAAATCGAAAAAAAAAATGTTGACGTCAAATGTCTATAGCTTCGAGATCTAAAATATCAAAATAATTTTTCTTAAACCATATCTGGAACGTACAAAAATTTTTAATTTTTTTTTATACTAAAAGTCTTGAAATTTAAAACTTCTGGATCTAAAATTTCAAATATATGACTTTTTTTTAAACTCTCTAAAATAATTCTAAAAAATCGACAATGGAATTTGAGATTTCCGGAATCGAAATATTTTTTAATGGCAATTGGCTTATAATTGCCTTAAACATTATATTTGCCTTGAGTCCTTGATAGTCCTTGAGTTTGGGTTGTTCGAACTGTTGACGTAGGACTACCCAACTAATGTCATTGCACTGTTAGTTTCTGTTTTGAACATTTAGGAAGCAGTTATCTTTTGTGTTCCTCATATCCTTGTCAGTATCACGGTGAAATGTACTTTTTCAGATGTACTTTACTGGAATGTACCGTTAGTTTGTTTATGTTGGTGATGAGAGGTGTTGTGTCAACATAATTCAACTAAAAACGAAACACTTTTGTACGAGTCCTTGTACAGAAAAGAGTTGGCGGTTCAATACATAGGGCGCTGTTCTTACAAGCCAGTTGTCGTATGTTCGAGCCACGACCTGATAGGATTCCCAAGTAGCAAACATTTCTCTTGTATTGTATTTCTTAAATTTTCCCGCATCGATTGTGTGATTGGAAAAGCGCACTTTGCTTGTATGATGTGCAACAAGTTTCTCGTTTGGTATGTTGTTGTTAATAAAAGTCATTTTCATTGACATAAAATAGAAGAACGAGAAATTACTGTCAGTCTCAGCTTTGCTTGCAACCTATGAAAACGAAATCCATGTCCAGTCAATGACATAAGCGGGACAGTCGTTTCAAAATTGTGTTTTTTCTTTCATTTGCCCTTTCAGTCATTGGCAGTTTTCAGTGAAAATCCCATAGTAGGCAATGTCGATATTCAACCGAAGCTGTGAGAATCGAAAATGATAGAAAAAGGTTTCACAATGAATTTTACCTGTTGGTGCTCGAATTTGCAGTAGTTTTGGTTTCCAAAGAGGTTCTGGGATGTTATTACTTCGATTTACTTTTTATAGCCAAGCGTCACAGATTTTCAATACTTCGATGAAAGAATGAGAATTGTCATAGAGGAAAGAGTGACGTTGGCAATTATACTCTCTCTTTGTTTCAATGAGAAACTATAATGCTTCGTCTCTCTTCGTTTGTTCTGGTGTCGGTAATTTACTAATGAGACATTAAAATATTGAGAATGAGGCTGATGGATTGGATTCTTTCATTGAGAATGCGTGACAATTTCAAGCTCTGATTTGAATAATCGCGCCCAATCTACACGAAATGCAAAGATATTTAATGTAAACGAAACTGTCGTCTCTGTTAGGGTAAACATGGAAAATTGTACATTGTTCGTTATTTATTCATGTTTCGACCACCAACTATCTCAAATACACCATTTTATCCATTCGAATCGATATGACATGACCACCGTATGCACGGATTTGTAGCAGTATGATACTAATCTGATTTTCTTTATACTTGGCATAATTGCTCGCGTACCCTGCAAAAGTTTTTTTCTTTTCACAATGTGCGGGTAGCAACATCAAAATCAGCCAATCAGAAACTGGTCCATTTTGGAACAAGAGCAGCCCCACCCCCAAGTTGTCTGGTCTTGTCTTAGATTTTTACCAATTCCATCATGTTTTGGCACCCCATGGATTGGATGGATGTTGGCGCCCGAAGCGGTCGCCTCACTCGCCTCACCCTCACTACGGCACTGGTGAACTATGCAATAATACATTTTTTTGGGTTTCTGCCACCTCGGCAACACTGTGCAGAGGTAGAACAAAATTCCTGAAAATCATGTTTTCCGTGAGTTTTCATTCATTTGATTTTTCAGTCTGTATTTCTGCTAATGCATTGCAAAAACTGATCTATAATTATTATATAATGACACTATGCCAAACCAACTAAAATATTAAAATCATTTGTTTTCAAATGATTACTTTCATCAGAGTGATTTTAACAATGCCCCTTTGAATGGTATGAATATAGGGACAACGTCCCTACCATAACTCGTCAGCAATCAACCATCGTTGAAACAGTCTATCGTAAAAATATGATTCAAGCTAAAATGTGAAAGTGTGCAGCAAAGTAGCGAACATCCGTACTGTACGGAATGAAAAATCGATTTTCCGGGTGGCTTATGTGGGTGGTTTCCGAACGGGACTGTTCGTATTTCGACATGCATATGTGAATGGGTGTGTGTGTGAGAATGGTTGGACGAGGAAACGAGATTCGCCACTCGTCGGCGTTTTTTCCATGAGGAACCGCACCCTTTTCCAGGCACAGTAAATTGCCTTCGACCGGTCCCTGCATGACCACGAATGATTTAAACAAACAGTTATGATGGGTTTTCATTATTTATTTTATTTGATTTTATTTTATTATGCTCATTTTTGTATATTTGTGCTACGTTTTTAGTACTTGTTTTTCAGTCTTTGTATTTTTTTGTTTAACCTAGAATCTTTGTTCTAGCAACTCACAGCCTGCTCTGACGCTTATCATTATCGAAAGGAAGAGAATATATTTGTTCTAACTTTTTCGTCATTTCGTCGTCTTCTTGAAATCGATAGTTTTTTTTTTGTAAAAGTCTTTTTTTTGTATCACTACAGGTTTGAACATATGACGAAAAAATCAAGAGAACAAACTTATACTGCGTTGTTTCAGTAATCATGGAACAATAAACTGAGAATCAAAATGTAAAATGTACCTGTAAAATCGAAGTGTGAAACGCATACTTTCGTTCGCACTTACTCTCTTTAGCTGAAAATAAATTAAAAGTGATACTTCGTGATTAATCATAAAGTTGTGTTAACAAAGGTGACCTATGAAAATCAAGAAGAAAGAAAAAAACAAACATTATATATCACGTTCAGCTGATGAATTTAATAGACAACAATATGTTTATACAAATCACGAATCAACGTAGATAATAAACTATCATATTTTAATGATGAAAGTTTTGAAATGAAAACGATGAAACTATGAATAATGTGGGATCGCAGCTTTGATTGCGTAATAATACTACTTACAAACGTCATGCTAAACATAAAACAGAAAGTTTGCATTTGAACAAAAAAACAAAACATATCAGTTATTGTGAGGTCGATCGAGGTGACAATTCATATGAATTTGCTCCATTATTTACACTAGTGTGATAAATTTCATGATAAATGTAAACTCAAACTCGAATTAAAGCTAGTTTGAATTTTTTATTTTTTTTTTTTGCTTGCTCCATCAAACTTCTCTAATGATTTGGCCATGTGCTGATTCTAACAATGAAGCGAATCCGACACAAACTATTTTGGTAACAACTAAACCATTAACTTCGTTCGGTGTATCGTAAAAACTGTGGTAACTTCATTATAGTTTACTGTTTCTATGGTCACCGAACAGTAACAAAACAAAGGCAATAAAAGGTACGAGAATAAATTTGCATATTTGACATGCAGTCTACTTATCGTAAGTTTACAACTGAGTCAGATATGCGAATAGAATAGAAAACAACGGATAATAACAAGATATAAATTGATAGTAAGATTACGTAGACAACGTAAAATAGATAAATGGCAATAAGAAAGAAAATCGAATTCATTACTTACCCACATAAAGAGAATAATAATAATCAAACGAAATTATTGTCTCTTGGTTTTAAAACAATACGCTTTACGAAACGATGTGTAAACTGATTCGGTAGGCTTTTCAGCGTGACTTTCCGGAACTGAAAAAATCTTGCGATACACGCACACACACGCACACAAAATTTCGGAAACGCAAAAACTGACAGAACATATACTAGTTTGGCATGTGGTAGTGAAAACTCTCTCGTGGACTGAGGAAACAAAGAAGAAGGCCGATAAAGAACGCATACTAGAACACAAAACAAATTTTCGTTTGTCGAATTATTTTTCTTTTTTTTTTGGTTTCTGTTGTTGAAGTGATTCGTTTTTTGTTCGTTTTCTTTGCCGTATGTTTGTCATCAAAACTCAAAAAAAAAATGCAACGTCTGTCTGGTGGTATCGTATCGAGAGACAGAAAAGCGACGAACAAAAACTTCACACACTGACGTTTCGACCCCCGGGAAAGCGTGTATTTTTCAGCTGTAGCGTGATGATCACAGGTAATCGCGTGGGTGTGTGAGTGTGTCTGTGTGTATGTGCGCACGAGTACCGATCAAAACAGATACGGATTCGATTGGTGATGAATATACGGGGCATACGGGTTCGAGATTAAGTGAAAAACGTTTGAAACAACAAAAAAAAACTAACAGACGCACAACGGAACATAGAAATTTTTTTTTGGTTGTATTAAACAGACGTAAGGTACAGAACCAAAATGAAGTAAAGAAAGCACACGCGCCAAATTGAATTTCTGAGTTTGATTTGTTTTTTTTTTGTCTTTGTTTATGGTGAAAACCAATAACGGAATAACGGAAGAAATCAAATGAAAAGAAAACAGACGTAAATTATAATTTTTATTGTATTCCATATTTTTACTATTTTAATGTTTTGCTTTTTTATAATTTTTATATATACACATAAGAACGTATTCAGGAAAATAAAATCATACACTGATTAATTCGATTATAAAAAATGACAAATCAAAGCATAATTGATGCTTCTAACAATCTAGCTTGCTTTTCGGCTATTGTTTTGTGACTGGTTCGAAATCGAATTTGTTTGAAGTTTGTCGAAAACATAACGCAAGGTGAGATACTAAATCAAACTACACGACGTGACAAATGTTTATGATACTTTTGCTAAAGATTTCTGCACTATCAGTATTAGAAGTTATTTGAGAGCCACTCAGTTTTGTCCTAAAGGTGGTATCTGGTCTGGTGCTGTAATACGGAAACTGAATCCTTGAACGGAAATCGAGCGGTGTTTCGACAGCGACTCTTTATCGTCTCATAGTTTTAGTGTTTTTGGTTGTTTTTGTTTGAGTTTTTTTTTTGTTTTAAGATTATTTATTTTTGGATGTCCAACAATCTAGCATCATGTGGAGCTACGATTTTCCGTTTAAAACATGAAGGAATGCTAACTTCACTTGTTTTACTCAAGCATCTTTGTACTTTATCGTCACCAAACTTTACGCTTTACGCTCTTGTGAAACATTATACTAGATTCTTGGACGCATTTTTTTTTATATGAGTTTCATCTGATCAGTAATAAGGAACTGCACTCTTTGTTCATTATTGCGTTAATACTCAAACAAACAGAGTACGTTTCGGTTGGTTGCAAACTGTAGATAATTGAAATTATGGAGCATCAAACTGCCAGTTTATACGGAAAATCATTCATGAATACACTAAAGAGTTACAAAAATATACTTAAATTACTAACGATCCTCTATCCAAACTTGCTCTGTTTTTAAATAAGTATGAAAATCTGTTGAAATAAATAGTTTTTCTCTCTGTTCGTTTCGCTCTAAGTATATATTTTCTCATTTTATTTTAAAATCTTATCAAGCCAAAGCAAGAACAAGAGCGGGCAGATTAAGGTGAGAAGAAGGTAGAAAGAAAACATATAGTCACATCCTATTGCACACATCACTCTGAATTCCTTCTAAAAAAAAACCTAAAAATAAAGAAAAGAAAACACACAAAAAGGAAGAAAAAAAATTAAGAAATAAACGAATATAAAACTTATGGAAAATCATGTAATGAAATAAAGTAAATTATGATTAACTTATAACCAGTTCAGTAAGTGGAGAAGATAATAAGTATGCAATGCGTCCTTCGCCGCATACGTCCATATTACCGTTTGATATTACCTTCTCGAGACTTCATGAACCAAAGTAAATAAAAATAAAATTACAACTAATGTTCGTATCAACCATAATACGAAGACGAAAACAACAATGAATAACTGAAGAATATAATAACACAAAATCCATAAGTAGCAACAACACTCTACGGAAACGACGACACCTGGTACTGTCTTCATTACTGCATATTGCCCTTTCGTTGTTTGGCCTACTCTGATTACGCGTGTTTGTGTTTGTGTTCGCCGTTTTTTTTAACGAAATTATAATAAAAAGAAAAAGAAAATTGTACACATCCTGCTAGGATCCTAAAAACAATTATAATGCAAACTATAAAACAAAAATTAATTATCTTTCTGTCTGCTCTGTCTGAATGATTTTTTCCTGGATTTACTGGATGTCTTGCTAGAACTCGTTGGTACAGTGGTGCTGGTTCTACTATGTGACTCTTATCATGTTAACCGAAATCAAAAACACGAAACGAAAGAAACCAAAACAAACGAAAAAACGAACGTATAATCATAGAATCAAACGAAGAAAAAGAACAAACTAAGAAAGAAACTGAAAATGCAGTAGAACAAAACAGAGATCAAAAATGTTCTCGTTTGCCCTTTGGCTCCAGAAGCCATTTGTATCGCTTTCCTCATTTTGTTTTTTCCTTTTTATGCATGTTTTTTGGTTTTTGCCATCAAATGTCAAATGGATGCGTGTGCCCTTTCGTGCATAGTCGACCACCAGGGGCGCAAAGCGCAAAGAATGTTCGAGAGCGAGCGAGAAAAGATCGAAAAAGTCATTACTCAGCGAGAACTAAAAATATATACGGCACACAGTGCTTGTGTACAAATCGAGCTGAAACATGTGTCAACACATTCTTGATTTCTTAAATGTTATTTTCTTGTTTTGCTCGTATCACAGTTTAATGGAATAGATTCGGATGGTTAGCATCGGCAAAATTGTTGCATTTTTTTGTTGTTTTGCTTGTTTTCACGAGGAGTAAACGCCCGTTTTCGTGACACTTTCGGTTGCATCGATGCTAAACACTCGGCTGTCAGTGGGCGACCTGTCACAGCCTCTAGACTAGAAGTTACGAATGGTATTTCACATAAATGCTTGAAAATGTGGAACTTAGGGAAATGGAATTGTTATGTTAATGAAAAACCCAGGAATAATCGAAATTGAACCTAGGCAGAAAATAAAGTAGAAAATTTCATTCTAACATCTTACTTCGTTCTAATATCATCAGGTTTTTTTGTGAGAGAAGGGTAAGTTGGAGTATTCTTGTTTTGTGTTGCTACCATTCTGTTTTTAGCGATGCCTGTTTCATAAAGGGGGTTTGAGTTTGTATATATTAATAACTTGGTTTATGTTACCTTAAAATTACTGTGCGACATTGTTATTTTTCCTTTCACATATTTTTAATTTGCAGTTTTGTTTATATATATAATTCATTCCTTCCTCTCAGGCTCAACACTTTCAGATTAATGATGCTTTGCTTAGCTTGTATGGTTAAAAGGTATGAATTTTACCCTCATAGTATGAGATTTAGATCTGCTTAGATTCGGTTTTTAGTGCCAATTTTCTGATCAAGCCTCGAACAAAGACGAAAGTTCGCGGCCCATGTGGTGGGTTTCTGGCTCGTAAATGTATGAGAATTCTTTATTTGTGGTTTTTTTTTTCATAATCGGATAAAAAATAAACCGATACGAAAACAGAAAAATAAATAATAGATCGTCACATTTCTGTTACCAGACCTGAACAACGGGTTGGTAAGTGTTGGTACAAAAAATTCCGAAATCAAGCAACATTGAAGCCATACGAAAAAAAAACCTGAATGGCCACAAGTGAACGGAAGAGTGTATGTAACAAAACAGAATATCTCCATTTGTCAGGGAACTAGTTATTATTCTACTTTATCTTCAACTGACGACCACAGTATGGCTCATTTGACTTATTTTTATACCTTTCTTAAGTACGTTTCTCGTTTGTTTTGTGTCTCTTTCAATTTGCGCGTTCTTCCATCATCGTTTTTTTTTTTTTTGTTTTGTTGTGTCCGTAGATTTTATCTTCTCAATTTGACTAATTCAATGGGCTTTGAATGGGGTTCTTTCTAAATTTAACCACATTTATGCTTTTTCACTTATTTCACACTAATATGAGATCCTTTGCGTGTTAATGCTTAAGCTGTAAAACTTGTTCTTGTTTAGCAAGTTTCCCTTTTGTTCTTTCGTCAATAAATAAGATGTAAAAATAAATAAAATTTTCCTAAAATATTATTACACAATCTTACTATTTTGTATCGTTTCTCATCGTAGCTTGCTCGCATTAATGCTCTGATGTGCAATGTGTGATGAACTAAAATCGTGGCGACGTTGGTATATTAGAAGTTATCTCGTTTCTGTTAATAAATATTGCAGTACCACTTTCATTACACTTTACGAAAATACACTTTGTCGGTATAGATTAATTGTAGTTTCTTCAGTTAATATAGTAAGGGGGACATTAAAGACTAACGCGTAAAAGAGCCTATCCTGTGTTTTTACTATGCTTTTGTAAAAGTTTCTTTTTCTTTCGACTAGATTTTCGTGTTTCTTTCAGTTATCATGTTTTAGCTGGCATTTCACTGCACTTAGCTATGTTTGTTTCATTGATCGTCGTTTTCGTCATCAACGGTCAGCAATGCAACCGTTGTGTTTTACTGTAACGTTTTTTTTTTCTTTCTCTCATTGTTCATTCAATGGACTTACTGACAGCTTTCTTCTCCACACAGACACGGTAAATGTTAAATGTGACCTCCTACCAGAGGAAGCCTGTCAAAGTTTAAACTAATATGGTTTCAACCTCAGCCAGTCCGTTAGCATGTTGAAGCCTTAGAATTACGAATTTCCAAAGATAATTTTTCAGCCGAACAGATCGTGAAAACAAAAATTAAATTCTTCTAATGACTTGTGTAAATCCGCAGCAAGAACGTGCAGTCTCTGGGGCCGATCACATCACACGTTATCATCATCATCATCATTCCAGCTGCGCATATTGTGTAAACAAATTCCGACCGAATCGAAAAAAAAGAGCACATCATGAGTTGAGTTGCTAATTAATCTCTAATGAAAAGAGTAGTGTACTAACACTAGAAACGCGATACTCGTGCTAGAAAAAAAACGCGAACTAGCGTAGAAAGCTACACGGTTTTCCAACGTTTTGCTTTTAACTTTGAGTAACGTTCAACTCTATGTCTCAGTAGGCTTTGATTACAAGTTGGAAAAAAAATATCTAACCAAAGAATCAGTCGTGATCAAAGATTAAAGATTACGGCTCGATTAGCGGGCGAGAACTAAGCAAAGCGAAAGCAATGGCTGAAATAATGGAACAGAATATCCAGAGAAAGAATAGAACATGGTTGAATTGCACACATACTTGTTTTTAGCTCTTCTTCTTTCGCTGGCTTCGTTTCACTGCTCGCTTGCTGCGGATTTTGCTGAGTCTTTTCTGTCTCTAGTTATAAGGTTGAGCAACGTCAACCGCGAAGGGGGGGTTACAGTAAGTTTTTTTTTCTATTTTTCATGGCTGGCTTTGATGTTTTTCGCATGCGCACCCCCGTCTCTCGTTGAATAAAAATGTTGGAAGAATTCCAAACTCAGCGGAACGCACCCCTGCTCACTGCTAGACACGAAAATCGCACCCTCGTCAATTTGGTTGAATGTTTAATTTGTAGTAGTCTGATTTGTGTGCATGTGTGAAGAAAGCGTTGCACCAGCGTAGCTCGGCGACGGGGGTGGTTTATCGATCTCCTCAGCGAGGGGTGGCGTACCGATGAGTTTAACAAACCTTCCACTCAAACCAGCAAGTTTCTTGCACTTAGTGATCACCGAAGCTGAAATCAAAACATCAGCATCAGAATTACGAAATTTGATTTGAAATGTAGTCTGCGTTGCATTGTTATTATTGAATTTTTTTTTGGAGTACAGCGAACGAAGGAGAATTAAATTTTTGTTCACATTCTGAGGCCAGAGATAGTAGTAGAAAGAAAAAAAAATGGTATTTTTAGCGGAATGAGAATCATTTAAACACTTCAACATGCGGTGATCTCGTGTGGTCTGGTATGTTAGTGTGATTTTTGTTTGTGGAAAGGAGAAAGAAATCTGCTAGGTAGTAAATCAAGAAAATTACTTCGATTTGTTGGTTTTGAAGCTGACTTGCAACACCCGCTGGCCGAGCGTATATCCATTCAGTGATCGAATCGCCAGCATTGCCTCCTCATAGTTGGTCATGGTGACGAATCCGTATCCTTTGCACTGGTTAGTAGCCGAATCTTTGATGATCTTCACATTCTGGACGGCTCCGAACGGTCCGAACAGTTGCCACAACGTGTTTTCCTCTGTTTCCGGTGCAAGATTGTAGATGAAAATGCTCCATCCGCCAGATGGAGCAACAGCTCCAATACCATTAGTCGGTGCAGTTGGCAACATCATATCCAACACTTCACCTCCCATCGGTGAGAAACGTGCCAAACCCTTGTTAATTGGATGATGAATAGCTCCTAACCGGCGAGTCAACTGCGGGTTCAGGAAAGTAGGCAAAGCCGGTTGTACAATCTTAGTGCTTGCAGTGGTTTGTCCGGGAGTATTCGAAAACTTCACAGTGATCGGATCGGTCAGTCCCTTCGGAGTTGTTCCATTCAATCCAGCAATTGCTCGTTCGGCTTCCTTGCGCTGATCGTACCGAATAAAGCCGACACCCTTGGGTTTATCATTTCCATCTTGTACCAAAACACGGCTCGTAATAATTTCCCCATACGGTCTAAAAATAACCTCCAACTCTTCTTGGGTGATGGTTTTCGGCAGACCAGAAATGTAAAGGTTAGCTCCCTTGATTCCTTCCGAGCTGGGGCGAGCGAATGACACTTTCAGTACTTTGTTCTGTAGGCGCAGACCGTTCAACACACTTACTGCCTGTTCGGCATCCTGTGAACGGTGAAAATTTACGAAACCGTACCCCAAGCTCTGTCCCTTCGGTTGACCCGGGTAGATAACATTTTTGTCGCGCACCAGCTTCACACTTTCCACCTCACCAACACTGGAGAAGAGCGAACGGATCTCTTCTTCAGACATCGTTTGAGGTAAATAATTTACAATCAAATTGGTACGGGTAGTGTCGTTTCCAGAAGCCGTCGCATTGGTGCTCTGCGATTCGCCATTTTGTTTTTGTAAATCTTGCACGGCCGCTAGCACTTTGTTCGTCATGACTGAAGTAGTAATTTTGAGGCTGTACTTTTAACTTGCTTTCACGAAGAAATTGGTTGTATGTGTTTCCACACACGTTTTTTTTCACTTTTTCGCACTTTTAAAACTGGCGATAACTCTGCTCAGACACTTTTAGCGAGTGTCGATGAATGGGTAATTTGATCGCAAATGTTTCCGGTTTCAAAGCACTTTACACTTGTAATCCGTTTTTATTTTACAGGCCACAAATCACTTTATGTCAATCAAAAACGTCGGCCCAAATTTGCTAGTAATTCCTCACAAAAACGAAGGAAATTCAAGTGAAAAATCAATTTTATTCTTTATCTCTTTCACTCTTCCGTCGTATCAGACGAGATGCCACTTTCTTCTTCTCACGCGCGTGTGTAGTTATATAGATGTGAATGTGGATGATCCCTGGAACTGCACTACTATAGAAATAGGAGCTAACTGTTTTGAGATTAAGCTGGATTCTTTTAAAAAGAGCACAACCGTGACGCTACGCTGATGACGATACAATGATTTCGTAATGGCTGCCACGCACGCTTTTATAGACTATTCGGTGTGCTTGTAGTAGTGCGAACATTGCGCTTGTCGCAGTACATCACCGATACAACAGATGATCTCAATGATGAAGGAAGGAAATGTTGCATCGCTTGCTTAGTTCGAAATACCAGTTTTAAATTGACTGTTGCTTTTGCCGAAATTTTAAAAAATGTGTCAGCTTTTCACTAGATAATTATCATTTACGTGTTATATTTTCGATTGGCACTATGCAGTTATTTTCTGACGAAATATTTCGGAGGAATTTTCCAAAGGTAATAAGAAAAAAATTGAATTAGTCCAAAAGGAAGACGTAAGAGCCCCGATCTATTCAGTAAGTATAATAATTACCAATTACTGTTGATTATTTATTGAAAACTCCTTCCAGATCCTGCTTTCACTGTCTTTTTCGTACTCTGAATTGAGATGACCAATAATAAAACACCCTTTTTCCCAGGTTGGTGGTTCAATGCATAGGACGCTGGTCTTACAAGCCAGTTGTCGTATGTTCGAGCCCCGACCTGGAAGGATTCTTAGTGTCAGTAGGATCCATAGTACTAGCCATGCAATGATTCTGTACACTAAGAATCGGCTGCGAAGTCTGTTGAAACAGAAAGGCCAAATTCCACAAAAGAAATGTAACGCCAAGACTTTGATTTTTTCCCAACTTTAGCTTTTGTGATAATTATTTCGAACAATTACAAAACAATTTTTTTTTAACGCTCGATTACTAATCACTCGTCTATTCATGATTCAACCATGAACGCATTTGCCGAGCTAACAGCAAAATTACTGCTGACAAGTTCGGCAAAAATTGACAGTTACCAAATTCAGGATTACTGAGGTTCTCCGTAACTGTACATTTTCCCGAGACGATTTCCGAACACTCGGCTTCGCTAAATATCGACGTTCTCTTGCTGAAATTCAACAATCAAATTTAGGTGTGTATGAAACACCGGAGTCTTAACAACAATTTAAATTATTCCTTGATGTGGATAGACTTTTTGAGGACCTGAAAAATTACCGACCTTCCGGTAAATTGTTATCCTAAATTTACTAATTTCGGTAAAATGATCGATTGCTGTAATTTATAAAACCGTATATCGGTATTTTTTTTTTTTGAATTGCCGAAAATTATGAGATAAATTGCCTAAATTTCAGTGAAATATATTTTTGCCCTGCTTTTTCGGTATATATTTTCACTGATATCAAAACTAATTTTTAAGTGTGCGTGGTTCTTAATCCGTGTGTAAGGATGTGTAATATCTGAGTATCGATCTGTCAATCGAATAATCGATGATTAACCCGGATAATTGAATGAAATTCAATTGATTTGGTTATAATTTAATTGATTACGTAATTTTAATTCACGAAAGTAATAGAATAATTTGTCTCAATTACCGGAATGATTGGTGCATGAAAATGGAACTTGTGTTTATAATTCCAACTGAGTTTATAATAAGATCTTCTAAAGGTTACCATTTTAGGAAAACAGCTATTGTTGAAAAACACTCGACATTTAACACTAGAAACATGAAACTTATGAGTCTAGAAACATGAAATTTATTAAGAGAAATACTTTTTAAAAAGTGTGAATTTTTATTAGTGAGCACTGATAAAAAACGACACTTTGTACTAAAGCGTTTTACACTTGATTTCGCCTCATATGATTTGACACTTAAATCGTGAAGGGTACATCACTTCAAGTCATATGGAAATGGATTTTTTTAAAAGCTACACTGAAAATCATTTCTACCTATTTTTGAGGATAAATTACTCATTGTCGAGCTCTTCTATAAGCTACCCAAAATTAGGTCGTTTTCTACTCAAACTTCGAGTTGATAGATAAAAATGGGTAGCGTGCTTTGTTACTGCACAACACTTGTACTAAACTTACATTTACCTAAATTTTGAGGTCATCAAATTGGGGAGATGCACTTTAGTTGATTTTGGGTAGGTTTTGACCCAAGGGGCAAATCACTCTAAACTTTATCTGAACTCAAACAAGTTTTACCGGGAGTAAAAAGGTTTAGCAGGGAACTCGCTGGATTAGAATGGGATTAGAAAAGTTTAGCCGAGATCTGGAAAAGCATTATTTTGACAAAAGAAGCTGTCAACGTAGTATTTGTTTCTTTTCTGTTTTTTCTTTCTTTTTGTAACTGCTCAATGCAGGCAAAGACATCATATTAACAAGATATCCAGCTCTCACATTTCCCGAACAAATCATTGGCAACATCTTTTTTTGGGAGCATGATGCCCTCATCGAATCTCGTGCATAGAAGTAGAGGAAGGAAATATCAAATTCGTGTGCGCCAAATTAGCAGCACTACGCACCTAATACAATTGACATGATATGTTGAATGTGATACCGTACGATGGCGTTACTGAACTGAAGATAGATTTCGCTCCAAGCTGACAGGGTCTTATGCAGGTCAACTCTTTGTTTACTGTTTTTTTTTTTTGCGAGCAGAGATGCCAGATATTTTCAAAGAAAATCTATATTGTTTTGTATAAAAAATCTGTATTTATCTGTATTCTCTAATCAAATAAAATTTTGGAAAAGTTTGTACTAGCTTGGATGTCTGTTTTGTATGAGCATGTAAAAATCTTTATAATACATCTGTATAAATGGCATCTCTGTTTGCGAGCTCGAATGACAGATACACTTGAAACAAGATCAGGCAAAACTAGGTTAGATTACATTAAAATTACTCAAACTTATCTAGACTAGTTGGGATTACATGAGATTAAAGAAGATTATTTTGGAATGAAATAAGTTTATTAGTATGAGATTGTCTAGAGTTTAGAGTCATTTGCCCCTTGTTTTGACCTAAGACAAGACGAGACAGCTGGCTTCTTACTTTTATTTATTTTGCTTTCCATGAGCCCTGCTTAATTATAATTGGTAGTTGACTGTATGTGACTAGTGACATTGGCAGTGCAGCCAATTTCTTTTAACCATTAATGCAAGTTATTCACAATCCATTATTTAAATAATAAAACTTGTTATGTTAACAAAAATTCCGTCGTATTTTGTGTGGTATTGAGTTATCCAACATTTGGAGATTTTATAAATATCTATATAGAGTACCTACAATAACCGAAAATACTGGAACCAATTAAAGCACCTATAACTTATTGGTATCTTGTAGTATATATCAGAAACTAATTTGCAAAGAAAAATTGAAATGGAACTGACCGTACTACCTGATAACGTTTTTCATTGCATTCAATTCCAACAAGCAGTTATTACCAGATTCATTTCGTTTCGTCTGAAGTCTGGCGAATCTAAAAAATCCCGCAAAAAGAAATATGATAGCCGAAGTATGACGATCTAATAATACGAAACTTTGTATACGTGTTGGTATAATAAAATAATGATATTTGTCGAATTTAGTTTATTTTGAATTTAAATTTCCTTTAGACATTTTCACTAATCTTGCTGCAAACACTGCGAAATTCGATGAGAATAACCCTGTGGTGACGAAAACAGGACAACACCAAAAACGTCAAATGGGCTCCCAAACACGGAGCCAAGCACGTAATGCGAGCTGTCTTGTCTTGTCTTAGGGTTTGACCCAAAATTAGGTAGCGGCTGGTAATACTGTATAGATTAATTGGTTTGATACTTGAAATTTAAATGACAGAAAAATACATTTAAACTGATATACATTTTCAAAAGATTTTAGACCTAATTATCATGTAGAATACATTTTAATTTTGAATGCGTAATAATTTGTTGTTGAAATGTCATCAATTAGATATTAGGTATCAAACAACATGACAAGTACGATTTATTCCACGCAAATAATTTATACAGATTAGTTTCGTTTTCGAGGACCGACAAAAAATCTTTGACGTGCCTCCATGAAAAAACTGATGAAATTGACATGAAGATAAAACGCTAAACTGACCTGACGCCAAAGCAGCCCATACACGCTCAGTTTTCCGGACAGTTTCTCGTGAACTGAACGATTAACTGAAGTGACTGAAGAGTTCATCCGGTCAAACGTCTGGTTTTTACTAAAGCTCTCGAGCTCAGTTCCATCCGATAAACTGATCAGCTCTTCAGTCCGTCAGTTTTTTCATGGAGGCACATTATTATGATCAGAAGAAAACTGATCAAAAGAATTATGTAGATTTAAAAATTGACAGCTTTCTGAATCGTTCTGTACAATTTGTATTACCCTGAATGACAAATTTGTATTTATTTATTTCATTGAATCGAAATTTATATAATGAAAATATGTCGAGGTATGCTATTCTATAATTTTATGGTTTTATAATAAGAAATTTAATAAACGTTCAATATTCATCAACAATCGTTATCAACAAAACACAATATCAATTTAATAAACTTTCAAAATGTTTACTTGGTATGTTAATGCGGGATCTCAGCGCTCAACTTCAAATATCATCACCATTTTGAGATTTTCAGATCAATTTGTGATTCATCGATTGATTTCGAAACTTTTATCTGCAACCAAATAGGCCTCAGACAGAAAAAAAACAATTTGTTCCTTCTATTAGAAAATCTGGCATCCCTGGTCATGCCATGTCGTTTCGGTTTCTTTCGTAAACAATAATAAAAGCTCGAGGAACCAATGCTGCTTACTTTCTGATCTTGAACGGTGAATAGTGATTATA
Organism: Malaya genurostris; assembly: GCF_030247185.1. Lineage (NCBI taxonomy): Eukaryota > Metazoa > Arthropoda > Insecta > Diptera > Culicidae > Malaya > Malaya genurostris. Next base: position 14,577,663 of record NC_080571.1, on the reverse strand, counting down.
TTCCGGAAAACTTTCCCATTGAATTGATTCAGGTCAGTTTCGAAAAGTTCAATTACTCGTTGAAGTCGATCAATGAACTTTTTTTTATTTTAGTGCAATGAATTTTCTACGGCAAACTTTGGCCATTACGAAGTCGTTTGCCGGTGAAGGTAAGTGCCCATTTGGTTGTGTAACTGCAAGATTATCACGTTTTCGTACAAACTTGTGGTTTTGAATTGATTTCTTACGCCAATATCCGATACGTTCAGATATACGAGTTTGATGAGTAATACTTCGAAAAACATATTAAAACTACTACAAAATACTTAAAAGTATTTGTAGGTATTGAAACTGCTGGTATGCTTTGAAACATAGCACCTAATGTAGAATGAAACAATGGTAAATAGTCCTCTCAATTATAGAAGATTCTTGATATTAAATGAATCCGTTTTCAATTAATTACTAGCGCGTAGTCAAACTTCACGCATATTGCGATATTTATTTTCAATGCGATTTCTAAAGAACGCCGTTTTAGACTAAAAAAATACGCTATTCTCTGATTTATTTCGTGTTGATCTCTAAGTCCTGGACGAGCGTAGTTTAGTTTCAAATAAAAGTTTTAAGAAAACTGAAAATTAGGTTCGAATCTTACCCAATTTTCAAATTGAATTCAGGGTCCAAACTGATTCGTTATTAGAATATTATAGCTAGCAGAATGAAATCAGAACATAATTATTTTAAATCAGGATAAGTAGATTCAAACCCGAATACGAAAGTGTTGAACTGGAATGTTCAGTTCTCTTCTAGTCACTATATCAAATGAAAAAAAAATCGTTCAGATTGATCAGAACTGTATGATGCATCCAAATAAGAGTATTTTTATTGTGTAACATTAACGTGAATTGAAAGCGTTCGAAATTTTGCACATCAGCAGAACTTTAGAAGTACGACTAGCGAAATTATGGTGAGTTATCATTACTTAGGTTCACATGGGAACGTTCAAGGTATTGCGTATTTTAATGGCATTCTGGCTGTCCAATGAAAGTGATTCAAAATCGTTCAATTATGGTCCCATGTCTCTTGAGTAATTTAGACGTAGGACCGCGAATCAATGAATAGAATATTGGTCCTAAAAACTAACAAACGTATATTCTCGAGCCCCGAAATGGAAGGTTTCTTAGTGTGAAAAATTTGCAACATCTAGCCACGCAATGATTCTGTACGATAAAAATAGTCTACGAAGTCTGTTGATTTGTTAGCAGCATGTGATCTCTGGTTGCTATAAACTCTTGTTTGCTATAATCGGAGCTGCACGACAGCTTCATCAGAGTTGCCAGAACATTTTTACAAAAATCTGCATCATGCGCAAAATTAGAGTGCCTATAACCAGAGTGACGACATCTCATCCGTAATTTTGGCAACAATTCAAAACATTCCATTAGCTTTACATTGAATAGACAGGTCGTTTGCTCGTTTGGAACTGGGAGCTGTCATTCCAAACGAACAGCTGTCGCCACTCTGATTATAGTCACTCTACGCAAAATATATGTCTGGATCATATCTGTAGTTGAATCTACACATCTAGAAAAAACCGTGTAAATTTACGTCTTCTGAGACCGACATATATGAGTGTCAAAAATATCTCAATTTTACAGTAAATGTAATTTATATTTAATGCATTCTGACATACTTTTAAGTGCTAAAACATGTAAATTTACACATTTGCTTGAAATGCGGGGTATGTTTGACGTATATTTGTATCATTTTCGTAAAATTTAGTCATTTCACGGATTACGTTCTTATGAATTGTTTCATATATGGATTTGTGTCACCTGCAAATTTCACAATTTTTTGCTGTGTACACTATATTTGTACCAGAAAATGGTGACCGGGGTCATTTCAGTGAGTAAAACTAAGATCCCACAACCACAATTTTACATTCCTAAACAAGCCAAAACCAAAAATCGGTATTTATCTGTATCAATTGTACAAAATCGGTAATTTAGGAGAGCGTACCGGTATAATAGTATAGAGATCAACAACTGGTATAATTAGTGATAAATCGGTATACCTGGCACCATTGTGCTTCATTCAACTGTGTGATGGTTTGAGGTTTCGCTAAATTCGCGTGTTCGTTTACGCCCGCATAGCGTTTTGGCTACCTGGGCAGCCATGGCCACCAGACGGCTACCAAAATTGATTCAGTGACGGTTGTCAAATCCAATTTGACAAAACAAAGTCGCCTGTATCTAAGTTAGCCGAGCGTTTTCATCTTCTCACCTTCGCTGAAAATGTCAAAGATTTCTATGTGGAAAAATCCTGGTAGATACGGTTGTATCGTTTGAGTTGTATATCTGCCAGCGGTGAGGCAGTCGGTCACCAGAATGTCTGCCAGCCATATTTTTCCAGCTGGCAGCGTTTAGTCAGCCATCCGGTAGCCATGCGTATGCGGGCGGAGATGTGAGCAGAGATGCCAGATATTTTCAAAAAATCTGTATTACCCTGAATACAAAATCTGTATTTACAATTAAATAGAAATTCCGATTCACAATTAAATCCAAATTTTTACAGTGAAATTATAGTAAGATAATGTTATTGCAACATTCTAGGGTTCTAGAGTAAGAAATTCTATCATATCTCACTCTAAAACGACTAAATTAAATATTTGTAGTTGTTCATCAACATCTGAATTACCGAAACCAAAGACATCATATTATCAAGATATCCCGCTCTCACGTTTAACGAACAACTCACAAGTAACATACTTTTTGCGAGCATCGCACCCTGAGGCAAGTCCGAATCTCGTGCATAGAAGTAGAGAGAAGAAATGTCATTCGTGCGCGCCAAAATAGCACCCATACAATTCACACGATATGTTGAATGTGATGTACGATGGCTTAACTGAACAGAAATCTGATTTCTCTCTAAGCTAACAGGGTCTGATAAAACATAATTTCCAATTCTTTATACTCTCGTTTTAATGATTTTATAGGTTGGCGTTACAGATTCTCATAGTAACAGATTGATAATATTGACTTTACATGTTGACACCGCTCTTAAATAATTGGTCTGGCCGTTTATTCCACCCAGTAGTTGTTTAAACCTTTAATTTCGATTACGAAAATTGATGACATAACCTCACTTAGAATCAATATCTAAATATAGTTTAGTATTGAAAAAATTAAGGGTGTAAATTACGAGTGTACTCAGTGTAATAATAATCATATTATAGTTACGTGAAAAGTTATGTGAATATTTTCCACCCTACTTTTCACGTAGGTTTTAATGGACTGGCATTTAAAAGCTGTTTAATGCATAATCCAGTAAAAGTTACGTGTTTCATAGGTAAAATGTAATGTACTGTTCATATCACATTTATCTATCAGTTCATATCAAATTTAGATACCAGAACATTACTATTTTATATATTGGTTAAAGTCAAAAGGGAGATTTCAGATTTTGATATAAATCTATGAAATGAAAAATGCCATGAAATATAAAACATTTATTTCAGAAAATTGTCATATAATTCCAATGGCTTAAAAAGCAACTAATAACGTCGTGGTATCTCAAATCGACAAGCCTCCAGAAATCGTTTTTGTTGTCACTGCTGTGAACTTTACGCTTCTTGCCAATAGCAAGCACCTTCGACTTGATGCCGTTTCAAGCACGACGTGGCTTACCTGACTCTCGTGTAGTCTCGGAGGGAACTGAGCTGGCGCGGGAAATATGTACTGGCCTCAGTTCTTTTCATGTTGGTAGCCTCGGTTGAGACGCGACGCCGTCAGTTAGGGCATTCGGTTCATGTTGCCTTACAGTTCAGCACCTTGTACACTGTTGGTAATACAGGAATGATGGTACACACTTATGCATCCCACACATCTTCCCTCTCCTCAAGAGAAAGGATCAAATTGACTGAAGTTCATTTTATTTTAGTTTTGACATTGTATTTTCGGTAAACTGTAGATATTTTATACTATTCTTGTAAACAAAGTGAATACAAGAACAATGATCTTTTATTTTATTGCTGACTATCGTGTAATCGTGAGAGACCCTTTCATTGACATAGAATATACAAACTTAGTTTGGTGTTTACAATAAACGTGAAAAGTCGATAGCACCATCCCATTTTCAATGGGTAGTTTATGCTTCAACGGTACCAATATTTTATAGTTTTAATGCACTAGATTTTATGCTTTGTATACATTCAGGACAATCATTCTCATTGATGTGATATTGAATTTGACAAAATAAGTGGCGTTTTAGAAAGGGGGTTTTTTTTTAGTGTATAATATATTTTATTTAAAATAAATTATCTGGCATCACTGCTGTCATTAAATCTGTGAATCAGAGATGCCAGGTCTACAGATTTGTCTGAAAATCTGTAGAATTCCTATGAAGTGCTGCAGGCATTTTTTCCACTTTCGACTTTTTTTTTTTTGAATGACAGCGCTGTTTCCTCTACTCCGTAAATTAGTTTTGTGTGTCATGCTTTATATAGAAACGGAAACCGCAGACAATTTTTCGGGTTTGCAAATTTGGAACCATTTTGTTTATATGATTGCTTTTTTTATTTTTTTGCTGGCATCTCTGCTGCGAATATTGAATAAAACAACAAACAAGAATCTCCATTAATTTGTATGATTTGTATAGCTGCTTGTTATATTTGTGAAAGAGCAATTATTGTTTTGGTAACGCTTTCATTTTATTGATTAATTCTACATATGTAATCTTTTAGATATGTTGGAGTTTTCCTATTGCGATTTTCCCTAGTGCTGCTATTGAAGCCTGAATTTACTGTGTTTTCACATTCGGATGACTCATCAGTGCGCCAACTGGATACTTTTTTTGTTTGTGAAATGTGCCGTTTAAGTATATGACCTGAATCATCGTGGAGTGTTAGGCTTCCGTTGTTATTTTCAGCAATTGTGTATTTCTTCGGTGAAAATCGTGAGTCGCCTTTTATGTATGTGTTCCGTTCGACAATAACCGTGTCTCCAGGGCCAACTTGTGCGGCGCGGGCACCACGTCTTTTATCTTCCCGTTCTTTCCCTGCTAGCTTTGCTTCGCGGTCTCTCTTAGAGAATAGTTCTTCGTCAATTGTTGTGTTTCCCAAGTCAAGCAATGGAAGACGGCGTTTAATCTTTCTACCGGATAATACTTCTTCTGGGGCTATTTTTGTTATACTATGGAGTGCCGAATTGTGAGCGTTTATTGCTGCTCTCAATTCATCATTGTAGTTTGTCTTGTTTATTGATGCACTAATCATAGCCTTGTTTATTATTCTCATATATCTTTCTACTAACCCATTCTGCTGTGGAAATAACGGAGTAGAAAATATTGGTGTGATACTTCGACCAACACAGTACTGCCTATAATCGTCTCCGTTGAAAGGCGGACCATTGTCCGTTTTGATATACTTCGGAATACCTTCCCGATCAAAAATGTCATCCAATACTTTCTTCAGTTGTTCAAAACTTGTTGATTTTACTGGACGTGCAAAAAGATATCTGGACTTGTAATCGACTACGACAAGTATGGAAATTCCTCCGAATTTCACATATGGTCCATTATAGTCAAGTGCGATCATTTCCCACACTGCTTTTGGGGCAAAAATACGCTGCATTGGAGTAGGTTTTTCAGGTTTACCAGTGACAGCACAAGTGGAACAAGACTCAACCCATTTCTGAACATCATTAGGCATTCCAGGCCACCAAACACGCTGTCTCAATATACTCTTCTGCTTAGATGCCGAGGGATGGCCCTGGTGGGATATCTCAAGCGTTCGTTTCCGCAGAGCTTCTGGAATTACCACACAGCCTGTTTTCACCAGCATTCCGTCGCGTAGTGCCAAATCGTTCTCAAGAAGCTTATATCTATGTGCAGATTTTGGCCAATGATTTGAATCAAGAGCATTTATAACATCCTGGAGAGTTCGATCACTAGCTGTGGCATTCTTGATCTCGTCTTCAGTCAGGAATCCTACAGTGCTAGCCTCCAATGATGCTATCTCCCATGAACCCGAATCGTCGTTAAACGGTTCATCGTCACCTTCATATAGCCGCGAAGAGGAATCAGCTATGTTATCTACTCCCCGAACATATTCCACTTCGTAATTATATGGACTTAATCGTAGCGCCCAACCATCTGCGCGTGTCAAAGCTCTTCTAGATACTTCGCGGGTCCTATTCAGAATAAAGGATACCCCTTGAGCATCTGTGCGCAACGTAAATCGTCTACCGAGTAGAAAATATGAAAAATGCTCAACAGCCCAAACGGCACCAAGAGCTTCTCGTTGGTTTTGAGCATATTTTTTTTCAGTCGTCGTTAGTGCTTTAGATGCAAAGCTTATAATTCGCTGAGATCCATGCTTGTCTTCCTGTGTCAAGACTGCTCCCAGGGCTAGAGGGGAGGCATCTGTATACAAAATAGTTCTATCGTTTTCGGAGAAAAAACCTAACGACACGCAACAGTGTACTATTCGGTTCTTTACAACTTGAAACGCGTGACTTTGTGTAGGTCCCCAGTACCACGATTTTGCTGTGATGATTTCCCACAGCGGACTAGTGATATCCGCAAAGTTCTTCACGTGTGGACTAACAAATGAAGCTAATCCCAAAAAACTTCGGAGCTCTGAAACTGTAGCAGGCTCACGAAAATTTTGTATGCTTTTTATTTTTGCATCCTCCACATGGAAACCGTCTTTATCCAGATCATGACCGAGGAACTTTATACGAGTTTTGTTATATTCACATTTTTCTGTATTGAGCGTTAGATTGTTGGCTCTAAGTACTTTCAGCACTTCACTCACGGTTCTTCGTAAATCTTCGAAGTTTTTCGCGAAAATCAGAATATCATCGATATAAACGATTACGTTTTTCACGCCTTTAAGTATACGGGTCATCTCTCGCTGGAAGATTTCGGGTGCACAGTTCACTCCAAACATCAACCTAGTAAACCTGTACATTCCATTCTCTGTTAGAAATGTGGTGAGGTCGCGAGATTCGTTATGTAGTTCGAGATGGTAATATGCGCTACTGAGATCTAGCTTCGTAAAACACGTCGCACCATAGAGCTTGGCTTTCATTTCCTCGATTATAGGAAGTCGGAAATATTCACGGTTGATAGCCTTATTCGGTCCACGCATGTTAACTACTAAACGGAAGTCGTCTTTTCCTTTGGCGACGGCAGACATACCGCTTATCCACTTAGGGGCAGTATTTACTTTTTCGATTATTCCGTCCGATTCCATTTTCTCTAAGCGACATTTAGCAGCTTCTCGAAAGGCAGCGGGCACATTGTAATATGCGTTCTTGATTGGTGGTACGGTATGGTCTAAACTGAATTTAATTTTGACCCCCGGCATTGTTGGAAACTTTTTTGATTTTTTTTCGTGTTGAACATTGTTAACTGTCTTAACATGCAACAGATCCATATCGCTTGCTGTTGAGCGGCCTAAAATAGACCTCGATCCATTCCGTACTACATGAAATAATGCTGTTACTGCCGGTTGATTGTATGTTGGACTAACGATTTCAGCCTCAAAGACGCACTCTACTATCATAGGTGACTCTGCACCGTACGCCTGGAGACTTTTTGTGTTGGAATTTTCAACATACTTGAAATTAGCTAAACCTGAATCATATTCATGTTTGAGATGAATCCAATCCTTTCCTCCGATGACATTCACGTCTGCACCAGAATCTATGAGGAATTGTATTGGGCTGGACAAACCTAGACAACAATCCACCAAGACATCTTGAAGTGAGAGCATATTAACGTGCTGTAAGAGGAAATTTGTGTGATATATCAATTAAGAAGTTTAGACCAAAAAAAAACGAATACAAATCATTGAATCGTCTCATTTTATTATGAGTTTAGCACAAAAATTAATCATTTCGTACCTCGGTATGATCCACATGATTATCGAGTGGAGAAGGTACATTAGCTTTCGCTTCAATTTGACGAACGCGAGATTTCCTGCAGGTTACGGCATAGTGTCCAAGTTCTCCGCAAGTGTTACATTTTCTCCGCAGTGCTGGACATGGGAAAGTAGTGTGTAAAAACCCATTACATCGACGACAACGTGAGCGCCGGCCACGATTTTGAATCTCTCGCCGCGGTGGCAGTTGGTTACTACGGAACTGCTGTAAATTCGGTCCATTTTCCCATTGGCTAGTTCTTGGGCGTTTTCTCGTTGAATCTGGTGACCGACGATATACATGGTTAATCGCTTGCACCGGAGACTGATCTGTTAAGATTGTCTCTGCTTCGTAAGCTTCATCTCGAGTAGCTGCTTGTACCACGTAATTGGCATCATGACCATATACCCTGGCTGCTTTCACCAGTTCTTTGTTTCTTAAGCCCTTCAGTAACTGTGCTCGTACAAATCTGTCTTGGTCAATAAGGCTGTACCCACACAGTCGAACTTTTGCCATCAACCGGGCGTGAAAAGCAATTGCCGATTCAGTTTTTTCTTGGCGCATGTTGGAGAAGGCTTCGTGTTCAGCCGCCGTGTCAGTCATTGACTGAAAATAGTTTTTAATATTATTAACAAAATTACGGTAACAGTTTGCGTCATCCAGACTAGGTCTGAGTTTTGCTGCTCTTATAATACTCTGAAGCTCTTCACCGATTGATAGAAATAGTAATTGGGAACGTTGAATGGGATTATGTGCGTTACTGAGAGAAGCGGCAATTTCGAAATTTTCTATGTATCGATTCCATTCTTCCCACATTTTATTTGCCGGTACTGCAGTCGGGAAGGGTTTAATGCTATCCCAACGAATGCTAGGTAGGATGACTTCTGATTGACTACTAACAGATGTGCACCAGGTTTGGTCATAGTCGTTGGAAGGACGCATCGTTTGCATAGAATTTATTGCTTGCGTTATATCAGACAAAATGTTCTCCATTCTTTGGAGGCGTTCGCTAGTACCTGGATTTCTACCTTCCAGCTCATTTATTGGTTCGATGGTGGTTGGATCTGTGTCTTTGTTTATGCTAGAGTTAGAGCCAACCGTTTTGCTTGCTTCTGGAGGGACAGGGTCTTCGGTGAAGTTCGAATCAACTCTTAGTTCACTATCATCACCACTTTCCAAGTCGTTCGATGAATCTCCTAATTCGATCTGTTCGTACTCTTCGCAGCTGACTTCTGTATCGGAGTATCTTGGAGCTCGAACGTATTTGCCGTCGCCTGACATTTTTTTTTGGTTATTCTTCGCTTTCAATAATCTGAAAGGAAAAAAAAGAGATGCGGTGCACAAACGAATCGTTACTGAACTGTTATTTGTTAGAAGTAAGTTCCGAGGATTATATTCGAATATTACACCATACAACATATATTTTATTTGCGGACATCCCGTCTCGCATACTTTTTCCTCTGCGGACATCCCGTCTCGCATGCTTTTTTCTCTGCGGACATCCCGTCTCGCATACGGGTACTTTTTCTTTGCGGACATCCGGTCTCGCTATGAACTTTTCTCCGCGGACTTCCGGTCTCGCATTGGTTATTTATTCATTTATTTATTTATTTATTTATTTATTTATTTTTTTTTTTTTTTTTTTTTTTTTTTTTTTTTGCGGACATCCGGTCACGCTCTTATACATTTCCACCTGTTCTGCGGATATTCCGCCATGCTTGCACTTTAGTCATTTGTTAAAAGTATCACATAACCACAAAGTAACATTAGTATGGAGATATTTGTTCAAGATGGCTGCTTTTTTTGTTACTAGACCAAATTAATAAAAACAAAAAAAAGGATCATCTGTCCATTAATTGCTGTAGTCTGGCAGGATCGCCAATGTGAACTTTACGCTTCTTGCCAATAACAAGCACCTTCGACTTGATGCCGTTTCAAGCACGACGTGGCTTACCTGACTCTCGTGTAGTCTCGGAGGGAACTGAGCTGGCGCGGGAAATATGTACTGGCCTCAGTTCTTTTCATGTTGGTAGCCTCGGTTGAGACGCGACGCCGTCAGTTAGGGCATTCGGTTCATGTTGCCTTACAGTTCAGCACCTTGTACACTGTTGGTAATACAGGAATGATGGTACACACTTATGCATCCCACACAACTGCCATCCAACCGAAGCCGAAGTCGAGATCCAAAAACTCCCACAACACTACCGATGCAGGTTGAAGCCGCATTACGCGGTTCCAGTGTCTCAGTTGAACACATGGAAACTTTCATACTAGAATGGTCCGGTTGATGAAGTAAAAAATTGTAATTAAATAACTTTTCTCACAAATATTTACACTACTTACACTTCGAGGGCCACTGCTCGCCATTTTCAAATCGAGTTTTTCACACTGGAAATTCACGTAGATTGTTTGACGTTTGGTCAATTCACGTAAACCTTATGTGATGATGGCTTGAAGCCAAACGAACGAACCGTCAAATTCCTATGCTAGAGCATGAAATTGACGGTTCGTTTGGCTCCCTAAGAGGTATTCGCCAGTCTGTTACCATGAGAGTCTGTAGTGTGGACTGGTTTTGCCAGCCAACAAAATAGTCGCTTCTTCTGGTTCAACCTTATGGAACCAAACACAAAAACTGAAAATCGATATTTATCTGTACATTCAGGCAAAAAATCTATGGAATTTCATAATGGTTTCGTATGAATTTTTGTCACAAGAATATCGTATGCAAATCATAAGACAGCGAAAGTCACGAAAATTGGAATTCCAATCAAAAGCCTTATAAAATTCATACGAAATTTTTTCGGAACATTATGCGAAATTCTTTTGACAAACATAACTTCTTCCACATCCTGTGGATTTCATAAGTTGTTCGTATGAAAACTATAATAGTGATAGATAAGATGTACACACTTAAGTTCTTTTGCTGAATCTCGGCGAAATAGTTGCCGAGATTTGCACAGCCTGCAGGGCTCGGGGACTGTCTCGGCAAAATGTATAATTACTAAGAATTTCGGCAATCCTGAACTGTCAATTATTGTCGAACTTGTCAGCAGTAATTTTGCTGTTAGTTCGGTAAAAGCGATCGGGACCGAATCATGGATTACCGAGTCATCAGTAATCGAATGTAGAAAGGATTTTTCTTTATTATTGCACGAAAAATTTATGACGAAATCCAAGTTTGGGGAATGAGTGTATTTTATTAATGCTCACTTCAATTTAAGAAAAAAAAATCAAATCTCGAAAAGAAATATCACAGATAAAAACATTTGTTTCTAGTGCTACCTGGAAATATACGAGTATTGAAAAGTATATATAAAAAGAACATTTTGATTCCACTTAGCTTTTCACGTAACACGGAAATCTCTTTCATTCGCCAAATTCGTAAATATTTTTCAGCTCTATGAGAAATGGCGACACCCGGTGCTGTACAAAATCGATAGGTGACATTAGATGACAAGTGTCGCACCGAATTTCAGTAAAAGCTAACACACGCAAACGAATTTGCTGTTTTCGATATATTTATGGTTTACAGACAAGTTCAGCAACATATTATGCCAAACTTGTGCAATAAAATACTCTTTACCGAGATATCAGAACTTTACAATAACGAATTTCGGTAATGAGCATGTGAATTACTGAACAATCAGTAAAATTTCGTGTTGCCGATCGAATTCGGCATTTCATTATGCCGAGCTCGAGAATCGGTTTTATGTGTGTATATTGAAGAGGTATATTTCTGATATTAATCTTATGAAATGGTGATTTTTGATGCACCATAAGATTTGCCGTATGATTTTCACTACTCAATTTGCCTGAGTGTAGGAAAATTGAATTTTCGGTATTTTACTCATTTAGGGATTAGCCAAATTTTGTGCTAGGGCACATAACCGTTTTTATTATTTTTACGTTTCGTCTTTGACTCATCAGTGCAGAGCAGTTCAAATTGAACTGCTTAGTGCTAAACTTATTTATTTTAATGGTATTTTAATGTCGTTTTCGCTTGATGCCAAACCTAACCCAGTTGCCACCCTAACTGCTGTCCAACAGTTTGTTTGAAGCTAGTTTCTACGTTGTTGAACTGAAAATCGAGTCAGTTTCGAACCTGGTTTTTATATCAGGTTTGTTCAAACCCCCGTTGCTAAGTGCGAACACAACTCAGTTTCATGAAAAGTGTTTGTTTGATGAAACTACCCTGGGTCAGTTTTAGTTTTCTCGAGCGAAAACGACATAAGAGAGCATATCTGTACACTGATAAAAATTTGCACTATCGATGCATATGTAAACATTTAAAAAAATTTAATATGCTATTTTATATCATTACATAATCAAAGCGATTTGTTTCAAGATTTCATGTGCAAATTCACTAAGAAGCGAGAATAGATTATTTTTCACCCAGCTTTGATGTGTTTTTCTTTTGGATGTAATGTGTTTTGCTATTGAATCGAACTACATGTGTTAAACACTTCATTTTCAAGTGGAAATAAGTACAGTTCAAATGTATGTGCAAAACACTTGATTCGGTCAACTGTGTTTCATTTGAAATCTATATGAAAAACAATGTTACATTCATGTGAAATTTATATACAATTTAGAGGTAACGATATATCTTATCATTTTGATGCGCATTTCACATAAATGTGACATGATTCACTAAAAATCAACAGGTTTTACACTTATAAATGTGTATGTTTTCATGAATTTCATGTGTTCTAAAAGTCGGAATAGCACAGACTAACAGACATGACAGTATGAGTAAATTTTTATAAAAATAATTTTTCGTGATGCACTAGTTCCACCTATATTGTACTGCGCGAACTATTTACTATCGGTACACCCCTTGTGTTATGTAAAAGTTTTTTTACTAGTTGGTTTCCCCTCGTTTGTCAACACCGATCAGCTGCTTGCAGGGATGCCTGATTTCATCATAATATTTGAAAATGAATCGTCACAATAAATTATTGGATTAGGGGCTGTCCATAAAAGACGTCACACTTTTTTTGACGATTTTTTACTCCCCCTCCCCCCTTTGTCACAAATTGTCACAGAAGCAAAGACCCCCCACTCCCCCTATGTCACATGTCACGAATTCAAAATAAATAAAATTCATCTCAATACATTCAATATAAATGACAAACCATATAAATATGAGGGAAAATCGATATAGATATATTATTGTTTTAGGTAAAGAATAATATTTCCTTAGTGTAGCATACAGGGCTGAGAAAATAAAGACCAAAACCTCATCAAAACGAGATCACTGCCGGAGAATCTTTTCATTATCAGTGGATCAGTGAATTTTAAATCACATCGATCAATATCGGTACTGCTTTTCCGTCACACAATGGGTAGTGATTTTGAGCTAAAATGATTCTTAATTTATGTAAGTTGAATCATTGGATGATTCGATAAGCTTTGATGTTGGTGGAGGAAAATCACATTTGATCAAGATAAGACATGACATGATCTACGTCTGAAATCGTTGATCTCCCGCCCTTTTTCAAATGGAGTACAATTGAATAAACTGCATCAGAATCAGATAAGAGAAATTCTTATGATATACTATTATCAATGCTAGAAAATCAAATTACTGAAAAAATTGTCAGTGCATAACTTAAGTTAAACCGTTTGAAGGCATCTTTTTCTTTTTTTCTCATATTTGGCAAAATTTATTAATTTCGCTAATTTACTCGCTCCTCCGTGCACTTTTGCTGATCGCAACAGAAATGATTTCCTGCATCACTCATTTCCGAATTTACAAGAAGAAGCTTTTACATCAACAAATACACGTTTTCCTATAGAATGTAAACGTTTATTGTGGAGATTTTTTCAGGAAATAGGGTAAAGCAGGAATATAATTAGGTATTTCAAAAATGGCTCATTGAAAATATTGGACGTCACCACAAACGAATTTCCAGACATGACAGTCACGATCTTTTTTTGGCACACATCTACGGTCCTCCGTGAAACGGGCACCAATGGTGATAAATTGGTTGCACTGCTGAGTTCCCATCATCATATTCATAATGCAAATGTCAAACCGTGAGAACCCTTTCGATTCGTTAACTTATTGGTAAACATTGAGATTTTATATTTTATTTCAATTATTTAAAGTTCGTCTTGCGTTTATTTACATTAACCACAAGCGGATGATTTACATCCGATGCGCACTATAGCAGTTAAATGAAAGTTTTAATACATCCTTTTTCCGTTTGTAGTAAAGCTACATACAATCAGTCTCTTTAGCGCTGAAGAACATCGGAAGGCTCAGGATTCAACTTCCAGGTTTGTGACATTCTGCCATGTACCACGAAAAAGTCAGAGCAGATTACATAAATTATGTGGAAAATGTAAATCAATGGTACGAATATTTCAAAGAAATAAGCAAACCTCGTTCTTATGAAATGCTTCTGGAATGGAAAACCGTAGCTTATGTTTTTCGGTCAATTGTTCAACTTTTCGATCCATATAATTGTTGCAAGAGGTTCGTAAAGTGTGGTATGATATTTATTGAAAGTTTCTTCTCACCCGACAAACATTTTGATTCTATAATCTTAACAGCAGACTTTGACTTCAGAACTTGATTCGAGTGCTACGTAAGGAGAGACGTTAAAATGTCAGCATGGTAGGCATTCTAGTGCCTGGCTGCCTCATGCAACAAGGGACACGCCTCAAATGATACAACTGTGTCCGCCTGAATTTCGTTCTGATTTCGGTTCTGATGAAGTCATCGCCGTCAGCCGTTTGCCCGACTGTTGACAGCCGAAGGACCAGATCCGCATGTCAAAATAAGCAATTTTTTTTTCTAATTAATAAAATTGTTTTAGTTTGGATGTTAGTTTCGGATCGAAAAAAAAATGGTTTAATTCTAGTCTATATACTTTATTTATAAAAAAAAAATCCAGATTTGTATTCAAAAGTTTTCCATCTGCTATGAGAGGAATATTCTCGGAGTTAAGAGAATTAGTTCGTTTCATGGTGGTTCCATAGGCTCTGTTGGTGACCACCTATGTCGTTACAACATGAGCAGTCCGTATATCACAGAATTCGCATCATTGTGAATATAATCAAGCAGAACTTTGAACATTTGCTTCGAGCTGCATATTTTCATTCCATTTGGAGATTCGGATTTCTCTTCGTCGATGATCTCAAAAAAAGAGCCAGTGAGCCCCGTAGTTTACTCGAGGTCTTAACTGAACTTTCTTCGTGCCTTTTTTTCTCTCTCATTTTTCCTAAACTAAACAATGTTGATCATCAAATCCTTTTTACGATCTTGTATAGTACCTTGTCTCGATATTTCACCCTATGACCAAATCAGCTACCTTCAGAAAGCGAACTTGGTGTTTCTCCATAATTCATTTAGCTAAAAACTTTACCTAACTGGCCAGTCAATGTCGTTGGGCAGCAGATTGAAGACCTTACCATTGTCGTCAAGCGCCGTCCTGAACGTTTACCAAATATGCCAATCTGGAAGCAGCTAAGGATATACAGATCAAATGTAGTTGAGAATAGCTTTTATTTGTCAAATTCGATTACCTTAGGAAGTTCAAATATTGAAACGGAGATTACACAGTAACGCGATACACAGTATCGAAATGAGTGAAATGTTGACATTTGATTTCGTTTCACTCATGGCACACTTCAACTTGAACTGTTTACAACACAATAACTCTCGCGCTCCCCCAAGCGGTGAGGGCGGTCATTTTAGAAAGTACCGGGTACGAACCAGATTTTTTTTTAAATTTTTGTAGGCACATACATGTCTTTATTATTTATCTTTGACGTCACATTCCAAAAACCTCCCCCCCCCCCTCCCCCCTGTCACAAAAGGTCACGTTTTATGAAACACCCCCTCCCCCTTGCGGCGTGACGTCTTTTATGGACAGCCCCTTACATTAATAATATATTTAACTTATTGTGTTGGTAGTTTTCACTCGGAATTAAGTGGCGGCAGACCAGAAGCATGTAACTATTGTAACAAAACGAGTTCGACTTTGTATTGCCTTGGAGGATGAGAAGTAGGCACAATTATGTATATAGTTTTGGCAATATGTATTAAATCCTGCATGAAATTCGCATGGGCGTATACAAATCAATACATTACAGGTAATTCTGTATGAATGGCAACTCTGTTGGTGAATGAAAAAAATAAACGCAGTCTAGATGATAGCATAAATCAAATAAACATAGATTTCTCACTGTACGGTGACACTAACAGCACCTCTAGTGACAAACGGGTGTACTTTTTTCCATTAGCTACTGTGGTTGTGTTAAATGCGCAGGCAACTTTTTGCATGCATTTTAGGAGCATTTACGCACCCATTCTCCACCAGACGGTGCTTTTGGTGTAACGGGTTGCTCAACTACATTACTATTACACTGGGAAATCTATGTTTATTTGATTTATGATGATAGACAGGATGTTTTTGATAGGGTAACGTGGCGCCATCATGACATATGCGAGTACTGTCCCAACTAAAGGTATATTCGAAATGACCGGTAAAATGATTGAAGAATCTAATTTGAGTGTCCTGTCTGTTAGTCTGGGGTGATAATTCAAATGCTTTGCACATGATGCTAGTATGCAAATTATTTTCAGTGTATTCCTGTATCGAGTACAAAAATCGGTATAGTTGGCAGCGCTGGTCGTACTGTTCCTCATCATTTGACAGAACTGTCATGATAAAGCCTTTCAGTTTCAGGCGTTTCAGGTAACATTGTTGTTGGTTTTCTTTCATGGCGAGATGAGTGTTCGTGAATTGAAGCAAAGAGGCGGTTAGACGGACACCAGCAGCCAGATCCGTACGAGTTTCTGCTACGACGGTCGAGTTTTTAGATGATTGTAGCTATATGTACCTTACTGTAGCAATAATCGCTGAGAGACTTTGTTGACTGTTACTGCGTGCGGACTTCGGGCATCGCGTTTGTCAAAAATTAGTTCCGTAACGGCATGAAACACAGTTTTCATGAGCG
The DNA here is from genome assembly GCF_030247185.1 of Malaya genurostris. NCBI lineage: Eukaryota > Metazoa > Arthropoda > Insecta > Diptera > Culicidae > Malaya > Malaya genurostris. The sequence goes on along the minus strand of NC_080571.1, from coordinate 14,560,792 downwards.
ATTTTCGGTGACTGAAATGTGGCATCACAATTAACAAGTGGAAAATAGTGGATTCTTGGAAGAAACTGTTGTGAAAGTAAGTTGCTCTGAATTCGGGTAGTGCTAAGTGTAAAAACTGCAGAAAAAAAATCTACTGCGGAAAGGGTCACGGAACTAGCAAAACATCAGCAGCTGTTACTAAATCCATTCGGACTTTGAACCTCCGATTATCTACGAACATAGTCATAGGACCATTTTCCCGAAGGCTAAGAGAAAGGAAACCCAAAAGTGAACTAGGCCGCTGATGGTGAAGCCAACCCAACCAAGAAGAAGGAAAACTACCAGCAAAAAAAGGACAACCGAAACCTCTATATTGTGTAACCAGTTTTACAGCTTGGTGGTGTCCGCACTTCGACATCCCTTGAACGCGAGATATAGGAAGCGGGCCGCTCGACTGAGGCAGGAGGCCAAGAGCTATCTTCGTCTGTGTGCGTCAGCCAATGCACCGAACATTGACGAATATGAGGAGTAAAGAAATGGAATAATATTGCAAAACCGTCATACGTTTAACGCTCCGAAAACAGCCGGGGGAGTTGAACGATGTACCGATGTCCGATGGCGAATTCTGACATGGTGAGATCTACATCTTGTCAGCGTTGAACACTTGGAGCACTCTGCCTCAAAGAATTGAATATACAAAAAAAAAATATATGTTTGCTGATCTCTACGTGTCATCGTCGAGCAGAGAGCACAAGCAGTCAAGTGTTTTAATCACATTAAAGGAAATTGCTAAATATAAGTATAATCATGAAATATAATAAATGCGGACAGTGATGTAGAAGAAAACGGTGCAAGAAGAGCACAGAAATGTATCTCACTCGTCAGTGGACGGAGATGAATTGTGTGGGAAAAGAATGAAACAGAAACAGACGGAACACAAAACGGCAGGAGGGGGCACTAGTAGTAGGTTGTGGAGTGCAGGAACTGTCGTACCAAAGGGGTCTTGAACTTGATTTCATACAGCGAATAGGCGCTACCGTGTCCAGTTTGCTGGGAGCTTTTCTTCTTCGGTTGGTTGGTCCTTCGCCGGAATTGCAAATGTATTGATGGACTCTCCGTCTGTTTATTACCGTCTGCCTGTAGTGTAATGCTGCTAGACAGCGCATCGTTGCCGACAGCACGGCGAGACCTGTGATAAACTGAACTATTATATAGCATAATGTGATAAACTGAAATAATAATAAAAAACCATAGCACAACAAAGAAGTGAACGAGGAAATTGAATCGAAAAAAAAACATCATCAAAGAGCTCAGGTTTTGCCGGTACCAGAATTAAATCGGCACTGAGTATGGGTTATGATTTGACCCGCTTCCAGGGAGACGTAGATGAAGAGCTGATTTGTCCAATATGTTCCGGTGTGTTGGAAGAACCGTTGCAGGTGAGTGTATTCTCTGTTGGGTCGTTTTTCTGTTGTATAGAATCTTTGCCAAGCACATTGATTTGAGCTCGCGAATTGGATGCTTGCGGGAGAGCGAGAGGATAGGGGATTGGAGTACACCAGTTATATACTGTTATCGCCAGTGGCAATAAAGAGGGAGAGAGAGTGTGTGAAGACAGTATAATTAACGATGCGAAATTCGAACCCTCGGGAGCCAAGTGAATGATGGTTGCAAGTGATTTTCGCACCTTCACGAGAACTTTACTCATCAGTTCAAGTTCCCAATTCCCATTGCATGCGAAAATAAAAAAAATCGAACAACGGTGGCTTCCGCAGTGTGACACGGCGATCAAGCGAAACGACTAACAATTATATTATTCAATTTTGGAAATGCTTACTTTCCATTTCGTCGTCGGTCTTCCTTGTTTCCTCGGAGAGTTACGGCGCTCATTGTGAATAACCAGACATTATATTATCGTTTTCGCATGTGTGCGCCACTGCTTTGAGTCATTATTTATAGCCATGTGCGCCTAAAGTTTGATCGTTTTTTTTTGGAAAGTATAATCCAGGGCGACCACTGAATTAGTACATTGTTTTTGTGTGTGTTGTCGGTGATTCCGTACCGTGTGGTACGAAGGCGGCTCAATTCAGCATATTTTATTTTCTTAAACCTGCTATTATGTCTGTATGCTGCAATTGAGAAACAAATTCAGAATTATTGTAGGTCACTTTTTGGAGAGTAGAAAATTAACCTGTACTGGTCAAGGCACAAACAAATTTTCCTTTTCAGTTCGAGATTTTCTTTCTCACTTGAACTCGGTGGTCAATACGTTCACGATCTGACAGACAGATGTCGTCACCAATTTCTAGTGTTGATAAAATACTGTGTTTAATGGCTTGATAAGCATTATTTGGGTTTTGCGCCAAGTTACTCAACCTTTATTGACTGGCATGTAGAATTTGAACGAGGTCTTTTAAACACGGATGATGAACCACGCTCTTGTGGTTCAAATGCGGCTGTTTTCTTCCGGAAATCGACTCAAAAGATAATTCCATCGATATGAAAAATCAAAAGTTGCAGGGCAAACTGTCATGATGAAGATATCAAAAGAAATTGAGGTCACTGTGTCAAAGTATTCGTGTAGTCGAACGTTACGAATTCCATGAAACAAAAATTCGAATTGCTACCGCATACACCATGTTCACCTAATTTATCCCCTAGCAACATTATTTTCTAGAGTGCAAAGTCTTGGGTTTTTTTTATATCTGCGGAATAAAATGCATAATTAAAACAAAAGATTGGAAAAATTATGGTTGAGATTAAACGACTTTTCGTGTTGCATGTTCAGCTTACTGTTACAATCTTGCTAAGTTTGTATGTTTGGTAACGCACTTGACTATTCTCGCCTACGATTCTTCTTATTACTTTTACCGCTGAACATTGTGCGTTGGATTTTTGTCCATCTTCTGTGGCTGTTCGGCCATCCATGAACCATCATTGTCAACTTCCCTCTCTGAGCAGCCTAGATAGCCGTGTAGTGTCGGTAGCGGTTTCCCAACTGGCTAAGAATAACGCTACGGTCCACCTGTACCGGTGGTATAAGTCCACGAAACAGGTAAGCCGTGTGGCATCCGGCGGAATTATTTTTTACCAAGAATTGATCCACTGGTTTCCTGATCCACTGGTTTCCTGATCCATAGGCCACAAAAATAGGAACTCCAAAATCAAGGTGTATTTCCGTGCAGAGGACTGAATGGCTGCAGGAGGTTAAACAATGCAGTCGTGAACGGAATATCTTGAGGTTTTCCCTTACTGTGTTAAGCGAAGCTCCGGCACAGTTGACGACTTCTTTCTTCGCAACTCGTGGGATTTAAATGAATTGAAAAAATCCTTACATGGTTCGCTATAGGCGATTATAAGCCAATATATTTGGTTTCTTCTAGTTGTTGTACGATAAGTGCTGGAGATGGAGTGTTCATTACTCTAATTGATAATGGTTAAAGTAGCACAAATCAATCTCCAGCATAAACGTACAGCAACTATAAATCTATCCAGACTTCTGCAAGAAGGTAAAGCTTTTACAGCTTTGGTTCAAGAACCGTGTTTCCAAAAGGGAAACTTCTACGTTGGAAAAGTGTTAAATCCAGTCTCTGTTGCCTTCAACAAGAACGGTATGACTAATCCACGTGAAATGCCTCGAGCATGCATACTTGGCATATCGGAGCTCACAATTCGGGATATTTGTGCTGCCACAGTTGGTATAACTATTGACTATGACCACTCGTTTGTGGTCTCAAATGGTTACGTGGGATGAGTATTTACTCGCTCCTAGTGACCTAACTCTCACATGCAGTTTTCCTTTCAAAACATTCAATGTGAACTATTCTCTTCGTGAGGAATGGGTGATTGGTTATTTGGAACGATAACTTGATGAGCACATAATTTGTTATACGGACGGTTCTCTGTTGAATGGTCGTGCTGGTGCTGGTGTCTACTGTCGTTAAATGAGTTTAGAGCAGTCTCATTCACTTCGTAGATACTGTACTGTGTTCCAAGCAGAAATCTACGCGATTCTGTGTGGAATACAATCGACACTTCAGCAGAGGATCTGTGGTAAACGAATTTATTTTTGTTCCGACAGTCAGGCAGTCTTAAAAGCACTCAGTTCGAATGATTCACGGTCGAATCTAGTGATCGCGTGTCGAACTCAAATTGAAGACCTCAGCATTTCAAATGTTGTTTACTTCTTATGGGTACCCGGCCATTCTGGTATTACTGGAAATGAATGGGCTGATAAGTTGGCTATAGCTAGTGCACTAATTTCGTTGGTCCTGAACCAGCTTTACCACTTTCAACTAGTTGTATAAAGCACGAGATTCGTTCTTGGGCTGCATCCAAACATGCCAGCTACTGGCGCAGCTAGCAAAGTTGCGCTCAGACAAAAGCATTTCTACCAGATTTAAATCTGAAAATGTCAAAGTGTCTACTGCATTTTTCCAAGTATCATTGCAGTATTTTGGTCAGAGCTCTGACTGGACATTGCAAACTCAATTATCACTATTCAACAAGCTGAGTATTATTCGTGTGATTTGTATGAATGCGATTATGGTACTTCATATCATCTGATATGTAACAGTTCGGCTGAAAAGTTCGTATCGTTTAATAGAAACACACATTTTTTTGCCAAAATTCTTTTTTATTATTTAACATAATTGCCATCAGAGGCGATACAGCGATTATAGCGATCTTCCAACGTTTCGATACCATTTTTGTAGTACGATTTGTCCTTTGCCTCAAAATAAGCCTCAGTTTCAGCGATTACCTCTTCATTGCTTCTAAATTTTTTACCAGCGAGCATTCTCTTGAGGTCTGAGAACAGGAAAAAGTCACTGGGGGCCAAATCTGGAGAATACGGTGGATGAGGGAGCAATTCGAAGCCCAATTCGTTCAATTTCAGCATGGTTTTCATCGACTTGTGACACGGTGCATTGTCTTGATGAAACAAAACTTTTTTCTTCTTCAAATGAGGCCGTTTTTTTGAAATTTCGTCCTTCAAACGCTCTAATAACGCTATATAATAGTCACTGTTGATGGTTTTTCCCTTTTCAAGGTAGTCGATGAAAATTATACCATGCGAATCCCAAAATACAGACGCCATAACCTTACCGGCCGATTGTTGAGTCTTTCCACGCTTTGGGTTCGGTTCATCGCGTGCAGTCCACTCAGCTGACTGTCGATTGGACTCCGGAGTGAAGTGATGGAGCCATGTTTCGTCCATTGTTATATATCGACGAAACGGTTTTATTTCGATATAACAGCTCCAAACACTGCTCAGAATCATCAATTCGTTGTTGTTTTTGATCGATTGTGAGCTCACGCGGCACCCATTTTGCACAAAGCTTTCTCATATCCAAATATTCGTGAATAATATGTCCAACACGTTCCCTCGATATCTTTAGGGTGTCAGCTATCTCGATCAACTTCACTTTACGGTCATTGAAAATCATTTTGTGGATTTTTTTTACGTTTTCATCGGTAACAGCCTCTTTTGGACGTCCACTGCGTTCATCGTCTTCGGTGCTCATATGACCAGTACGAAATTTTGCAAACCACTTACGAATTGTTGCTTCGCCCGGTGCAAAGTCTGGATAACACTCATCAAGCCATTTTTTGGTATCGGCGGCACTTTTTTCATCAAAAAGTAGTTTTCATCAACACACGAAATTCCTTTTTTTTTCATTTTTTTCGCAATAACAAAAGTAGCTTCACTCAAAATGCAATATCTCACAAACTAATAATCAGACAGCTGTCAAATTTATACACGTATCTTTTGAAGGTTGGTACTAACTGAAAATGGTATGGATTTAATTCTAGTGGCGCCCTCTCATAGAAACGATACGAACTTTTCAGCCGATCTGTTATTATTCTCAACATTTGCTACGGAGCTAGCTGGCGCACCTTCTTGCGAACGTTCCTCATTAAATTCCGTACAGACTTCTTGGCGACAAGTTTTGACACTTTTTTCCAATCTTTTACGAACTGTTGAATGGTTTCGGCTGCCGAGACATGTTTCCTAAAATGTGCCTTCGTTAATGCCCAAAATTCCTCAATTGGTCGAAGTTGTGGACAATTTGGTGGATTAATGTCTTTTGGAACGAAACTGACATTTTTGTAGTATACCATTCTACCGTTGATTTCGAGTAGTGGCAAGAAGCAAGATCTAGCTAGAAGACAACAGGATCCTTGTGGCTTCGAATCATGGGTAGAAGTCGTTTTTGTAAACATTCATTGATGTATATTTCGCTGTTCATTGAAGCAGTGGTGATGAAATCTTACCGCAGCTATAAATTTCTTGCCAGACTAACTTTTTTACTAAATTTTTTTAATTTCAATCGATGTCTCGGACTGGTTTAACACTTGCCCTTCTCGCACCGTATAATATTATGGTCCCTGCAAGGTTTTGTAATCGAGTTTCACGTAGGTTTCGTCGTCCATGATTATGTAGGTCAAATTTCCAGCAAGAATCGTATTGTACAGCTTTCGAACCCTCGACCTGATCGATGCTTCTTGTTTCGGACTACGTTTTGGTGGTTTCTGCTTCTTATGGGTTCGAAGATTCAAACGTTCTTTAGCACGAAGAACATTTGACTTCGAAGTGCCCACTTTTTTGGTCGCATCCCGAACTGAAACCTCCCTCTTTTGCTCGAACGCCTTCAATATACGTTTATCCAACTGAGGGTTAGCAGGACCTTTTTTTCGACCCGTTTTCGGTTTATCCTCAAAGGTGTTATTCTCACCGAACTTCCTGATTGCATTTCGCACGGCTTTTTCACTTACTCCTTCCATTTTTGCTATCTTTCTCAGTGACAGTCCGCGTTCTGTGCACCATTTGTACACAATTGTTCGACGTTATTCTGCTGAAAGTCCACGCATTTCGAAACAAACTAATGAAAACGAATAAACAACTGCACAAGTGGTTAGAGAAGAGTGTGAACAACAGAACGCAGCCATAAAAATTGACAGATTCTGAACCATTGCGAAATGGCAGCGGTTTTTGGTTGCGTCCATACGTTCTGGGACAGTCTTTAAGTAAAAAAATATGGTATAGGGACGGGTATAGCGTGATGGGTAAGTCTGGCTGGGTTCAATTCCCAACCCCGCACGTAAAGTCAGAAAGATTTTCTGGCTCGAAGAGGCAATTGACCTTAAAGTTGAATCCTCTATAATCGAAACAAAAAAGAATAAAAGGTATCAATGGAACCTTCTATTCTTACAATGAGCAAGCAAGTCTCTGTACCAACTATTTAAAGTACGATTGTAAATATTTTTTCACTTTATTCAACGTGAAATGCTACATGCATGCAAACCTCCACCTAAATTCTACTTTACCCCATTGAGAGACTTTATCAAAGTTTTCAAATTTCGCTACTTGAAATCAATCAAGTTCCAATCACCATTCAGCACTAAAATTGGCCTTTCTAAACGATAGCAACAGTTCCATTCCAATTCCGGTCCGGTCCGGTGCGGTGCGCTGTGCTGCGGCCTGCGACGCAAAAAAACTTTCGGTTTGTTTCTCCGTGCTGCATGTGGTTCAACGCAATCTCGACAGCCAGCCGGCTCGGCTTCCCGCGGACGAAAAGTGAAATGTTTGTGATTTCTTCGATCCGATTCGATTGGTTTTAATTTATTTTCGGCTCCGGTCACGCAATCTCCATTTATGATCGGTGCATTTTTATTACTCGCCGTCTGGTCGTCAATAAGGTTCAGCGTTCGGTGGGGTGAGCTTGGCAAAGATTCTTTATTTCTAGTACTACTACAACTTAATTCCAACACACAATTGGAGAAACAAAAAAAGCAAACGGCTTTACATCTACGTTCCGTTCCGTTCTAGGCGGTGGCATGCGAACACGCATTCTGTCGGGCATGCATCACAGAGTGGCTTTCGCGCCAACCGACATGCCCGGTCGATCGGAATCCCATCACCAACAGTAATCTCCGAGCCGTGCCAAGGATACTTCGAAATTTGCTGTCGCGGTTGAACATCAGCTGCGAGAATGCCATGTACGGTTGCACTCTGATTCTCAAACTGGACACATTGGCCACTCACATCGAGGAGTGCGAGCACAATCCCAAACGTCCGCTACCGTGCGAGAAGGGTTGCGGCTTCGTGATCCCGAAAGATGAGTACAAGGATCATAACTGCTTCCGGGAGTTGCGGTCGCTAGTACACAATCAGCAGCAGAAGATGAGCGAGCTGAAGAACGAAATCAACGATCAAAATCTTGTGATAAATGAACTGAAGCGTGAACTGAACCTGGTGAAGGATTTTATGAGGGCGATGCGCGTGTCGAATCCCGCGATGCGAGCCATCGCCGATCAGATGGAACGGGATGAGGTAACGCGGTGGTGTAATGGACTGGCGAGGGCACGCGTCACTCGATGGGGTGGAATGATCTCCACACCCGATGATGCACTGCAGGTTTGTTTCGCGTTGTGTCATCCGCCGTGTGATTTTTCTCTAAACCGTGATGCTAACATTGGTTTTTTTGCTCCATTTTAGTTAATGATCAAGCGAGCCCTTTCGGAGTCGGGCTGTCCACCACACATTCTAGACGATCTGATGGAAAACTGCCACGAACGACGGTGGCCCCGTGGACTGAGTTCACTGGAAACCCGTCAAAACAACAGGCGAATATACGAGAACTACATGTGCCGGCGAATTCCTGGTTAGTATAATCTTTTTTTTTTTTTAAATAACTATTTATTGGAATATGAGTTAAAATTAAATTATTAGGATTTAAATTGGGTGTTCAGCCACAAGCGGTGACTTTTCAGCCCTATTACATATATATGATTTAGTTATTACCATGAGAACATCATTTGCTTCCGCAATTCTGAGATTTTTGTGTAGGGAAAATTCTAAACCTACTTGTATTGTGTAATGGGGAAACAGAACTTATATACAAACTTACTAACTAATACAGAGAGCGAATCGATTCAATTGAAGATTGCATCGATGTTTGTCGCAATTTGCTTATAATATTATGTGACGTTACATCTAATGGTTCTATATTTGTGAGTCTGTGTAACTCATTTGTACTAAACCAGGGAGGACGCTTCAAAATCATTTTCAGAATTTTATTCTGAATCCTTTGAAGCGTTTTCTTCCTGGTGGAACAACAACTTGACCAAATTGGTACTGCATAAAGCATGGCTGGTCTGAAAATTTATTTATAAATTAACAATTTGTTCTTTAGACAGAGCTTAGAATTTCTGTTTATAAGAGGATATAAACATTTAATATATTTATTACACTTTGCCTGGATTCCTTCAATGTGATCCTTGAAAGCGAGTTTTTTGTCATACGTTAAACCTAAGTATTTAGCTTGATCAGACCATGTCAATTCCAAGCCATTCAATTTGAGAATGTGATTATTGTTTGGTTTAAGAAAAGAAGCTCTTGGCTTATGAGGAAAAATAATTAATTGCGTTTTTGCTACATTTGGTTTAATTTTCCATTTTGACAGATAATCACTGAAAATATTTAAACTTCTTTGTAGGCGACTACAGATCACTCTTAGATTTCTACCTGTGGCTAACAGACTTGTGTCGTCACAGAATAGCGATTTCTGACAACCAACGGGTATATTTGGAAGATCAGAAGTGAAAATATTATACAAGATTGGAGCTACGCTCGAACCCTGCGGAACACCTGCTCGTACGGGTTTTCAGATTCTGATTTACAATTCTGATAGCTAACCTGAAGAGTACGATCAGTTAAATAATTTTGAATCATTTTGATCAAATAAATAGGAAACTGGAAATCAGACATCTTTGCTATTAAACCTTTGTGCCAAACACTGTCGAATGCTTTTTCTATGTCTAGAAGAGCAACTCCAGTGAATAACCCAGAAGATTTATTTGCTTTTATCATGTTCGTAACTCTTACGAGTTGATGAGTAGTTGAATGTTCATGACGAAATCCAAACTGCTCTGGTAAAAAAATTGAATTCTCATTTATATGAGACATCATTCTCAACAAGATAATTTTTTCAAAAAGTTTACTGATAGAAGATTTTCTAAAATAGTTTCAAGATTCACATGATTTTCAATGTGAGATCTGTAATCCAACCAATTAGCTCTATGATAGTTGAATATAGAACTAATTGGATTATTTAAATCTTCGTTGGAAAGTCTGAATGTTACAGGAAGATGATCTGAGTCAAAGTCAGCATGTGTAATCGGTTCACTACAAATGTGACTTTGATCTGTTAGAACCAGATCAATTGTAGACGGGTTTTTCACGGAAGAGAAACAAGTCGGATTACTGGGATGAAGAACTGTGAAGTAACCAGCTGAGAGTTGATTATGGAGTATTTTACCATTACTGTTATTTTGCCTACAATTCCACTGGACATGCTTAGCATTTAAGTCCCCTATTACGAAAAATTTCGATCGATATCTTGTAAGTTTTTGCAAATCGCCTTTTAAGAAATTTAATTGTTCGCCGGTGCATTGGAATGGCAAATATGCTCCAGCGATGAAATAAATTCCATGAATGGTTTCAACTTCGATTCCCAAGCTTTCAATAACTTTAGTATTGGAAGAAGGTAATATTCGATGTTTAATTTGCCGTTGGACAAAAATGGCAACTCCACCACCCATTCCAGTAAACCTGTCAAATCGATGAACTACATAATGTGGATTACTTTTCAATTTGACATTTGGTTTAAGAAAAGTTTCTGTCACAATGGCAATATGGATTTTGTGAACTTCGAGAAAATTATAAAATTCGTCTTCACTCGATTTCAAAGATCGAGCATTCCAATTTAAAATGTTCAAATGATTATTTAACATCACTGTTAAATTTTAAATTCATTATAATGTTATTTGCAAATTTCCATCCGATTTGAAATGCTTCAAAAAGTGATGAAGTCGAATTCATTTGGATGATCATTTGAAAAAGTTGATCTTGTAGGTAGATCATTTTATTTTCAGTTATATCGCCTAAATCGATTCATTTAAAGAAGCGAATGGCATTGAAGGAATATTTGTAGGTAGACTGCTATTAGAAGAAGATGATTTGGCCGGTCTACCTATTAATAAATTGTTTTCGTTAGAAGATGGACTGCAAGGCGGTCCTGTGTTTTGATTATTTACATTAGAAGAAATAGGTGGTAGATTTCTACCTGTTATACTGACATAACTGACATTAGAAGAAGATGATGACGAGGTCGATCTACCTGTCAATAAATTGTTTTCGTTAGAAGACGAATTGGCAGGCGTACCTGTTTTCTGTTTTAAATTAGAAGAAATAAGTGCCTTAGAAGAATTAGGCGTGGCATTTGTAACGGTTTTTTGATTTTCAGGTATGTTCTGTAAATTTAAGGTCGTTGATTTGACTTGTTGTCTAAGCGAACGAGCGTTTAAAATTTTTTTCCCTGACAGGACATTTCAAATAATTGGATTTATGATTTCCATCGCAATTTGAACATGAAAATGTATCAGTGGTTTCATTCATTGGACAAACGTCTTTCGAATGCGATTTACCACAATTCAAACATCGTATGTCCATATGACAATTTTTAATTCCATGACCGAAGCCTTGGCAACGACGACATTGCGTTAAGTTTTGCAATACGATTATGCCGTTTATAATGTTCCCAATGAATTTTAATGTGGGAAATGAAACGTACTTTTTCTAAAGTTTTGAAATTGTTTACATCACTTCGATTGAAGTGTATTAGGTAAAGTTCATGGGAAATTCCAGAGCGTGGTTTAGAAGTACCATTCGCTCTTTTTTTCATAAGTATTACTTGGGAAGGGGCAAAACCGATAAAATCTTTTAGTTCATTTTTAATTTCATCAATACTTTGATCATTTGATAAGCCTTTCAAGACAGCCTTGAAGGGTCTGTCTGATTTTATATCATATGAATAAAATTTATGAAGTTTCTCGGACAACTATCGAATAAGACATTCATAATCTTCCAATCCATTAACCAAAACTCGACATTCTCCTCTTCGTCCGGTTTGAAATGAGACTTTTACTTCCGGGAGAAAAGTAGAAAGCTCAGTACGGAATGCTTTGAAGTCGGAAATCATCACCGTCACTGGTGGCATAGATTGATGTTTCTTCCCAGAACGACAAGCGTCCATTTTAGGAATTTTTGAAGAATTTTCTTCAATGTCACTACAATTGAATTCAGGAAGAATCTCGTAAATATTGTTAGACGGCATAGAATCAACGGAAGGGAAATCCGTCCGTTGTCTTTTATTTTTACATTCAGATTCTATACGACCGTGAATGTTATTAGAAAAATGTTGAATAACGGATTTTGATTTATTCCGTATTGAATTATTTTTAGCCTTAGGCTTGTTGCCTTTCCGGTTGGGCGGAGGCATTTTTGAAATGAATGGAATTTTAAATTAAATTAACTAGGCTAAATTAGTCTTCGATTAGACTCCTAAATTGGAAAAGTCTTGATAAAGACTGATTTTGTGGTAGTTTAAATAAAGACTGATTAGTTCGAAGAATAGTTCTTTGAATAGCTAGCCTTAAAAAAGGCTGATTAATTTCTTAGTCACTCTAATATCACTCTTTATATAGCCTTGAGAAAGGCTGACTAATTGTTAGTCTTTAAAAAGACTGTTAGTGATTCAGGTAGCCTTGAAAAAGACTGAAGCCTTGAATCAATGAAACTCTAGGTAGCCAGAAAAATTTCCAGGAGCCAAGAGCTATACGCGTGCGGTGCGAACGACTGTTCAACACTGACGTTAGTATAATCTTATTTTGGGTTTGTTTACTGCTTTGGTAAGCTTTATGAGTACTGTTGAAAAGAAAAATACTTGAATCACAGGGTGGCACGTGACCGGGTAATAATCGGGAATTTTAATGCAAAACCCATCAAAAAATATTACAAACTAAAGTAACAATTTGCATTATAATGATTTTTTGTATACAACAAGTGAAAAGTTGGAGGCAAGTGTAGGGGGGAAAACTCGGGAATTTAGTTTCACCGGGAAAAAGTCGGGAATTTTAGTGAAAACCCGGGAAAAATATTATTACCCCAAATACTAGTAACAATTGTTAGCATACTGATTTTATTTTCAACAAGTGACTATGTCTATGTCTCGTCCAAAGATTTGTAAGGGCTTACAGGCAATTTTGAATCCATCAGGAAGCATCAGAGTTTTTTTTAGTTGTTATCAATAACAGCACAATGAAAGCTCATTTTGAAAAATTATGATAATTTGGATGCTTCTGTTGGATTTTTTTATTAAGTTATGGAGGTTCTTTTTATTACTTGCAAAATTGTTGACTAAGTCTCAAGGTAACAGAAATTTTTTTACTAAAATTATACTTTCGGAGTCTTCGTGTTTTTAAGTTTGATATTTATTGCCCTTGTTTAAACATAATTTGACTCAGTAATGTCATCTTGTCATAGGACTCACAAAATTGGAAGAGTTTTATACTTTGATCTTATCCACCGTTTGCAGGGAGTATTTGAGTTCCTCCTTTGAGAGCTGAAACTGGTTTCTGAGGACCAGTATAGAATCCAAGAAATAATTGGAATATGGATTGATTTTTTCAGTGAATCTATGTTTAGTCTTCTTTTAAAGGTCCTCAACTATTCCATAATAGGAGGAGAGTTGAACTTAGTTTGACCTTTAGGAAGTGATAGACTTCTAACTTCAATAATGTAATAATTTAAATTATGTTTGGCTGTATCGATATTTCCCAAAACAATTTCAGGGTTTACATTGCTTTCAATATGAGATCTGTATTCTAGGCGATTAGTTCTAAGGTGGTAGTACTAATTGAACTAATCATTGCTTAATTTGAAACCCTGAATGTTATTGGTAGATGATCTGAATCAAAGTCAGTTCACTACAAATATTATATTGATCTGCTAGAATCAGATCAATTGTAGAAAGATTTCTCATAGAAGATAAATTAGTCGAGCTATTGAAAATAAAATTGGCTTAAAACCAGCGGAGAGTTCATCATAACGAACTTTCTGATTATTTTTCTGATTACTCCACGAGCATTTAGAATCCTATTAGGAAAAAATAAATCGATATCTTGTTCGTTTTTACAGCTATCATTTGATTTATTTGCTCATCAACGCATTGAATTCATTTTTAATTTCATCTGTAATTCGATCATTTGATAAGCCTTTCAAGACAACCTTGAAAGGTCTGTCTGATTTTATATCATATGAATAAAATTTATGAAGTTTCTCGGACAAATATCGAATAAGACGTTCGTAATCTTCCAATCCATCAACCAGGACTCGACATTCTCCTCTTCGTCCGATTTGAAATGAATCTTTTACTTCCGGGAGAAAAGTAGAAAGCTCAGTACGGAATGCTTTGAAGTCGGAAATCATCACCGTCACCGTGGTGGCATAGATTGATGTTTTTTCCCTGAACGACAAGCGTCCATTTTGGGAATTTTTGACGAATTTTCTTCTATGTCGCTACAATCGGATTCAGGAAGAATCTCGTAAATATTGTTAGACGGCATAGAATCAACGGAAGGGAAATCCGTCCGTAGTCTTTTATTTTTACATTCAGATTCTATAATATCGTGAATGTTATTAGAAAAATGTTGAATAACGGATTGTGATTTATTCCGTATTGAATTATTTTTAGCCTTAGGCTTGTTGCCTTTCCGATTGGACGCTGGCATTTTTTAAATGAATGAAATTTTAAAATCAATTAACTAGGCTAAATTAGTCTTCGATTAGACTCCTAGCTAGCCTTAAAAAAGGCTGATTAATTTCTTAGTCACTCTAATATCACTCTTTGTATCACTTAGTCACTTAGTTAGTGATTCAGGTAGTCTTGAAAAAGACTGAAGCCTTGAATCAATGAAACTCTAGGTAGCCAGAAAAAAATTCCAGGAGCCAAGAGCTATACGCGTGCGGTGCGAACGACTGTTCAACACCGACTGATGTAGAAATCTATGATTTTTTCTTATATATGAAAACTCTGTGGTACAGAATCTGTGTGGCAGAATGATTTGGAAAATACCTGCGAGTATGGTAACCCTGAAAAGCAAAGAAAATTCCCTAAGAGCCCAACGTGAGAGAGCAACAAAACTCGGAGCTTAGCTGAGTAACTCCTTCTCTTCTTGAATCTGTGCAGTAACTCAAGTGCACAGAAAAGACACTAACACAAGAGATACTTGAAATTTTAAGTTGGATGTATACGAGATGTGTGTACATAGACGAAATTTTGGTGCACAAGCCAATGTGATCGGGTTCAGAGCGCCACGCATTGGCTACGGCAATACAATATAAAAAAGATCGTTCGGCTGTCATAGACCAGCAAGCGCAAGAAGCTTAGGGTGAATTTGTGGTCCATATTGTGGTGTGGAAAAAAACGCTCATTACTTCATATTCGGTACCATCCGACCTGCTTTTATCGGACAAATAGGAATCTATAAAATAAATAAATGCGAGTTGGGATCCAACTAATTTCTTCAATCTGACAGGTTGTGCAGTGCACGAGGTGCACATGAGGACGAGATGCCACTGTTTCTAATGTATATGTAAACGATATATACGCAGCGCCCAGCGCTTGCTAACGGTACTACACGCAGTGCTGCTTTACACAAGCTCACAGTCGGCCTTGAGAACGGATTAATTAGAATTATCACTCTAATCCAGACACAATTGAATATGGAATGACTTTGATAACAGAAAAAATCAACTCAATACACGATTGGAGAAAGGCGAATTTACGTCCGATCGATCCGATAGTTACGGCACGAATGAACCCGAATGTCATATTTACAGTTCATCTTTACATGATGGTCCCGCCTCATACCCGTACAAAGGTGTGAGCTGGACGATTTATCTAAATGATAATAAATATTTCATCACATATTTTAACCAGTTAACTAAATATAAAACGATCTGGTTAATCCAGCAGGTATAGATTCTCCTTCTAAAGTACAACTGAGAACAAGAAAACGTTCAAATATTTCCGATTTACTATCCAGGGTTATTCAAGAAAATTTCCAACCCGGGAAGATCCTTGAACAAATCAGGAATCGAACCCGATATCTTTGTCAGTATCAGACAGTAATTCTCCTGGCCCCTCCCGCCGGACCAGTTCATCGCTACACACATCAGCTACGATGGAGTAACGAGACTGCGGATGAGCAGAGCCAAGCCCAATTCCATCAACAACTTCCGATCCCGATTATGTACGAAATATAATCAATAAATCATTAATCAAATCTTAAAAAGTCAAGATTCGAACTCGACACGTAGAATGCTAAAGCTCTCAAAAATAAAAGAGAACATATCCAGTTCCAGTCATATTCAATTTCCAGATTGCCTCTACCTGCTTTGCGCGCGCGAGGCTCATACTTTTGTAGACGACTCATTTTTTTTTAACTAAACAAATTATTAAAAATCCATAATCATCATACAGAACATAACAACCTAATGCGTCTTACTTGAAAAAAAAAACAAAAATAAAATAAATACAATCTTCGTCATTTTACACAGTTTTCGAAAAAATCAAAATTCGAAAATTGCACTAATTCATTAAAGATCTAATTAAAAAAAAAAAGATTTTATGTGTGAAATACACAATTTTTTGAACTCCCTCAATGTTGCAGCCCGCTTGATTCGTCCTGGCATCGAATTGAAAAAACTAATCCCTTTGTACAATAACGAGTTTTGCGATCTGGCTGACAAAAAGTTTGGTGTTCTCGAATCAGACGCTTTTCTAGTATTGTACCTATGCAAGTAACTTCCTCTTTCAATCCGATCACACAAATATCGAGGCATCATTCCATTTAAGATTTCGAAAATGAACACCATTGTTAAATAATATACTCTCTGTTTCACTGATTTTCACCAATCGCTTAAAATAAAAATCATCATAATTTTTTTTTTTTACTAATTATTCTATCAATTTTCAGGTAAACAAGCCGTTCTAGTGCTTCATTGTGACAACACGCACATGTCCGAGGATGTCATGGTGGAACCGGGACTGGTGATGATATTTGCTCACGGAATAGAATAAGGCGGCGCATCTTGCTCGGCAAACTACTGCTACAAAATCGACAACAAAACAAACTACTTACTATTACATATTTTACAACTATCAATTAGCTGCTGCAGATTGTTTGCTACTATAATTACCATTATACATACTACTTACCGCACTACTGAAACAGAACAAAAAAGATTGACAATTTAAATTGATGATAATTATGCTGATTGCATCGCTTTTTACTCGTCTCGTACTAGCCAAACATAAAACGGTAACTGGTTTCGTCGTGTCACAAAGCGCCAGATTAGCTGTTGGCTCCCGCTGAAGGGCCAGACTCTGTAGTGTTTGCCTTCGTGTGTCACTCAATTCCTCCCTCAAAAAAAAAAAAAAAAATTCAAGCAAGTAAAGCAGTAATCGATTTGTCCATGATCTCGTACGGATTTGGAATCCGTTCTCCTTTTTGTGAGTAGAATATTTTTCTCTCTCTCTCTCTCTGTGTTATCATTTATTCGTTTCGCATTCGAGAAAGACGTCCGCCGGAAGCTTAGAAATTGCCAAACTTTCTACTAGTGATGATCGTAATGCTATGATTTTTGTTTGTTTTTCAATCAAGTAAACGTAGGTAACTCGAAGAAATAATAGCAAAAAAAAAAAAGAAAACTCGAGGGGAAAAGCTAGAACTAGTTTGTTCAGTTTGAACCTCGAAAGCTTTCAGAGTCGTTGACAAAGGATTTCTTTATATTCTTGTGCGATGAAAATGCATTGATTTAGTTAAGACTAGCTATTAAGTTTATGTATTCTAGAAGAAGAATAAAGTTATCTGTGCATGGAAAAAACAAAACTACGCCGATTTGTACTTCTCGAAAAATTCTTCTCCGATCAAGCCTTCCAACGAGTTGAACCAATCGTCCTTATTGAGGATGGTGTTGATAACTGTACCGACGGTAGCCATGCTAATCTTTTTCGTTAATTTGCTAAGCAAACCGTTGAGTAGTTGTTTCTCGGCTTCGTTGTTTGTCCGGGAAGCAATATTGACTACCGCATTCTCAACCACGGACAGACCGAGACGATCGATGAATTCATCAATGATGTCGTCGTTCGAAAGAAACTCGATCAACGCATCTACTCCCACCCGGCTAGCCGAATAGACGGCCGAAACAATTCGTGTGCGTTCCGTTTCCAGGTAGTTGAACTCAGATCCACTGCCGATCGAAGTCATCAGGAATGTTTCGAGTAAGGTTTGATTCTGCGAACAAGCCAGCGAGTCGATGAGCAGTGCCCGTTCGGCTTGATTTTTGGATGCTAGCATTCGTTTGTACAACCAGACGAACTCCGTCTGTCCCGCGTTGTACAAACCGTAACAGTACACTACATAGGAAATGTCGGGATCCACGGGTACGTCAGTCGAAACGGCTTGTTCAAGCGCTGTTTGCATTCGCATTAAACAATCGGTATTACCGGTGAGGCAGGCCCAGTTAGTAATGAGTTGCCTAAGATAATTACCCAGCAGAGTGTCCTTTTCCGAGACGCTATCTACCGGTAGATTCGAGTAGACCGGGTTGATGATCTGCTGTGCGTACTCGAGGAAGTTGGGATATTGTGGAGTTCCGCGCAATTTATAGTTGAAATATGAGAGAACCGAACTCGCCGCCGCCCAAGATGGATATTCGTATTCCTGTTTCAGATACGTCATCAGCTGCAAGACCAATGCCATATCCAAACGATCGGCACGGGCAAGATAGTACGCATCGTTGATCAGCTGGGCTCGATTCTGGACGTGAATTACGGAGTGCTTCTGCTGGAGTTGGTTGATAATCAAGTTCCAATTTGCTTGATCGTAGTTAACCCGATAATAACCGGTTTGCTGTTTGTTAAAAATTATCCATTCTTCGGCGTCTGCCGAGGTAGTCAATTTGGCACTCTTCGTTGACAGCCAGTCGAACTCGAGGGACGCGAAGTTTGCATTGGACTCCGTAGCGTAATTATACGGGATATGGTAGATGTGAGTGTTCGGCAGCTTCCTGTCGCTATAAAATCGCTCCTGAGATATGTAGATCTCCCCATTTTTGTAGTCTCGTCGTACCGTTAACAGCGGGAATCCCGACACGGTGGTCCACGAATCCATGAGTTGCTTGACGCTGAAAGTTTTCGGCAGAATGTTCTTTCCGTCCAATGCCGACTGTAATCCTACGGACAGGTGATCAGCAGTTGCGCTATTTAGTTCTCTATTCACAAAGTAAGACTGCAATCCCTCCCTCCAATTGTCGTCTTGGAACACAACTCGGAACATGTTCAGTACGCTGCCAGCTAGATGGAGATAGAGTGATAGTGATTAATCGGAACGTGAATCAGCCTCAGGTCGTTTACCTTTGTCATATGCGACAGTATCGAACAATCCAGCGATTTCACCAGGACTGACCGCATTCCAAGTCATCGGTCGTACGTTCAGATTGGCATCGGCACTGAACGCATTGTGGATAACCTCTACGTTCCACAGATCCCAATAACGATCCTCGGGGTAGGCCAACTGGGCCGCATAGTACTCGTAAACCGTTGCGAAACCCTCGTTTAGCCAAATATAGTCCCACCAGTCCGGACTGACTAAATTTCCAAACCACTGATGGGCGAATTCGTGCGCAATTATCGTAGTAACCGATTTCCGATTACGATAGGTATTTACCGCTGGGTCGAACAGTAAAACGGGCTCACTGAAACGTATTAAGATTGCTACCGTTTAGATTTATTACTGTTTGATTTATTTGAGCTCGAAACTTTCGTGCAGAGTGTCATAATCGAGCGATAAGGCAATACTTAGAAGATAATGACCTGTCACTTACCCATATGCTACTAGTCCCCAGTTTTCCATGGCTCCATATCCGCGATCCGGTATAGCAATCTGGGTCATTTTTTTCATATAGCTCGTATACGGTATTCCCGTATAATCCGAGAGGGCATTCAAAACATCTGTTCCGACTTCAAGTGCATATTCAGTCGCATTGTAAAGATCTGGTCTTGCATAAACCGAATTTATTCCGCTAATACGATAGCGAAAGTTGGATACAGCAAATGCCAAAAGATACGTGGACATTTTGGTTGATTTCTGAAAAGTTGTAGTTACGTAGTTCGGATCAGCTGGGTCGGGAATAACATCTCCGTCTTGCGGCATATTGGAAACGGCATGATACTCCTTGAAGTGGGTTATCGATAAGGTGAACGTTGCCTTCAATTTGGGCTCGTCATAACACGGAAATGCCGATCTGGCATGGGTCGGTTCGAACTTGCTAGAAGCCAAATAGTGACGCTTCCAATTATCATCCACGTACGATGAGGCGAAGAATCCCATGTTGTTATTATTCTGCAGATTGCCAGAAAACTCTACCTTAAACATGTAACTACCGATCAAAAGTTGTTCCTCGCAGGTTATGACTAAATGTTCGATTCTAGTGTCGGTTTCGAACGATGGTGTTCCCAGAAATTCCAGATCACCTCCCTCGGAAACCTTGTAAGCAGTGACCTTCCAAATTCCCAGATTGCGATTGTGAATTGTTACGATATCAGTTGATGTCAACACGTTCAGGAAAATCTCTACGGTCCCTTGAAACGCTCGGTCGTTTTCATGGATTGCCGTTCGCAGATGTAGATTGTAGTGCGTTGGAACGGAAACCGCATCCGGAAGCCGGAAAGATGCGTCTACCTCCTGCAACAGCTTAACGTCTGGCTCTGGAGCAAGATCTCCTTCTATCTTCCGCCATTGAGGTCGGTCCGCGGACGAAAGCACTACCACAGCGGCCAACACTAACACTCTCAAAATCATCGTCGGGTTCCAAATGATCGGCTTAGCACGACTGTCGCAGTATAACTGAATCCCGCATAGACCGAATGCGACTATATATTGGTACTTTTATGGACCCATTAATAACCTTATCTAATCCCATTATCTTTAAGACAATCTTAGAATCAATGGGCAAACACTTGCCTTGTATTTTTACACTAGTCTCGTAGTATACTGCTCTTTCTTAAGCCGTTTTGCTTTTCTCTATAGAAAAGGTGATAGATTTGCTGGAGAAACCGATATTTGATCGATTCCGAAGATACAATGGTATAAGTGACGTAACCGACCAAACGCACTTTTTTCAGAAGGTAACCAATGATCAAGTTCAACTTTATTATTGCTGATACTGTTGGAATGTAGTCGAATATGCGACGTAAGTGTTGAGTCACGCAGAACTAACTGAAACAATCTGAATGAATTTGTGTCAGAAATCATTCTAACGAAACAAATATGTTTTAATGAAACTGTTTGAATGGCAAGAGAGAGGCATTATCACACCACAAGGTGGATTAAGAAGAGATTTTCGTCTTTACCTCTACCCCGGAGTAGTGTAGCACCGACTATACTCACTCCAAGTTAGTTGTAATCCAGACATCCTTTTCTAGCCAATACCGGTGTAGTGTTGTCGTTGGAAACACCCATCTGACACCGGTATGTGAGCACCAGCCATTTGAAAGTATACCGATTACGTCGAGCCCCTCGCGTTTCGAGCCCCAAACATTGCGATGTTTTGATATTCATGACGACTCTCAAATTGTGAAAATTATCTCCACTTGATGTCCCAAAACACTGTCTGCTGTATTTTAGGTAAACAGATCAGTTATTGTGAGAGAGTCGACCCAAAATTTACTAATTTTCGTGCACTAAACAAGGTAAACGCGTAAAACAAAAGTATTACTGTTTGTTTGTTTACGTTGCAATCAGCTGATTTTGAAGTTCCGATTTTGATCTCATCAAGATGGCGTCGTGACAGGAGGCCGGTTGGAAACAAAAACCCTGTTATATTGTATATTTGAGGATTTCCCCTCCAATTAAACCAATCACAGTAGGCTTCGTATTTAGATAGTCCGAATGGGCTTACAATTGCTATGGTTGCATCGTTAAATGCCCACTGACAGTGTAGTATTGACAAAATGGATAAAACAAAATTCGATTTTAAAAATTGATTCCACTTGTTTAGAAGGTACGAGACGTAAGTAACCTTCTTGTATAGGCATATATTCATGTTTATTGAACACCAAACCGAATACTAAATAGAGTGTTTCCGACGACACGACCAGGCACTCCGAAGGAAAATCTGAATAAAAAGTGTTCGTGAGCAATTTACCGCCAGTTACCAAAAATATAGCGACCCCTTGATAGTGATGAAAATAATTTTCTTGGGCAACACTGTTTAAGTTGCTACGAACTTGTTACCAAGGAGCCCAATAATAAACAAACAAACCATTTGAGAAAGTTTTGAAACAGTTATATTATTTTAAATTGTGTGCCATCAGTGCCAAATTAATAAAAACGAAAGATTATTCTTAAGAAATCGAGAATGTACGTAGCTGTACAAGGTGCCGCGAGCCATCGGCCGGGAACTCGTCCCTATGGGGACGTTCAACGTGACTGGTGACAGATTCAGAAACTCTCACAACCTACAAGTTTAACTTTTTGGATTTGCACCAACCGAACTGGGACTGGAACTGGGTACCCAATATCCAAATTTGACATGACAGACATGCGTCATCTTATATTTTATATCTTTTCAGGAATATCCAATCGAGTTTCCGAAACATCACTATAGCTTAATATATTGTCATATATTGTCATTAAACTAGGAATTTCTTGCCAGTCTGTACGGAACAAACGAAAAAATTTATTGTTTGAATGTATCCGAAATGACATTTGACTACTTCAACCGGTTCCAGACGCCTTACGGGAAATCGTAGTTACTGACTATTTTCAGCTTGAGAATAAATTTTCAAATTATTTGAAGCAAACTTGTTTTTATGGGTGGTTTACAATGTGCACTTAAGAACCAACAATTTTGATAACCAATAAGCTTGATTCCCGCACTTTTCAAGTTCATAAAATTTTACACATGTTTTGCGAAGGTCTCCAAATAACAGAGCAGAAGTAGAGGAGTTTCTCGAATGTCTGAAATTTGACAGCGTATTGTTTTACAACATGTACTCTGATCAGAAACGAGGCGGAACAAACTCAGATGTGCAAATATACAAAGATTTGTGAAACAATTGAAATAGTTTCACTTTCAAAAGTCGTTAGAAAGAGCAAATATGAATTCGGTTTATATGTGTATTCGTACCTGTATACGAAGTGCGATTCTGGAATGGATTAAAAAATAAAGCTCAAATATTTGAGTATCTTTGATTTGCTGCACTCGAATTTCATGCATCTCGTAGAATAGTACGAATATACCGGATCGACTCAGTTTTATCGTTTATATTTCGATACTTAATTTCGATAATTGGACTGATAAAAAGTTTCGGAACAGAAGTACTCCATACCAAAGATCTTGGTCACATACAGCAACCTGATTGCGCTGGTCTTACAAAAAAATTTTCATATATTCGAGCCCCAGCTGAACTAATCGATCCACTGCCCTGACGCCTAATGATGTTGCAGAACTTGCAACTTGACGCGAAATAAGGATTTTCCACTCGAGGCAGTTAGTTTTGTTTACATTCCTCAAGTCTTCAATAAGTGGTAACCAAGGTTTCGTTAATTGTTATTTAAAATCAATAATTCATCAACTTGTGTTGCCATTTTTAATAATTTTTCAGGTGATTTCGTTTTGACATTACCAGTTACTGAGGGGTACTTAAATTTGCGATACAGTTTCGATAGACGAGTGGCAGGTCGTGTCGTCGGTGTTTCTGTATCCGAATTCCGGTGGCAGGGAAATTTATCACAATTTTCGTGAAAAGAAGAAAATTTTAACATGTATTTCTCTCCACAAAATTGCACGAATTCAGCAGATGGCACCGATCCGAATAATTCTGGAAAAAAAAAGAAAATTGCAGAGATCTCGCATATTTTCTTAGTTTGGAATTCTCGTCACGTTCAGAGATGCCAGGTGGAAATATCAGATATCTGCAGACGGAGTTGGAAAAGTCTGTGAATTCAAAAAAAAAACAAGATGCGAGAGCTTCGAGCTTCTCTCCAACGTGAACTTCTCTATCGAGGATGACGAACAAAATCGGTTTAACAAGCCAAAACAAAAAAGGTCACGTAAATCAATTTTGAAATGTTAGCAAAAATTATAAAAATCTCCACACACAGAATAGCTTCTCCGAGAAATCTGCAGATTTACAAACAAATCAGCAAACCTGGCATCTCTGATCAAGTTCAACCAGTGGCGTCTCGTCCTCATGAGCACCTCGTGCTCTGCACAACCGGGAAAATTTGAAGAAACTAACTGCATCCCCATCCGCATTCAATTATTTTTAGATTCTCTATTTATTCAACGGAAATATCGAATGGTACCGAATAAAAATTAATGAGCGATTTTGTCCACAGTACATTATGCGCAAATTCACCCTAAGCTACTTACGCTTGCTGGTCAATGACAGCCACACGATCTTTTTATATCGCATTGTCGTAGCCAATTCGTGGCTCTCTGAACTCGACCACTTTGCCTTGTGTACCGAAATTGCGTGTATTTACACATATCTAATATACATCTAACTTGAAATTTCAAGTATCTCTTGTCGCAGTGTTAGTGTTTTTCCGTGCACATGAGTTACTGTACCGATTCAAGACGAGAGGGAATCACACAGCTCAGCTCTGAGCTCTGTTGTTCTCTCTGTCACGTTTGGCTTTGTGAGAACTTGTATGCACACCTTCGGGAGAGACTTCAGTGGCTTATGCTTATGTCAGTTGAAAATAAATTGCAGTCTCAGTTGAAACGTCGAAGCGGTTTAATTGATTGGTCGAAGTTAGTGACATATTTGCTGAGCACCGAATTCGCCAAAATAAATAGATAAATAAATAATAATAATAATACGAAAAATAAATCCAATTATTTCATTGTATTGAAAAGCACAAGCGAGTTTTCATTCCTCAATGTTTAGTTTTTATTTATAACGAACCATATCTAGTACGCAAAATGTCTGTGTGTGTGTGTATGTAACGTTTTTTGCACTAACCTTTCTCGGAGATGGCTGAACCAATTTTCACAAACTTAGATTCAAATGAAAGGTCCTGTGATCCCATACGTAATTCCTGAATTTCATCAGGATCCGACTTCCGGATCCGGAAATATAGGGAAAAGTATGTTAAAAATTTTTACCATCACTGAAAAGAGCGAAAAACCGTAAAAAGTTTTCTAAATCGACCTCAAATGTTTTCCAATTGATAGTTTTTATCAGTAGACGGTCAAACAAATCTATTTCGGTTATTCTTTTAAGAATCGAAGAAAAATAATTTTGAAAAGAATACCACAGTATTATATATGATAGTATGATTGATATGACAAAGACATCATTACACCACTAGGTGGATTAAAACAGGTTTTTTCTCTAGGTGTTTGCGAAAGATATTATGAAAACGTGTTTTATCAATCTAGCAATGAGATGTAACCTTTTTTCATACATTGTCTGAATCAATATTCGTTGTCACTCGAATAAATTTTTAGATATATGTTTGAATGAATTAAAATATTAGTAATTATACGTATTTTCTCGAATATATTAAAGTAATGTGATATCAAGATTTTACGGTGGTTAAAGTTAAAGACAGTTTCAACCGATTTAGTTATAAAATGTATTGGTTATCACTTTAAATTCGAAGATTTTCCAAAACCTCTATTATGGGAATACGTTGGAAAAATCATCCACACAAAAATATCGATATCTTCGTTAATAATTAACGGATTCTTATAATGTTTGGTTTATTTGATTAGTATTACGATAGACAGTTCGCTCTCACATCTCATCCAAGTCAGTCGATAAAACAAAACCGCTTACGTTCGGGACAGAAGAAACCAAGTACAGTATTGTGTAGTGAACAATAGAACGACCTCGAAATGAGTGAACCAAACGAACAAAAGCTACTGCCGACACGAAAGAATACAATTGTTGTTGACTTCATGCTGTGCAAAATTTGACCTTCGATACGAGAACTTGAAGTTTTGCTTAAGGGGCAAATGCATCTTCACATTAAACGTGTGCATTTACTTCAATGCAATAAGACGAATAATGTTGTTTACATCCAGTTTTATAAAGAGTTGGATGCAATTCAAATCGCTAAAGACAATAATAATGTGCACTATGCGGAGCATGAAAATATCAAGTACAACATTCCAGTATATATGGATGATAGTGCTATAGAAGTGCGTGTGCATGTGTCTTCCCTCAAGCGTCATCGATTCATATATTCGCAAAACTATGTCCCAATACGGAGAGATTCTCTCTATCGAAAAAAAGAGGGGAAAAATTTTTTCCCCGGTATTCTAAATGGCGTACGTTTATTACGCTTGAAGAAGGCTATACCTTCTTATGTGATTTTCGGTCAAGATACAAGAATTCTGCGCAAATCACTTGTTACCTATGACAATCAGATGGCCACATGTCAATATTGCCAAAAAGCTGTTCACTACGGTAAGCCATGTGATAAACTGGACAAGGAGACAACTACACCAAAGGACAACGGTGATTCCTTCACACCAACCTCAAGCAACCCCAGTACACCTGTGACAGTCACCAACAATAATGAAGCATCCCCTTCAACGAATCCATCCTCATCCCCTATAGAACAAAGTACACCATCTGCAGTTAACAACTTACTCTCCAACCAACCAGCAATTGCAAACAATGTACGAAAAGGTGCATCTACAGCAACTAGCAATGAAAAGAAGACGGAAATCGACAACAATACCATCGATGCGGCAATGGATGACGAGACGAACCACGAACGAAGTGCCCCTCAATCCTCGCAGGAAGGAAATGGAAGCTCCTCTCCCCTTGGAAAAGGGTGACAACGAGATCCAACTCAAAAAAAAAAATTATTTAAAAAATCGGCTCAATCGGCCACGTAAAGCTTGTACGCAAATAGGCCTGAATAAAAAATCTTTTAAATAAATAGTATTACGATAAGGTACACAAATTTGAAAATAGATTTAGAATTCATAGTCGATTGGAACAGATATTATGAAAAAAATTGCAATTTTTACATAAAAGTTCGTATAACTCAAAAAGTAGGGTAGACCGGGGCTAGTTGGCCGAACGGCCGATTGGCAGAATAACTTTTCTGAAAATGCTATTATGCGCAGTGTCGACATCTATAATGATTTTCTGTTTTTGTAAACAGAAATTTACATGGATCAATTTCCAAACACGTGCTACCATTGGAAAGGGTACTTAAAACGTTACAAAATGGCATATTGGTTTTCAGTATAATCTTACTTTTATTTTTGTTAATCGTGATTGTTCTCGAAAACATTTATTGGGACAGGTTGGCTGAGTTTTGTGCGGGATAGGTTGGCCGAGTTGTAATTTTAACTTAGAGTAAAGTGTATATGCACGGAAAGACCGAAATCAGCATTTAGGCGAAATAATTAGTTGATTTTGTGATTTTAGTTAGTTATTTTTTGAGACAACTAAAAATATCTTACTTTTGCTAATTTAGATTTTTTAATTCTAGTTTCCTTAATAATAATAAAATATTTGTTGAAATGACTATTTTTTAGTTGAATTCACCAATTAAACGTGCTGTCATTTCTTAGCTAAGGCACACTTCATATACATTCAACTGATTTTTTAGTTGATTTAGAGAAATAAAACGTTGTTTTCAACCAACACAAATGGTTGAATTGGTTTCTGCAATTTGCAGCTATATGGCGCTCTGTCACCGAAAAAAACGTTAACACCGTAATGACTACTAGCCACTAGATGGCACACTATTGTCGAAAAAAATTACAGTCGCGGTTCTCTTTTCTATATTGGCAAGTATAAATACGATGTTGTATTGGAGAAAAAGTCATAAACAAAACATCAATTTCTTTTCGAAAATTTTTCTTCTGAATCGCTGTTTTCTTAATTCGACTTCGCGAAATCGACTCTATCAGTGAAAACTTTGAGCACTTGGAAAACAAAAACCGAATACAAGTAGCATATCGGACGGCGTAGCCCGGAAGATACAAAAAACATTATTTGACATATATAATTAGAGGGCAACAACGAAACTCACTTCACTGTTTCGCGTGAAAACATTACTACGCACAATCGCTTCAAATGCGCACAAATTCTGAAAAAAAAAACATTGTTCACTAACAGTGTACGGCCTTTTTACGGTTAAACATTTAAATATGGATATATTGTAACACATGCGAAAAGCATCTAAACAATTTGCAAGCAGTTTCAACAAGACTGCTCTTTTTAGCTTTTTAATGAATTGTTTTGCTTTGACACTTCTCATGAGTTTTTGGCTAATAAACTTGTTGATAAAACCAATTTCATTTTTGTTTTCTTTGTGCTGTCTTTCAGCAATGATGGTGGTAGATAAAAAGAAACAAATTTTCTGTAAAATAGAATAAAATAATATAGACTGAACATGTGAGCAAACCACTAATAGCTGTCAAACGATGTTCATCCAGTTTATTTTGTAAAGATGTCTGATGGATGAGCTGATGTGTGAGTGAAATGTAAGAGGAAGTGCGTGCAAGAACGGTTCTAAAGGCCACCGTTTCAGCTCAGGAATAACGATCGAACAATAGTAGAGATAAAAGTAGGGTAAGGGTACCCTAATTTTTTTCAGCTCCATTAGTCATCTCATATACGAAACCTATTAGTTAGAGTGAGATCAGCTGTTGTTCCTGTTTGATAGCCCGAGTAGCAATCCGCAACTAGTTCTGATGCGACTAAGTCCAAACTATGTTGCAACAAGAGCACGAATATGTTTTTTATGTTGTACTGGTTAGAACAAGGTGACATCAACGTTTCTTCATAACACAACTAGTTGCGAAATAATTATTTAGGTTTCAAATCACCACATCTTTTTGTCATATTGAATTAATTATAATTTAGAAGCTATCGTTACTTAATCCAAACATATCTTTAATAATAACTATGCTTCTAGCTACTAGTTGAAAATAAGTTTATTTGACTTCAATATTAGCATCCCGTAACTAGTTCTGATACCACTTAGACCAACTATGTTGCAACAAGAGCACGAACATGTTTTTTATGTTATGCTGGTTGAAACAAGGTGACGGCAGTGTTTCTTTATAACGTAAACATTGAACTAGCAATCATTCGTAAGTTATCGTTACTTGATTCTAACATATCTTTAATCACAACTCTGGTTTTAGCTTCTAGTTGAAAAAAGGTTGCGAAACCATTATAAATACGTAAGCGTATATGTAAACCGTTACGGTTAAGTGATGTAGCAATAACTTTGATATTATAAGATCATAACATACAATTTCTGCATTGATTCAGATAGTTATCGGTAGGTTTGTGCAACGTTATGATAACGAAAATGTAACCAAAAAAACTTTTATTGGCTTGAATATGGCGAACACAATGTGTAGTCTCAAGAAGTGTATGAAACGTAAATAAAACCAGGATATTACTTTTTTTAAAACTACTTTTTGACGGAAATAATTTTTGTTGTATGCACTATTATAAACTCGAAGAAAACAATATAGAAACATCGATACTGATAATATTATAATTCTCATGATATATGAATTTGAAATGATGAGAAATCGATCTACTTGGAACAATTTTAAGCATTTTGAACATAGAATTATGTTGTTGTTTATTCTTTATATCTTTATAAACGGATTTTGATTGACGGCGCATAAAAAACTGTTAGGTAAAATTGAATTCCGCTCGACAGTTTTATAATCGTTGTGAAATTTGTACCTTGTATTAAATTTTTAATTTCAAGTACTATACTGTCTTTTTATTGTTGATAGGAAAACATTATGGATTCATTCAATGTTTATAATGTCGTTGGCAACAAAGTTTCAACTAGTTTACTTGAAAATAAGTTATATTCAAGTTATGGAAAATAAGTTATTTCAATATGGCATTACAACGTAACGACAACTTATTTTTAACCGACATAGTAACTAGTAGAAACTGCGCTTTTTGAGTCACGCAAGTGGTTAGATGTTAGTAAAAATAACTAAAATATCTGGTTGCAAACTAGTCACAAATAAGCTAGCATAACAAAAATTGTTACTTGGGAGATTGACTTCTAGAGTGAGATAAAATTAGGAGTATTCGCTTCGTGTTTTCGCTTCGCTATAATATCAGAAAATAAAAATTTTTCTGCGGTATAACTTCACAATACCGAAGCAAAGATATTGTATTAGATTTTATCATAATTCATGGATTGAAAGTCGAGTAATTGGTAAAATAACATGGTGACTCTACTAATGAGATAACTATTGGTACATTAACCCTACTTAAAATCTATTAGAATAGAAATAGTAACTCAATGTTATGATGTTTATATGTGTGTAGGTATATATGTATGTATTTATATAAGTATGTTTGATTGTATGCATGCATGTATGCAGGGCTTTTTTCTCTTCTCTCTAAGCGACACGCTAATGCACAATTTTTTGTAGCTCCTCCACTTTGTTTTAAAGAGAAAATATTGAAGTCATTCATACTTTAAAAACATAATATTTTAGTAACATAGAATAGCAGAACTTTTAATCAGTTTTTATTGTTCTAAAATAGTAACTTTTGTTTACAACATACGTATCAAATTTTAAAGCAGCTTCCAAATTTGGATGTTAACAATTTCAACTTCCGTATGGTTGATGTCGCAAATCATCAAAATTGATATACACATTATTCCGATTTGTTGGTCTGGCTAGTTGATGATTAAAGTCATTTACGAATTGATAAGTATGATAAGCTTAAAAATGCCCAGATGAGTCAAGGTGATATTTTCTAAATTTTCTTTAGGGGCACTGCGTATCGCGTGCCTATCGCTTGCTTCCACAAAAAGCCCTGTATGTATGTATGAATGTATCTATCTATCTATCTATGTATGTGTGCATGTATATATGTAGGTATGTACAATATACATATTAAAAAAATAAAACAAACAAATACACGATGAGGACGAAAACATAAACTAAATTCATAAGACACAAACATGAACACACTTATCAACAATTTTATAAAATCTGTTTGAAGCAGCACAAATAAACGGGACCAAGTTTTAAAATAGAAGTTTAAAATAGAAGTTGATTTAAAATAGAAGCTCATAGAAGCAAATCTTATCAAGAGTCCAGTGTAGAACTGAAGCAAGGGACTGCTGCCAGTATCAAATCTAAGTATCAGTTTAAAAAGGTGGGTGGCTAATGTCGGAGACATAACTAGATGACGTGAATACGAATAAAGTAATAATACTATGCTGATAAGAAACATTCTTAGAAATGTAACAAATCTGAACATGAGATATTTTCTGTCGATTCCCATCCCTCATATTCTGAGAATATCCGTATTTCGACCGTAATCTGTGGACTGCTTCAGTCTTTGAATACAGAATTGTGTCTACAATACTTTTTTATATTTTCTATATTTTGGTGAACCACAGGTTAACCGGATGTCTACCGCCGATTGTGCAAGTTTCCATAACTCTTCTCATCCGGTTGCATTTATATTGTAATCTAGCATGGAAATCATCTGGGGTAGCGGTTGCAATCCTAGACGTATTAAATACTTCTTGAATACTGCTCGCCAGATACTGTTTCTTAGGAGAACACACAAAACATTGTATTTCAATTTGAGTCTTAATAACCTTCATCAATTTTTAGATAAAAGTTTTACCGCCGCTTTTAATTTTCGTGTTGATTATAGTTGACTACATGTAATCGGTTTCTGTTATATGTACAATTCAACACAAAACCAATCCTAGCGTCATCAGACTGGTTCCATATCTTTTCAAAAGCAATCGATTGGTATTATATCATCACAGATTGTGCTTATCACAGCGAGTAAACTTATTGACAAGAAGCTGAATCAGTTATCTTTAAGCTTGACATGTACGAAATCGTCTTTGAAAAAATCTAAAGGGAAGATCCATCTACTTATTGTTATGATTACCTTACTCATCTGATTACATTAACCAACATTTACAGTTGATCATTTAAAGTAATATGTTCGCTATTTTTTCGAATAATTCCACTGTTATACGAATTTAAGAGTTTTTCTCCATTCATTCCAAGCATACCTCCGCAATCGCACAAGTGATTAAGATTAAAAATAGAAAAAAACTTATATTTTTACACTTATCCGGTAGAGAAGCTCAGTTTATACTTATTCAGTAGAAAAACTCTACACAGATAAAAATATTTTGTGAATTTACATTCATTTTCATGCATATATTTGGAGCAGGTAATTAAACATAAAATTACTTTACAATTCTGTACGTTTCAATATAATTTAATCGCAAAATAAGCGTTCATTCAAAGATACAGTTATATTTATTGAAAATTAAATGCAATCCAATTTAGTTTTGCACCGATGAAGGTTTTCAATCAAAATATCGATTCAATCATGTCTATTCCATGTTACTATTGATTTACATCTCGTGTAAATGTCATTATTTCTTTCAGTGTACTTGGGTACGAGTAACCTAAGTGGAAATCGACTAACTAACGCCGGTAGAAGCTTCGTAGCTAAGTCTTAGTATGGTAGCCAGTCTACAGATACTATAATACTACGAACAATCAACAAAGATATTGTGGTCGGAACACTCGGGTTAGAAACTAGGGTCATATAACTGTCAATCTCTTAACTTCGCCAAGATATGTGCTCTCCGATGTAGTGATTGTTTCCGGTTTCACCATTGTAGCAATAGATGCAGTGGTGCGATGGTCAAGATACGGTGATATTTATCAAAGCTGCGGTAAATTTCACGAGCTTAAAACAGCTTTTATGAAGTACGCTGAAATACGGAATCCTTCAAAAAACTGAATTAGCCCAATACAAATTAAGTGGAACCTCAAAATTTTGGCATCAAGCTAAATCCCGCCAAAACTGTAGTTATCCATTGTGCTCAACCAAAGACGGCAAAACATGTCATCTTGAGAGACAAAAATTTCACTTCGTTGTTCAGATAGCCTGTCAAATGAGATATTAAGAAGCGAATTTAAAAAAAACTATTTAATTTGAATCGATCATCCATCATTATTGTATTTATTTTATCCGTCGTAAATCTTCTGGCAGGAATTTGATGAAGATCAATTTTAATCAATATCTCAGAATAAAGCTTCCTAGTATGAATCTAGTTTACAGTTTCCTGCCTTTCATCGCAGTTTGAGAAGTTTTGAGCTTTGTATGCATGCACTCCAGTTCTGGTCTAGAATCTAGACGTAACTTTGACAAACCCCGACCTTTTTGGCAACATCACAGTGGGATCTCGGGGGGAGTTCTTTTCTTTGTTCTTCCTCTTCCTTCTAACTTCGCTTTTGCTTTCAAAAGTCAACCGGTCCTTGATCCGTATCAGTTCTCTTGAGGCCGTTGATTTACCAGTTTGCAGAATTGGGAATAGACAGCACCGGATTGGGACTCTGAACGTTCGAATTTTATTCATGCACTCCACTTTCGCACTTCCATAATGGTTTCAATATACTACCGTTAGACGTTTTGACGCAAATTCATTTCACTTTACCATGGAACTCATTTTCAAATTTTGCTCTTTGGGAGAGTGATACGTATGTAATCGTCAATATCTCTTATTGTACTTAGCGTAATAACATACACGAAAGTACTTTTTTACGTGTTTTTGTGCGGTTTCTTTTTACGAGGATTTTTGAGGTTACGCGAATTGCCGAAGTTACGCGGTTTTTGCCTTTCTCATATAAGGAGTGTACCGAAAATAAGCTATCCACATACATTTCTGTTGTACGCATGTATTTGTGATGGTTTTTTATGCTCAGATCACAGCATGCTGTGCGTTTGGCCGTCAGCTTTCGTTTGTTTACTTGTTTGTGCGGTTGAAATTCTGCGTTTTCAAAATGTCGCGTATTGAAAAGGAAGTGAAAATTAAGGTTCTGGACACATGGATAATTGAGAAGGGTATTAGTATGCGAAAATTGGCGAGACGGTTCATCATTCCTGTGTTAAAACCATCATTAATAAGTTTGAGGAACACTATTCTTTGGATGAGCTACCAGAAAGAGGGAGAAAACCCGGTTCTTCCAACCCGAAACTGGACCAGAAAGTGATATCTCTGATTATGAAGAACAAATCAATGTCAATACGTGATTTGTCCAAAAAAAGCAGGAACGAGTGTCGGAATGATCTAGCGCATGAAGACCTACAAGTAGCAGAAAATCTCGAACAAAGTGTAGAACAGAAGAAACAAGCAGTAACAAGGGCACGGAAATTGTATTCGCGTCTTTTGCAGTGTCCGGATGCATGCGTTTTGACGGACGATGAAACTTATGTAAAGGAGGACTCAAAGCCCTTCCAGGTCCGCAATACTTTACTGTTTACTGTCGTTGGGGAGGATGTGAGCGATGCGGACAGGTCGATTCAAGTGGAGAAATTCAGTCGAAAGGTACTGGTATGGCAAGCAATTTGTTCCTGTGGTTTGAAGTCAACTATTTTTTATACTACCGATACTATAAATGATGCAGAAATCTATCGATCTGAGTATATCCAGAAGAGATTGCTGCCTTTATATAAGAAATATAGTACACCTTCACTGTTTTGGTCGGATTTAGCGTCAGCTCACTATGCCAAAACCACTCTCAATTGGCTTGCGGAAAAGGGTATAAATTTCGTTGAGAAAAGTATCAATCCACCAAATTGCCCTCAGCTTCGACCCATCGAACGTTACTGGGCAATCGTGAATAGGGTCTTCAAGAAGACTGGTAAGGCAGCTGGAAACATGCAGGATTTCGAAAAAATTTGGGCTCAAGCGTCCAAAAAATGCGATACAGCACTTGTCCGGAACTTGATGAAAAGCGTTCGATCAAAAGTTCGTGAAGGAATAACTTAAATTTCATCTGATTTTCATTATGCTCAAGTTTAACCTCGTACAATAAAGGATCAATTTTTAGTTTGAATAAAATATCGTTTTTTTGTCATAATTTGAAAGAAAAATTTGTGGTTAGCTTATTTTCGATACACTCCTTAGAAAGGCTATGTAATCGCTGTGAAAACCGACTTTTCATATAACATTCGACTCAGTTCGTCGAAATCACAAAATGTAAATTCATCAAGTTGGCAGATCTTGTTAGTTAATGCATATATACAACTACTTTGGGACTACTATTCCCCGCTTTCCGCTTCCGAAAGCACCGATAATAGTAATAGTAATTTCATCTCGATCCGACTTCCGGTTCCGAAACTATAGGGCGATGAGTGTCAAAACATTCAAATCGTCATTCAAAATGACGATGCAAATCTGCCACGCGTCGGTACGTGCGGCTTTGCTCCGTTCGCAGCGTGCTTTGTTCAATTTCGTATACTGTGCAGAGTTGCTACATTAAAATTTATATTTTTCAGGTGAAAAATTGTAAATTTCTAATTCTTTTATTCAATTTGTATCTAGATTCTTCACAGAATCTTCTAATGATATATTTGAAAATATAACTAATATGAGAAATGATGTAATGATGCCACCACTAGGTAGATTAAAAAAAGTTCTTTTACGTGGCTTTTTCAAGTTACGCAGTATTTTACACGGATTTCCGAAGTAACGCGATTTTTTCACGCGAATTTTCGAAGTTTCGCGGTTTTTATTTGTGAGCCACGTATCCTCGTGTTTTAGAATTTGTAAATCATTCACAATCATTCAACTAATGAGAACGATAAGTATGGTTGGAGTATGTGAATTTTATTTGTATTCACGTCATCCAGTTATGCTTCTGACATTACCCACCCGCCTTTTTCCTACAGGATTACCAGTAACTGAAGCTAAAGGTCTATTTAAAAATTTTCGATTTCCAGCATGAAAATGCTCATTTACACAACTATATTCCCTTTTCTTAGACCCAAATGGTCTTTCAGAATAGTTTTTACTGATACTCCAACGATCCCAGTAAGGTCTTTGACTGTTGAACGTCGATTCTCGAGCACCAATTCCTTGATTTTATTGACGTGTTCATCATCAGTTGATGTTGATGGCCGTCCTGAACGTGGTTCGTCGTCAACGCGTTAACGACCCTCTTTGAACAATTTGTAGCAACCAAAAAAACTTGCTTATTTTTTTTTTTTATTCAATAATAATATATTTAAAGGCACACTGCTAAAGCTCTAAGATGCCAAGGGTATTTTCAAATCTTGATTAACGACTAACTTAAAACTAGGGTATTATCATTAGGGTAGTGACGTATTCCGGTCGCAATGGTCGATTCTGGCAGATTCAGTTGCAGTTGCAGTTGGCGATCGGCAATGGTCGATGGATTGAATGTAATACGAGTGTCTTCCAGATGACGATTCAACGTGGGTCCGCGAGAAACACCCCCAGGCCACGGATACCCGGCGGGTGGTCCGCATGTTGGTCATCGATTGGAGCAGTTTTCCGTGGACGATGATGGTGATGTTACCTAAGAGATTGAAAGAAACATGGAGAAGTAATTATGTGGAAAACGGAGTGAAAAAAGGGAGTATGGGAACGAATGACTGAATACGACAAAGATCTAATTAGTTGACATCGAGATGGTGGAGAAACGGAGGAAAAGGGAACGAAAAAATTAGTGACAGCAAAAAGATCTTGTTATTTTCGACAGAGATGGTGGACAGACTAGGGATTGGGAGAATCGGGCGAATGTTAGTCTCGAACCTATAGGTGAAGATTATTCTTAGCCTCGACAAGAGAGAGGATATTACGAGTTACACTTGTATATTAATGTGTTTAAGGTACTGGTATATTAGAAGCATATATAAACTATCCCGACTCGCCAACACATCCCGAACCGGAACCTCAGGCGGTCTACCTCGGGCCCTAAGGGATTCCAGTAGCTGCGACCTGACGTCACGATACTCTACGCACGACCACACGACATGCTCGATGTCCTGATAACCGTCGCCACAGGTGCAGAGACCGCTCTCCGCGAGCCCAATACGCCGGAGATGTGCGTTGAAGGTGTAGTGATTTGACATGAGCCGCGACATAACACGAATGAAATCGCGACTCACGTTCATCCCCCTGAACCAAGGTTTCGTCGATACCCTAGGGATAATGGAGTGTAGCCATCGTCCCAGTTCGCCATTGCTCCATGAAGTTTGCCAACTTTCGAGAGTTTTCTGACGAGAGATACTGAAAAATTCATTGAAGCAGATTGGTCTTTCATAAATATCACCTTCCAATGCGCCCACTTTAGCCAATGAGTCTGCTTTTTCATTGCCCGGAATGGAACAATGCGAAGGGACCCAGACTAACGATATTAAATAAGACCGTTCAGATAAAGTTCTCAAATGTTCCCGTATTTTCCCCAGGAAATATGGGGGATACTTTCCTGGCTTCATTGCCCGGAGAGCTTCTATTGAGCTTAGACTGTCCGTGACAATGAAGTAATGGTCTTTGGGCAAGGTTTCAATGATCTCAAGGGAGTACTGAATAGCAGCTAGTTCTGCGACGTAAACTGAAGCCGGATCACTGAGTTTGTACGAAGCGGTGATGTTCTGATTGAAGATGCCGAAGCCTGTGGACTCGTTGATGTTTGATCCGTCAGTGTAAAACATCTTTTCACAGTTGACTGTTCTAAATTTATTATAAAAAATATTAGGGACCACTTGAGGGCGTACGTGATCCGAAATTCCACGAATCTCTTCTTTCATGGATGTGTCGAAAAACACAGTAGAATCAGAAGTATCCAAGAAATGAGCACGGTTGGGAACAAACGAAGAAGGGTTAATATTCTGAGCCATGTAATCAAAATACAAGGACATAAAACGGGTCTGAGAATTAAGCTCGATAAGCCTTTCGAAGTTTTCAATCACCATCGGATTCAAAATATCGCATCGGATTAGAAATCGATATGAAAGATCCCAAAATCGATTTTTTAACGGTAAGACGCCCGCCAACACTTCGAGACTCATCGTATGAGTTGACTGCATGCAACCTAAGGAAATACGCAAGCAACGATACTGGATTCTTTCCAGCTTGATGAAATGAGTGTTCGCCGCGGATCGGAAGCAAAAGCATCCGTATTCCATCACGGACAATATCGTTGTTTGGTATAATCTGATCAGGTCTCCTGGATGGGCACCCCACCACGATCCGGTTATTGTACGAAGAAAGTTGATTCTCTGCTGGCATTTTTGTTTCAGATACCTAATATGACATCCCCAGGTGCCTTTGGAATCGAACCAGACCCCGAGATATTTGAATGTGAAGACCTGAGCTATGGTTTCACCCCTTAGTTGAAGCTGTAATTGTGCTGGTTCTCGCTTCCTCGAAAATACAACCAGCTCAGTTTTCTCCGTAGAGAACTCGATACCCATTTGAAGAGCCCATGTCGAAAGGTTGTCGAGGGTATCTTGTAATGGTCCTTGGAGATCGGCAGATTTGGATCCTATAATGGACACAACGCTGTCGTCGGCAAGTTGTCTTAGCGTGCAAGATGTGTTGATACATTCATCGATATTGTTAACATAAAAATTGTATAAAAGGGGACTTAAGCATGAGCCCTGAGGAAGACCCATGTAACTGAATCGTATTGTCGACAAATCACCATGCTCGAAATACATGTGTTTCTCGGACAATAGATTATACAAAAAGTTATTCAAAATTGGTGAAAGACCATGCTGATGCAACTTCTCAGATAGGATGTTTATGGAAACTGAGTCAAAAGCCCCCTTGATGTCTAGGAAAACTGACGCCATTTGTTCTTTACGAGCAAATGCCATTTGAATTTCTGTTGATAGCAACGCAAGACAATCGCTCGTTCCTTTGCCCCTGCGGAAACCAAATTGTGTATCTGAAAGCAAGCCGTTAGTTTCGACCCAATTGTCTAGACGAAAGAGAATCATTTTTTCAAACAATTTCCGGATGCAGGAAAGCATAGCAATCGGCCGATACGAATTGTGATCGGAGGCTGGTTTTCCTGGTTTTTGAATGGCGATCACTCGCACTTGTCTCCAATCGTGTGGGACAATATTACCCTCGAGGAACTTGTTGAATAAATTCAGCAAGCGCCTTTTGGCAGAGTCAGGAAGATTTTTCAACAAGTTGAATTTAATTCTGTCTAACCCCGGGGCTCTATTGTTACATGACAAGAGTGCAAGTGAGAACTCTACCATCGAAAACGGTGTTTCGTTTGTATTTGATGTCGCGGCGCGGGAGATCTTCTGTTCCGGAGCAGAGTCTGGGCATACTTTTTTAGCGAAATCGAATATCCAACGGTTGGAATATTCGTCGCTTTCGTTCGTGGTGTTTTGGTTTCGCATTCGTCGGGCTGTGTTCCAAAGAGTGCTCATCGATGTTTCTTTTGATAATCCGTCAACAAACCGTCGCCAATAACCAAGTTTCTTTGCTTTAACTAGGTTCTTTATTTGCTTGTCTAACGCCACGTAATTAAGATAATTATCAGGTGTTCCATTTTTTCTGAACTTTTTGAACGCTGAAGATCTTTCCGCGTTAAGTAATGAGCACTCTTTGTCCCACCACGGGTTAGGAGGATGGATGTTAGTTTCCGCGCCAGGTACATGTTTCGTCTGAGCTTGAATCGCAGTATCGAGAATCAAGCCAGCCATAAACGTGTACTCTTCCTCCGGAGGAAGTTCTTGTGCTGTTACTAATTTTTCCGACATCGAATTTGCGTAGTATTTCCAATCAATATTTCGTGTGAGGTCATACGAAACATTGATTGTCTCCGATGGTTTTGATCCGCAAGCGATTGAAACTACGATAGGTAGATGATCGCTACCGTGGGGATCGGGGATCACCTTCCACGTGCAATCCAACCGTAGCGAGGTCGAGCATAAGGATAAATCCAGCGCGCTTGGTCTTGCTGGTGGTGCAGGAATCCGTGTCATTTCTCCGGTATTCAAGATAGTCATATTGAAGTTATCGCAAAGATCATAGATCGCAGTTGATCTGTTGTCATCATGAAGACAACCCCATCCCGTACCGTGAGAGTTAAAGTCTCCTAAAACTAACGTCGGCGCGGGGAGGAGCTGCATGACATCGCTCAGCCAGCGGTACCCAACCGTGGTTCTTGGCGGATTGTAGATGGAAGCAATGCAAAGGTCCTTGCCTTTCATTGTGACATGACATGCGACAACTTCAATACCTGGTATCGAGGGGAGGTTAATTCGATAAAAGGAATAGCACTTTTTAATCCCCAAAAGTACTCCTCCGTAGGGATCATCTCGATCCAGGCGAATAATGTTAAAATCGTGGAAGTTCAGGGATACATCAGAAGTTAGCCAAGTTTCGCACAATGCAAATGCGTCACATTTCATATTATTCACTAGAATTTTGAGAGAATCTATTTTTGGGATAATACTTCTACAATTCCACTGTAAAACAGTGATTGAATCCGTGACCTCGGTGGATGAATTAGCCATCGAAGGATACGATCGCTGAAAGAAGGGGCCATTTTGCAGTCAACTGCTTCAAAAATGTTTTAACTGTAGGTATCAAAGCCATAAACAGGCTTTTAAGGGGATCAGAGATATTGAAGGTGGTAAAAATCCAGTCCACAACATCAGAGAATTTTA
The DNA here is from genome assembly GCF_030247185.1 of Malaya genurostris. Taxonomy (NCBI): domain Eukaryota; kingdom Metazoa; phylum Arthropoda; class Insecta; order Diptera; family Culicidae; genus Malaya; species Malaya genurostris. Next base: position 14,520,368 of record NC_080571.1, on the reverse strand, counting down.
TGAGCCCAGCACCCAGCTGATTCTCTGTTGGGTTTTCAGGGGCACTTGGGGATTTTGGTGTCCCGGGAAGTGGTGGGAATTCCTTCTCAGAATTGAGTTTTCCGAAACCAGGAACTTTTTGCTTCGGAGCTTTTTCTCCACTACTCCTAAATATAAATGTTGGAGGCCCATCGGAAGACATCTTCGAACCCTTACTTGGGAGCTTATGAGAGGATTTGTTTACTCTTTTTCTAAAGCTATGAGGGACCGCCGAAGATGTACCTTCCAATGGGTCGTCAAACTCGCTCTCGTCAGTTGACAAGCAGGTATAGATGTTCGTTGATTGTTTAGGGGGTGTGGCACTCTTGAGCATGTTGGCAAAGGAACGCTTGGAGTGTTCCTTCAGGGAACGCTTCATGTTATCCTTGCGCATTTTGTACGCAGGACATGCCATTAGGTCATGCGGACCCTCCTTACAGTAAAGACACTTTTCAGTGCGTTTACCGCAAGAGCCATCCGCATGAGACCCCCCACAGTTAGCACAACGGAGCTTATTGCAGCAATGAGATGTTGTGTGTCCCAGTTGCTTGCAGTTGGTGCAGTTCATTAAACGCGGAACAAAAAGACGAACAGGGAGGCGCACTCGGTCCAGGAGGACGTAGTTAGGTAAAGCCGAGCCAGCGAAGGTCACCCGATACGAGTCTGATTGGGGATATGATTTGGTACCATCCCCCGCGATCGACACTGAATGCAATCGCTTGCAATCCAGTATCTTTACGGTCTTAAGTAAGGGGTTTTTAAAGCAACCCATCCCGTACTTAAGAACGTCTTCGCATGTCAAACTGGCATCGGTGACCACGCCGTCAATCTCGACTTCACGAGCGGGGATGTACACACGATATTCCCGCGTAAAGAGCTCGCATTGAACGATCTCGTTAGCCTGTTTTGCACTGGTTAACGAGACCCTAAGCTTGTCTGGGCGCACCTTGTCAATACTCTTAATGGTAGAGTATCGCTTTGTCAGTTCTCTCGATAATTGAAGAGTGTTCAATTTTTTTCCATTTAATTTGGGCCGGAAATAAACCGTATACGGTCCGGCCGGGAGTGCAAGTCCGTCGGGATAATTTTTAACGCGGGGTTTGTTGCTATTAGCAGTTGTATCCATTTCATTATCTGGTGGATCAGGATTATGTTTTTCAATGTTTATCATGACACGGAATTGTATCCGTGCGGGTAAGAGATCTGGGGTACTATCAGGTAATTTAAACGAAAGATAAAATAGGAAAAGAGAATATTACTTATCTTAAACAATAGCCACCAATGCCTGGCCTTGGTTAATCGGTGTGCTCCGTAGCAAAGCTCGGCCGCTGGGGCCACGCGTTGATTGAGTTGTAACTGTGCCCGTGTGCAAAAAAACCTCTAGGAGGAAAAAAGCACCCAGCACCGGGTCACGGCACCACTCCAAACGTTCGATCACTATTTAAAGTCTACAGACTTGCACTAGCACTTGAAATCGCCTAACGGTATTGTTTCTATTGTTTCGTGTTTGTCTGGTACACTGCTCACAGTGACAAAAGATTAATCTTTGATTGACCTTGAAGCGGATTAGCACGGCTATATACACACTTGCTCTACCACGAATTAGCATCCGAACGGTACGACGGTCGCGTTAGGAATGAAAAAACTTGCTTATCACTGAAGGGCTTTTGCAACATTCTGAACGTTTCGGCATCAGAAATTTGATTCCGCACACAAAATTTTCTTCTTTGTTGAATAATTTCACTCATGGTAAAAATCGCCGATTGCACTTCAGAAAGACAGACTTATACTAAATACTAATGAATATTTTGACGTGACACTTGGCGCAAATGTCACTGACAGTCATACCAATCTAGAAAAACAAATTTCGACGAATAAGGCTTCCGCGCGAAATATAATTCAAAAGGAACTAGAAATGATGGCCATTTGATCTTTGAATTTTATATTGAGTGCAAGATCAGGTCTCGGATTTTGAAACACAAAAATTGTTGAAAAACATATATTTTGCAAGAGCCGGAAAATAAAATCTTTGATAGCAAAAATGGGATAAAAGCTTAACCGGATTTTTCAAAACCAACGTTTTTCGATCAATAGTCTCTCATCAATATGGACCTGGACATGGTCGGGAGATGTCTGTACGAGCTCATAGGGAGTATCACAGAGGTGATAAAGAGCTACAGAAGTTTAAGCTACGCATCATATGGTTAGTGTAAAAAAGGACTAAAACTGGACTGTGAGAGTATCCGTGCCATCACAATCCTTAAGGTGAAATGTAGCGGAATGCGAAAATCGCGTTTTTGATCAATTATTCAGAAACTAGACCGATTTTCGAAAAACCAAAAACACTTAAGTTTTTGAAATCAAATTTATCACAACTAAGTATTCTTAGAATTTTGAAATTTTGCTTTGCCGAGCCGTAATTGGTTTTTGAAATGTATAAACGGTTACTGTTCCGTTCCACGGGGATGATTTTAAAAGTGAAAAGTAGTGTTTGTAGCAGAATTTCACAAAGAACCTGAAAATGCAACTCAAAATTATAAAATAGCTAAAACAACCAAAATTTGAAAAAGTTTACATAAACTTTTCCGCATTTTTTTTATTGCTTGCGCGCTGCTGTTTCGTATTGAGGTGGTGTGAGAAATGCACGGTGGGCACGGTGGCATTATATCGTGAGCAAAAAAAAATGCATACATATAAAATAATGACGCGAATTTATGCAGCATTGGGTTTTGTGTCGAACTAAAAAAGAGTTGAATACAATACAATGGGTATTGTAAGAAATCGTTTATTTTCTAAGTAACTGTCATTTATAATGCTAATAATGTCCAATTCTGTTGAGTTCAATGCATTGATGTTGCTGAAGCTATAAAGCTTGGCTGTGTAATATCGTATAACAGGTATTATTTTAGATTATAGCAATTTTTATAGGAAAACTATAACTTCATCATTGACAAGCTACTGAATGAAATGAATACAAGCCAAGCATTATCGTTCATTAACCTTTGATACAAAAAATAATAATAAACAACTCGAATAAACGTCGTCAAGCAAAGCAAAGTCTTGGTATTACATTTATTGTTGAATATGACCATTTGTTTCAACAGACTTCGCAGCCAAGGAGTGACGGAGCCGTATTGGGAGAATACTGAATCCACACCAGGAAAATGTCTGGGTTTGGAAGTCTTGGAATTACATTCCTTTTAAGAATTTTTTTTACAAGTCAATATAACGAGAGGTAAACCCACTGCGCTCAATCATTGAAAAAAGTTCTTGTTTCTATGTGTCCGTTTTTCTTGGTATGCTTTGTGCGACGGTTCGTTCAACTGAAGCGGATAAAATTTTGCGCGCATTTTATGACGCTACATTTCACCTTAATGCAGCTTTCAAAGTTCTATTCCAAATCCCCTTCCGTCGGTGTTTAACCAGCGAATTTGTAGGAAATTAGTGAGCTGGAACTTCTAACGAAAAATCAACAACCGATCTACAGTTTATCCTTGAAAATGTCACGAATATCTGATTTCAAAGCCTCCTAAGATCCAATCAATCGAGCAGAGCTATGGAAGATAATTGGCGAGAACGGCTTCCCCGGGAAGTTAACGCGACGAATACATACGATTCGCAAAGAAGACTTAAGGTGACTATGGAAGCGAGCCACAAATGGCAACCAAGAAATCACCTACCCTCCCATTCCACCTTCCGCTATTTTGCCCTGCTCTAGATGTAAACAAACCATGAAAAACATTATTATTTTTATTATTATTATTATTTTTTTTTTTTTCATGTGCCCTAGCACAAAATTTGGCTAACCCCTAAATGACATGAAAAACATGTTTTCTACGCGTAGGGGTAAATATGTTGCGTAGAATTGCTACTGCAATTTGGTGACACAATCACTCATCGTATTGATATATGTTTACGAAAAAATATCAACTCTGAAGAATGATTTGTGCAAAACTTGTTCGGACCTTCATTAGAAGGTTTCTTCTTAGAATGTTATTATATTTCACTCACCTCAAGATTTCAACTACTGTTTATAGCTCTGTGACATAAGTGAGCTTTATGAAACACTTTTGAGTTGTTCTTCACCGGTAAACTTATCCTCTGATCTAAACATTTAATTATAATACCTTTGAATAATTCACAGTTCTGGTTTTGAAAATTTTCCAAAAATCCACGTTTGCCGGCCTGCTTTAGTATTGGTAATACCACCCTTCTATATTGGCAGTGATGCCATACATAATTAGGGAAAAAAACCTTGCAATGCACTAAAAATTGCATTATTTTCAATTAGTCGCACATTGATATAATTAGAATAACGGATCAAAACTGCTTTCGTACGTCACCATCCAAAATTTCAATATTTTTTTTAAAAAACGATAACATTTCCCTTATTTCCATTTCAAACATTGTTTCCCCTCCAAGTTATCCGCAACCCTGTCGCTATGGAATGCAAAAAATAAACAAGCAGTTCAAGTATTGAAATCTTTTCAAAATGCCTCGTCCATCTAAGAAGAGCTCATTTGCGAAAATCAATAGAAAAATAGGTGGAATACGTTGAGTGTGTTTTGGGTAATGAGTGTGTGCGGGACTCATTAGTTTAAACTACCAGAAGTGCCACTTCAAAACCATACCACGGAATTTACAAAACTGTACTGAATCCAATAATTTGGTATCAAAAGGTAAAGTTTTAAAATATTTTCGTAAATATATGAAATTATATCTTAAAATTTGCATGATAAATCTTTTAAGAGCAAATAGCCGATTTGTCATCAAGTTTCTTTTCTCGTTAAATGCCACTTGACTGTTCTCTGGGTGAGGTTGCTTTCCTATCCGAAAACGATGATGTCGACAAAATGGAAAATATAGAATTTGTTGGTTTGTATTTTTCGAACATGGGAGCTTCATATTCAAAAATTAAAATTAATATAAAACGCCATTGCAGCAGAGTTTGTTCTGATTTCGTTTTACTATACTTAATTCATCAATGAAACAGCTTCCTTTTTTACTTTGTAATGTAAGAAAAATGCCAAGAACCAAGCGAAGGCAAACAGTAAATTATCTTTTTTGGCCCAATCATTATATTCTTTTGGTAGCATGATTGCAATTTGTTAACTCCAGAATGAGCATGAAGATGAGATAAGTCGACTCTGTTCTGCTCGGTGATTTGAATAGTTTCAATGTTTACATTTTGTTCTGGCAACTGTATTCCTTTCAGCACACGAATGTTATTATTTCATTTCTCTCTACTCACAAATACTATTACTATATGAAAAAGTATTGTTTCACCAATACTTTTACATTTATTTTCCTTGGCTTCTGTCCACGGTCACCTTAAGGTCAAACCGCATTCGGCCGACATTGCCATCGCCGATCTTTTTTTCGCTCTTCGGTTATGACTGAGCTGCCGGCGTGCACATGTATAGGTACGCCGGACCCGACATAAAATCCATATCTTTGGCAACGATATTCCTCACCGAGCTTTTCGCACCGTATTAATCGTGTCGGGTCCGGCGTACCTGTACATGCGCACGCTGGTAGCTCAGCCATAGCCGAAGCCAACGCCGGAGAGCTCGGATCGGTTGGCTCGACCGAATGCGGAGTGCCCTTTAGGCATGGTGACGGTATCTCCTGCCTGCTGTAGAAATATTACGCTAGAAGGTGTTGTTCGCAACCCTAACATAAACACGCGGGGTACAATTTTCGACAAAATTCATCTAAATCTTCAGCTTTTGTGGACGGCATTCATATTGTTGGTTGATGCTATGCGGCGATGACAGAGTTGCACATTTGACTGAAATGAGAAGCATCGAGCAATTGGACTAGTCCCTCGTCAAGCGGGTGGCCTCTACCTTAACAGGGGATAAGTGACTAGTAGTAGTAACCATCGACAATCGAGTGGGTCTACGATTCCATCTAGCTTGGATCGTTATCAGCAGTGGACGCGTGTGTGAAACGACGTGCTTACTATATGAACTTCACAAGCAACTGAGTTCCAGGAAGATCTAACCTAGCTTAAAGTGCCACTAACCGTGTTTGATAAGACATCGGAGTTCTGAAGACAAGGGTTCCGCTACTGCACCGAAAATATGCTGTCATCACAGACAAAAAACTATTATTAACTAGTTGTCTACCACTCATAAGACAGTCTTTGCATCAAAAGATAAAAATTTATTCTCAGATACTGACACGTTTTTCATTTAGTATGTTTTGACGAAATATTGTTCCAGGAATTCAGTAACAATCAATCCTTCGAGGCTGTCGAACCAATCGAAGTTGGCCTTGACCGTAGCCAACGCTGAATCCTGCACGTACTGCGGAGTCAATGACCCTACCGTTTCGAGCAGCTGCTTTAGTCTACCGAGCTCGGCTTGGTTGTTGGTTCGCGAAGCAATGGCTCCGATCGCGTTGTTGAACGCCGACTGACCCAACCAGTAGATGAGATCATCGGCTGTGTCGTAGTCATTGAGGAAATCGATCAGTGCGTCGACACCGAATCTGCTTTCCGAGTAGACGGCTTGCACAACACGAGTTCTTTCACTGTCGAAGTAGTTGACTTCTACACCGACGCCGGCACCGATGGACGTTGTTAGGAACGACTCCAGCTGGAATGCCTGCTGTGAGCAACCCATAGCATCTATCAGAATCTTTCTTTCGGCTTGATTCTTCGAGTCAAACATACGCTGGTATAACCACTGGAAGTCTTCGTCCGTTGCCGATTGGACACCGTAACAATAAACCACCGATGCAACGTCGGCCGGAATTTCTGCCCTGTCCAGAGCTGCTGCATTGAACGATTCTCGAGTTTTCGACAAACAATTGGAACTTCCCAATCTACATGCCCAAGTAGAAATCAATTGTTTCAAATATTTGTCATGCAGAGATTCATCGGGATCCACCGAATCTATATTCAAAGTAGAATAGATATCCATGATCAGTTCGTCTACGTAGATCACGAAAGGTATATCGTATTCGGTGCCGCGGAGTTTGTTGTACAGATAAGTTATTACGTTGTTTCCAGCGGCCCAGGGAAGATATTCCGTGTCGGTACGAAGCGCAAACAACATCTTGAGAACTATACTGAAATCGATGAGATCGGCACGGGCCAAATAGAAAGCATCATCAATGAGTTGAGCACGATTGTGCGTATGGAAACTCTTCGGTGAGGCGATCATTGCTTCGGTGATCAGTTCCCAGTTACGGGTGTCGTAGTTGACTCGATAGAATCCCGACTGCTGTCGGTTGAAGATGAGCCATTGATCAGGATCCGTATCGATTGAAAGCCTAGCAGCCCTCGTGGTTAACCATTCGAACGAGTCGAGTTCAAAATCAAGCTTGCTCTGATCGGCCACATTGTAGGGAATGTACCAAATGTGATCATTAGGTAATGTTTTGTCGGCGAAGAATCGTTGCTGCGACAGGATCACTTCATTGTTTTGATAGTTCCGACGTACACTCAGTAATGGGTAGCCGGCGGCGGTTGTCCACGTTTCCATCACCTCTTTCACTGTCATCTCACCGGGAAGCATTCGTTTTCCGGAAATGGCAGTTTGCAATCCAGCGTACAAATCATCGGGAGTTGCGGCAGCCAACTCTCGGCTTAGCAGATACTTCTTGAGTCCCGCTCTCCAGATGTCATCTCCCAGTATAGTTCGGAACATGTTCAGAACGCTGGCAGCTGTCGAATAGGGTGAATCAGTTAAAATTTTGCTTTTTTATTAGAATGACCGATACAATCGAATTACCCTTGCCATAAGCAACTCCATCGAACAGTGCGGATATCTCCGCTGGGGTTGCACCATTCCAGTTCATAGGTCGTGTCGTATCACTCGAATCTGAACGAAGTGACGGTTGCAAAACATGAATCAGGAAAAGTTCAAAGTATCCTTGCTCCGGGTAGGCTAGATCAGCACCCAGGTAACCGTACAGTTGTGCGAAGCCTTCGTTCAGCCAAAGATACTGCCACCAATCCGTGGTCACCAAGTTTCCGAACCATTGGTGCGCATATTCGTGTGCGATCACGGTGACAATGTCGAGCACGGTGCGGTAGTTGTTAACTTTCGGGTCGAACAGTAGGATTGGTTCGCTTGAAAAGAATGAAACAATTGGAATATCAAATATGAAATCTTGGTGAAATGTCCAGAGGCAGGATTCGAACCTGCTAACCAACTCATATTTCTTATCTATCATTCACCCGATAAAGACATTCAACACTAACCCATAGGTAACTAAACCCCAGTTCTCCATCGCACCGGATGACTGATCCGGGATGGCAATTTGCGCCATCTTAGGTTTGTAATTGTAGTATGAAATGTCAGTATGGGAGTTCAGTGCCAGCAAAACATCCACTCCCGTTTGTAAGGCAAACTCAGTCAAATCGATCGCATTGGGACGGGCATGAATTTGCTGCAGGGCCAGTTCCCTGGTTTCGAAATCCGTCACTGCAAAAGCCACCAAATAAGTGGACATTATTTGCGATTGATCGAATATCGTGGTAACGTATTCCGGATCTTCCGTATCCTGCACCTGCACGACGGGCATATTGGACACGGCGTTGTAACTTCTGTGGTGAGTTATCGAGACAGTAAATGTAGCCTTCAACGTCGGTTCGTCGTAGCAAGGAAATGCCATACGAGCATGCGTCGGTTCAAACTGCGTCGAAGCAATGTAACGACGATTGTCGTCTGCGTCCCGGTAGTGCCTTCGGAAAAATCCATTTGAAGAAGATGTTTGTAAATTTCCGGAATAAGTTATATGCAGATGGTAGATACCGACATCCAAAGTTCCCGAACACAGGAACGTGAGAAGCTCTCTCTGCTCATCGAGACTGTGCGTCGGTGGATCAATTTCTATTAACATGTCTTCATGCAGATAAAACAGCCTAACAGTCAGGATGGTCAGATATCGATTGTGGATCGTAATCGAGTTGGTTTTCTCAACGACATTCAGTCGTATATACATACTGCCTTGGAACTCGATTTCCCCTTCATGAACGGCTGTCTTTAGTTCAATATTGTAATGCGATGGAACGGTTTCCGTTGGCAGTCGATAACTCTCATCGACTTCTTGACGCGTCGAAAAGGCCACGGTCCTGTTTACGTCTAGTTCAACTTCTCCTATAGGAAATCGCCGTTTGGCCAACACTACGGCGACCAGAAGCCAGACAAAGGCGTACTTCAACTGGAACATTGTGTGTTCCTCTGTCGCGTACTTTGAAACCGAAAAACAGTACTAACCCCTCTTCGAATGGGTGCATGGCTATTTAAAGGCAATCGATTTGATTTACGGTTAAGTAATATCTCTGATAGGAAGTTGAATCGGTTATCTTGACGTACTTAAAACAGATGGAATGACTGTTAAGATAATTGAAAAGGTTAATATTTGTGTTCGTCATTGTATTGTCTAGATTGCAGTTATTCAAGAGGTACGGCACTTGTCTTAAAGATCACCCGTTCTAAGCTCGTTTTCATAAGGATTCTATTCGCGGAATCGTATGATAAGTTAAGCTATTGTCAAACCAAACTGCCAAGTTCCGTTTCGGATGGAAATACTAAAACTTTTTGGTATTTGCTTCGTACAACACTACTTTCAGTTCGTCTGAATTTTTTACTTCGATATCGCTTATACTTTTGTGATTGATTATTATTTTGCCTTTTCCCGTACAGAATGGATGTACAATCCCTCTAAATGCAGGCTTTTGACGTGAATAAGTCTTACGTTAGTGTGGAATGAAGGACAACAAAATTGCTGGAAAACCGACTCTTAATGAGTGTATCGAAAATAAGCTATCCACATACATTCGTGTTGTACGCATGTATTTGTGATGGTTTTTTATGCTCAGATCACCGCATGCTGTGCCTTTGGCTGTCGACTTTCGTTTGTTTACTTGTTTGTGCGGTTGAAATTCTGCGTTTTCAAAATGTCGCGTATTGAAAAGGAAGTGAACATTAAGGTTCTGGACACATGGCTAAGTGAGAAGGGTATTACTATGCGAAAATTGGCGAAGCGGTTTGGAATTCATCATGCCAGTGTTAAAACCATCAATAATAAGTTTGGGGAACACTATTCTTTGGATGAGCTACCAGGAAGAGGCAGAAAACCCGGTTCTTCTAACCCGAAACTGGACCAGAAAGTGGTATCTCTAATCATGAAGAACAAATCAATGTCAATACGTGATTTGGCCAAAAAAAAAGCTGGAACGAGTGTCGGAATGATCCAGCGCATCAAGAGGCGAAATCACCTAAAGACCTACAAGAAGCAGAAAATCTCGAAACAAAGTGTAGAACAGAAGAAGCAACAAGGGCCCGTAAATTGTATTCGCGTCTTTTACAGTGTCCGGATGCATGCGTTTTGATGGACGATGAGACTTATGTAAAGGAGGACTCAAAAACCCTTCCAGGTCCACAATACTTTACTGTCGTTGTTGGGGAGGATGTGAGCGATGCGGACAGGTCGATTCAAGTGGAGAAATTCAGTCAACCATTTTTTACGCTACCGGTACTATAAATGCAGAAATCTATCGATCTGAGTGTCTCCAGAAGAGATTGCTGCCTTTATATAAGAAGCATAGTACACCTTCACTGTTTTGGCCGGATTTAGCGTCGGCTCGCTATGCTAAAACCACTCTTGCAAAAAAGGGTATAAATTTCATTGAGAAAAATATCAATCCACCAAATTGCCCTCAGCTTCGACCCATCGAACGTTACTGGACAATCATGAAGAGGGTCTTCAAGAATACTGGTAAGGCAGCTGTAAACATGAAGGAGTTCAAAAAAATTTAGGCTCAAGCGTCCAAAAAATGTGATGCAACACTTGTCCGGAACTTGATGAAGAGCGTTCGATCAAAAGTTCGAGAACTCGTGAAGGAATAACTTAAATTTCATCCGATTTTCATTATGCTCAAGTTGAACCTCGTACAATAAAGGATCAAGTTTTAGTTTAAACGAAATATCGTTTTTTATCATAATTTGAAAGAACAAATGGTGGATAGCTTATTTTCGATACACTCCTAAATCGGATCACCGATGATCCCTAGTGTTATATACCATTCGACGAGATCAGAAAATGTATGTACGCATTACAAAGAATTTTATCAGTTCAACTTTCTCGGAGATGGCCGAACCGATTTCTACAAGCTTAGACTCGTTTTAATCCTATTTTTTTGTTATGGTTCATATTCGAAGATCAATTAGTTGTTTTTTCCGTACCGCAGATATAATAGTATAAGCGACTTAACCGACAAAACTCAATTTTTTCGGAGATGATTGAATCAATTTCAACATTCCTAGGCTACGTTGCAATGCTACTATTGGATCGTTGATCAAGTTCGAAGAAGATCAAATTTGAAATGAATTTCTGTCCGAAATTAATAGCCAAGATTCGTGTCAGAAATTATCTTAATGAAAAATATATATTGTAATGACAAGAGAAATGGGAAATTCACGAGACGAAAATACTTTTTCTATTATTTCACAAAAGTTGTTTCCAATCAACTGATGCTCTTTTTAACGTAAAAGGTCATTAGGGAGAACCATGTTTGGATTTAAATCTGAAATCTAACTTTCTTAATCGAAATTAAAAGTTATTGAACTTCCCAGCGCAGTTGTTGGAAATTTTATTTTGATCAACTTTGCTGAAGAAGCTGCTTTCCTTTTCTTGATAATATTTACCTAAAAAAAATTCAATGGTGAAAATTTTTTTGTCTCGCTAATTTCCCATTTCGGACTTTGTCAGTTAAAAACCGTTTGCATAAGACCCACGTTTTTCTTAAAATACGAACTTTTAAACACGTTTTTTTCAAAACACGATGTTTTAAAACTTCTCCCATGATATCTCGAAAAATGTTTTGTATTTTTTCTGCTCAAATTTCTATTGAGCAATTCCAGAAACGCTTAGCAGATCATCAGACTCGACCTTCTCCGATTTGGATGAAACTTTGTACATGGCTTCAGTATGGCAAACCATAAGTTTTTGAACCGATGGAGATGTCAATCCGACTCACGACTGATTTTTAAAAAGGGCGTATGTATTTTTGCATTTCACAAAAATTGACTTTTTCAAATCGTTGTAACTCGGAAACCGTTAATTGTACAAATATGGCGTTCAGGAAGAAGTTGTAGGGAATCAATTAGGCACTCTAAAAAATATACACTGAAAAAAATTTATGATTTTTTTCTCAATAATTACAAAATAATCCGAAAAAGTTAAATAAAAAAAATCATCGTTTCATTTTGTTTTTTGATCATTTTTATTTTAAAGCTGTTATGAAAACCTACAGATTGATGGCTATCCCATCCGTGCCTTTTGAAAACTGAAGAAGTTACAGCTAAAACAGTTTACGGGTGCATGCAAATGATCAAGTTCTTCTCGTTGTAATTCGGAAACCGTTCATCGTACATAAATGGCGTCCAGGAAAAATTTGTAGGGAATCAATAGGGCACTCTAAAAAAATATACACACAATATATTGATTTCTTTTCTCAATGATTTCAAAATGAACCAAAAAAATTAAATTAAAAAAAATCAGGGTTTCGATTTTTTTTAATTTTTTATTTTAAAGCTCTTATTAAAACCTACAGATTGATGGCTATCCCATCCGTGCCTTTTGAAAAATGAAGAAGTTACAACTAAAACAATTTACAGATATATTCGAAATTTCGAGTTCTCGTTGAATAATATTCATTTAAACAGTAGAACTAACGTAACTACGTCAAAACGAATAAACACATGTAGAATCAAAGAGGTGTGCCAGTTGACTACCTACTGTTTACAACCAACGTACGTACCGAATTGTTACCTAAATTCCCTAATTGCTTACTTAAATTCCCCAATTGTTTACCTAAATTCTGCTTCTTTTTGTTTCACATATAAATAGCTATGCATCGTAGAGCAGATATCAGTTTATAACAAATCTCTTTCGAAACAGTTACAATAATACAATATTGTTTTCCCAAAGTGTTGTAAACATTTTCCTGGTTTTGTGTCTTCCGGAAAATTTTCCTATTAACAGAAACCATAATTGGAAAATTAGAAGCTCAAAAGTGCAAGGTTAAATGTAATGTTTTGTACGAGAGAACAACTCATTGCTCACTATTATTTCGAAGAGTTTTGAAGCAGCAGACAAATTCGGTATACCGCGGTAGTTCCTTACTTTGTTACGATCACCGGTTTTGTACAAGGGAAACATATAAGACTGCTTCCAATTAGTCGGGAAGATTCCTTCCTCAAATGATCTGTTGAATATCATGCAGAGAGGAACGGCTAAAACAGTTGCACAATGGCTGTAGACTGCTGCTGGTATACCATCTTGCCCGATCGAGAATGAACGTTTCAATTTCTTTGCCGCAATGTAATGAACAATAGAGGATACGAAATGAGCAAATATAATTCACGAAAGTCTGACTCGTGGCTTTCAAGACCAAATACAAAATGTATTGATTTCAATCACTGCAAAGCTAGACCAGCAGCAAACAAAATTGAAATCTTGCTAAATGAATGCATCTAGACGTGAATGATGTAGGTGAAATTCAAATCAACAAGGCTTCTAACTCTGTGATTGATAGTGTAATCAACTGTATTGTGAAACAACACAAACCCGCTTCAACTAACATCGGTTCGAACAGTTTTACGGATGTACAAGAGACGCACCAAAAACAACGACTACGAAAACACTAAAAACAACGACTTACGAGCCAATGGCTCCCCAACCTATGGTGGATAGGAACGAGAATAACTCTCCCCCGAGAAAAAACGTTAAAACAAGATCCAGTACAAATTTATACCTTGATTAAACTTGAAAACAAAAATGTATAAACTTGCTCCGATTTGAAAAAAAATTCGCGTGACAAACCATTTGTTTTGCTCATCTAAAAATCAGATTTTGTTCCGGTAAGGCACCATTTTTTCCTTGATGTCTCGGAGATTAATGCAAACTCTTATCTGTTCAATTTGATCTGTTATACACTAAAAATCGAAGACGAAATATAAGAACAGAACGGACAGTTGTAACCAAATGAAGTAGAATTTTTATTTTGAAGTTGGATTTCAGTTTTCGTTTAATAATCCCATTATTAAAGTTTGTTTATCTTCAAAATTCTTAGCTTTTATCAATTCTAACATATCGCAAATGCATTTTATAGTTCGGAAGTTTTCGGATGTTTCGTTCATAAGTGGCGGATTGTAAAATACATGGAAATAATTTCGTTACTATTTCACCACTATTTCAAAGCCTCAAAACTGTTCATTTGTTGTAGTTGTGCTGTTCGAAGATACACGTTGACGGACTTCCTCAGCACTGGTTCATCGTAACAGGGAAATGCCTGTCGAGCTTCTGTGGGATCAAACTGGCTAGCAGCTATACGACGATAATGGTCACCGTCTTGGTAATACTTTCGGAAGAAATTACTGGATGTTTTAGCAACGTACTCGATCTTCAGAACGTAGCTACCGATTTCCAAAGTTCCGGAAAAATCAAAAAACAAAAGCTCCTTACTCTGGTCCACGTCGCTCAGTGGTCTCTCAACTTCTATCATTTCGCCTCCTTCTTCCACACGGTACAGAACGGCCGACCGGATAATCAAACCGCGACTGTGTACGGTAATCCTGTTAGTTCGTTCAATCACATCTAGATGGATCTCTACATGGCCTTGAACTTCGGTGTTTCCTCCGTGTAGAAGAGTGATGTTGTAATGGGTTGGAATTGTGTTCTTCGGAAGCGGGTGACTCCCATCGAATGGTTCGTGTTCCGATTGATTACCATTCCCGGAACCCGTACCAATTGACCTGGCTTCGATTGACACTCCTAAAGTTAGTAAACCAATCAACACGAACAGTGACAGATTCGACATTTTTCCAATCCACAATCGTAAAACAATTGAATGATACTGAATTGGTAGTGACTTTGTATTGGATTTAGCGAACAATCAATTGAAATTAGATAATGCTTATCTCCGTATGTCTATGGAAGTATTTCCAAAAGCGGGTGCTATCTCAAGATTGTAGTTGCAGTTTGTTGATTTGTAGAAAATGAAAAAACCTTTCTTTGTTTACAGACATTTAGGCTTTATACATGGGCTCCCAATGTTTCAATGTCATTTTCTGCATTATAAGTGTTGTCTTATTTAGACTACATCGAGAGCGGTTGTGTGTGAATCCTGATTCTGTTCTAGATTGGGTGCAGAAGTCAATTACAAAGCGATACATTTGAATTGGAGTTCAGTTGGTTTCCAAAGCGATTGCGGAATGGATTTAGTTGAAGACACATAGCAGTAATCTACACACTCACTTATCTAAACTCAACCAATGAAAACCTCTACACACAGCTATAACTGGACATTGAAAAATGTATCTGCGTTTTGCCTTTCTCATGTGCAATCACTTGCAAAAAACGACTAGTAAAAATTGGCCTGTAGGGCTAAGTTTCATATTTGATTCGACTCAGTTCATCGAGCTGAGCAATGTCTGTGTGGATGTGTCAAATAATCTCACTAGGTTTTCTCGGAGATAGCTGAACCGAGTTTGACAAACCTAGATTCAAATGAAAGGTCTCACAATCCCATTACAAAATTTCTAAATTTCATTTGGATCCGACTTCAGGTTCCGGTGTTATAGGGTAAATATTGTACACCGTCATTTAAACCGGCGAAACAAAAACCGTAAAAAAATTTTCTAAACTGAACTCAAAACCGATATTTCCAATCTTAGGGTCTAATGAAAGGTCTTATGGTCCAAAAATTACTGCATATCTTCAAAATTTGAATAAAAACTAGTAGTGTTTGTACGTCATGTCAGGTTGGTGGCCGTACGAACCAACTTCGATTATACCAGTTCTCGCGTTCCGGTGTTGGAAGTACATATAATAGTGAGCGCACTTCGTTTTCTTAAGGGTGACCTACGCGAGCAGAGCACTGTTTCATCCTGTACGTTATACTAGGTAATGCACAAACAATTCCTCTGTTTTCTTTCAAAAATCGAAGAGAAACATTTTGAATAGAAAACCACACCATTATATATGAGAAAGGCATCATTACACCACTAAGGAATGTATCTAATATAAGCTATCCACATACGTTTGTGTTGTACGCATGTAATTGTGATGGTTTTTTATGCTCAGATCACAGCATGCTGTGCTTTTGGCTGTCAGCTTTCGTTTGTTTACTTGTTTGTGCGGTGTACAATATTTTGCGTTTTCAAAATGTCACGTATTGAAAAGGAAGTGAAAATTAAGGTTCTGGACACATGGCTAAGCGAGAAGGCTATTACTATGCGAAAATTGGCGAAGCGGTTTGGAATTCATCATGCCAGTGTTAAAACCATCAATAATAAGTTTGGGGAACACTATTCTTTGGATGAGCTACCAGGAAGAGGCAGAAAACCCGGTTCTTCCAACCCGAAACTAGACCAGAAAGTGGTATCTCTTATCATGAAGAATCAAAACAATGTCAATACGTGATTTGACCAAAAAAGCAGGAACGAGTGTCGGAATGATCCAGCGTATCAAGAGGCGAAATCACCTGAAGACCTACAAGAAGCAGAAAATCTCGAAACAAAGGGTAGAACAGAAGAAGCAGCAACAAGGGCCCTGAAATTGTATTCGCGTCTTTTGCAGTGTCCAGATGCATGCGTTTTGATGGACGATGAGACTTATGTAAAGGAGGACTCAAAAACCCTTTCAGGTCAACAATACTTTACTGTCGTCGTTGGGGAGGATGTGAGCGATGCGGACAAGTCGATTCAAGGGGAGAAATTCCCTTTCGATTACAATTTCGTTTTTAGCCTATTAAAGACTGTCCCAGAAAGTATGGACGCAACCAAAAACGGCTGCCATTTCGCAATGGTTCAGAATCTGTCAATTTTTATGGCTGCGTCCTGTTGTTTACACTCTTCTCTAACCACTTGTGCAGTTGTTTATTCGTTTTCATTAGTTTGTTTCGAAATGCGTGGACTTTCAGCTAAACAACGTCGAAAAATTGTGTACAAATGGTGCACAGAACGCGGACTGTCACTGAGAAAGATAGCAAAAATGGAAGGAGTAATTGAAAAAGCCGTGCGAAATGCAATCAGGAAGTTCGGTGAGGATAACACCTTTGAGGATAAACCGAAAACGGGTCTAATAAAAGGTCCTGCTAACCCTCAGTTGGATAAACGTATACTGAAGGCGTTCGAGCAAAAGAAGGAGGTTTCAGTTCGGGATGTGGCCAAAAAAGTGGGCACTTCGAAGTCAAATGTTCTTCTTGCTAAAGAACGTTTGAATCTTCGAACCCATAAGAAGCAGAAACCACCAAAACGTAGTCCGAAACAAGAAACATCGATCAGGCCGAGGGTTCGAAAGCGATTCTGGCTGGAAATTTGAACTGCATAATCATGGACGACGAAACCTACGTGAAACTCGATTACAAATCCTTGCCGGGACCATAATATTATACGGTGCGAGAAGGGCAAGTGTTAAACCAGTCCGAGACATCGATTGAAGTCGAAAAATTTGGTAAGAAAGCTATGGTCTGGCAAGCAATTTGTAGCTCATCACCACTGCTTCAATGAACAACGAAATATACATCAATGAATGTTTACAAAACCGACTTCTACCCATGATTCGAAGCCACAAGGATCCTGTTGTCTTTTGGCCAGGTCTTGCTTCTTGCCACTACTAGAAATCAACGGTAGAATGGTATACTACCAAAAATGTCACTTTCGTCCCAAAAGACATGAATCCACCAAATTGTCCACAACTTCGACCAATTGAGGATTTTTGGGCATTAACGAAGGCACATCTTAGGAAACATGTCTCGGCAGCCGAAACCATTCAACAGTTCGAAAAAGATTGGAACAAAGTGTCAAAACTTGTCGCCAAGAAGTCTGTACGGAATTTAATGAGGAACGTTCGCAAGAAGGTGCACCAGCTGGTCTACAATGGCTAAGTAACAAATGTTGAGAATAATATTCTGTTGTTGTAGTCTAATATTATCAGTATATCGAATAAAGTTTGAATATCTAACCGACGACACGACCAGGCACTCTGAAGAAAAATCGGGATGAAAAGTGTTCGTCAGTGATTTACCACAAATCTAGTGACCCCTTGAAAATGATAAAAATAATCTTCTTGCGCAACACTGTTCAAGTTGCTACGAACTAGTAACCAAGGAGCCCCATAATAAATAAATAAACCGTAATAAAATCGTGATCCCTAGTGATTTCAAAACATCTGCAGGACCAAATATATATTGGTAAATGATTTTCTTAGAATTCATTGTATTGATTAAATGTTATCTTCTAAATTATCTTGAGTGCCATCTAGATCTTGCTGACGCTTCAAGAAGGCAATATGTATTGAGTCAGTTTTACATGACATAATGCAAATTATAGATGAAGTAAAATCAATGGATCTCCGAGATCTCGTGAGCCTTTTTGCAAGAACCATACCCTCAAACACCTTGTACCCGGTAAAACATGTGTGGACAAGAAATGGCTCTCTGAGGACTGCAATTGATCGAGAATGAGATAAAAAATTTGTTGCCTGTTCGGTTCGAGCAATAACTAATTTTAAATGATGCGGACTGCATGATTTTCGAAGACGCTTGGTAATGTTAGTCGTCTAAAGATAATGATTTCATACTTGATTTCGACTGGGGTGATAATCGTTGTCATTTATTCGACGCGGTATGATACCGTCAATATTACCTATACAGTAAATTAAACCATTTATATATGTTTTTCAATACTTAATTTTTCATTTGAAACTAACCAGATTCACGTCAGCCTTAATCACATTGAACTAACCGATCCACTGCTTTGATACGTGATAATGGTGGAGAACTTGTAAATTACCACGAAATAAGGATCTTCAACTCGAGGAAGCTAGTTTTGTTTACGTTGCTCAAGTCTTCAATATCCCGTAACCAAGGTTATGGTCACTGTTATTTAAAATCAATAATTCATCAATAATTATTACCAATTTACGAGGTCTGTTCAAAAAGTACCCGGAATTCTCATTTTTCTAAAAAAATATTTATCTATTCGTCTACATCTATATGGTCCTCTTCAAAGTAAACCCCCCTAGATATAATACACTTATTCCAGCGTTTTTTTTCAGTCTTCGAAACACCCCTGATAGTCACTTTTTGTAATGCTCTGTAGCACTCTCAGCGATTCTGCCTTTATCTCTTCAATCGATGAAAAACGCTGTCCTTTCATGGGTCTCTTCAACTTTGGGAACAGGAAAAAATCACACGGAGCGATATCTGGTGAATAAGGAGGTTGGGGCAAAGTCGTGTTTTTAGCCAAAAAATCACGAATAAAATTCAGCAGTTTTGGAACGAATTTTGCTGCCACTCGTTTCATTTCCAAAACATTTGAAAAAATATGATGGCATGAGCCAACTGATATGCCAACTTCATCAGCAACTTCTCTAATAGTGATTCGGCGATCATCCATAATCATTTTTTCCACTTTTCCCACATTTTCATCGATTATTGACGTGCTGGGTCGACCGGAGCGTTCGTCGTCTTCAACGTCTTCGCGGCCATCTTGGAAACGCTTATACCACTCGTAAACACTTGTTTTTTTCATAGCAGACTCACCGTAGGCTATCTGTAACATTTCGCACACTTGGTTACACTTTATTTCATTTTTCACGCAAAATTTAATACAAATTCTTTGGCTCTTCAATTCTTCCATTGTTTAAACTAACAAAAATTGCCGAGCTCAAAAAAACACGTCTACACCAGCCGCTACAAGACAGAATGTAAACAATGAATACAGCTGAAAATTTTACCATACATTAGGGACATATGTACCAACACAATAAAAAAAATTTTTGACCACCGGACTCTCCAGGCGCGCGCAATTAAAAAATTCCGGGAACTTTTCGAACAGACCTCGTATATATTTTCTCAAGCGATTTCGTTTTGACATTACCAGTTACTGAGGGGTAGTTAGATTTGCGATACAGTTTCGATACACGAGTGGCAGGTCGTGTCGTCGATCTAACACTTGTGAATTATTTACAGTGAAATTAAAGTGCTTCCATACTGTCTGGGACAGTCTTTATCTATTTTCTGATCACTGTACATTATTTTCATGTTGTTAACTATACATTATTTTCATACTGCTCGAAAAATTCAACAGACACCAGCCCCTCTAGACTGTCGAACCAATCAGCGTTCGCCGTAGCAGATGCTCGGGCATTCGTTGCCGTTTCGGGTTTTAGGATCTCCTGCAACGCCTCCAACAACTGTTCCAATCTCTGCCGTTCCGTGGCATTGTTGGTGAGTGATCCAATTCCCACTATAATTTCGTTGAACTTACCTTCACCGAGAATGCTGGAAAAATAGAAAAAATAAAGTCTCATTCCAATCTCGATTCCAATTCTACTTAGCCTGACTTACACCAGTAACTCTTTCGCGTTATTATCCGCCATCAGGTAGTTAATCAAGGTGTCAATTCCTTCACGGCTGCCGGCTAGGATGGCATCCACAAACTGTGAACGCTCGGAAGACAAGTAGGTTACGGTCGGTACCTTGAGCAAGAACAACAATGACTTAATGCTGGCTTCGTCTTTCGAGCAACCGAGTGCGGCAATCAGATCCGAACGTTGAGCTTGATTGCGAGAGCCATCCCTCTTCGGGTTCAGGTAGGATAGTTCATTGTAGGTTCCGTCGCGTAGCCCATGGCAATAGATCACGGATGCCACGTCCGGATGAACGGACTCTCCACCATCGACTTCCTTTTTCAGAGCGACATAAGCCTTGTCCAGACAGTCCTGGTTACCGACTCGGCAAGCCCAATTGGAGACAGTTTGCTTCAGATATTTGTGCAGAGTCGTTTCCTCGTTGGCAATCGTGTCGACCCGGAGAGTTTTGTACGTTTCGGCGGTGATTTCTTCAACGAATTTCACAAAATTGGGATAGTGAGCAGTGCCACGAAGCTTAATGTAGAAATAGTTGAGTACGTTATTGGCGGCGGCCCACGGAAGGTAATCTGTTTCGTAACGTAAGTAGGTTAGCAGTTTGAGGGCCACCGACATGTCCAGGCGATCCGATCGGGCCAGATTGAAGGAATCATCGATCAGTTGAGCACGATTGGCACGGTTGATCGACAGTGGATTTTCAAGTAAGGCTTGAATTATCAGCTGCCAATTCTGTGCATCGTAGTTCACTCGATAGTAACCGAATTGTTCCCGGTTGAAAATGATCCACTGGTTGCCGGCTGTGTTTATCGTAAGTTTAGCTGCTTTGCTTGACAACCAATGGATTTGACCCTGGTCATCCGCTCTCGGTGCACTACGGTGAACGAAATTGTACGGGATGTGCCATACGTGATCATCCGGAAGGCGTTTATCCGCCAAAAAGTGTTCCTGTGAAATGATCACTTCGTAGGTTCCGTACAACCGCCGGACGTTCAGCAAAGGATATCCGGCGGCGTCTGTCCACGATTTCATCAGTTCGTTGATGGTGTGAGTCTTAGGGATCACACCTTTTTCATCGATTGCTTCTTGAAGCGCCGCATACAGATCATCCGGAGTTGCGCTATCCAGTTTGTGGCTTTTCAGGTAGATGTTCAATCCAAGCTGCCAGTTTTCGTCGCCAAGCACGTGGCGGAACATGTTCAGCACACTACCGGCTACAAATCGTTGAATTCAGTTCGATTAGTTTGTATTAGCCTAAAAGCTGACAAAAAGTAAACTGATACGCTCTTCGCGCTCTGGGAATGTTTGACAGTAATTTGTTTACATTTATATAGAGAACAAATGGAGCAAGTAGTGATCAAAGTAGTCTATGGCTACCGAAAAGAACAGTTTGTCGAGGGCTCAAAACCAACGCCCCTTTTTACTTTTAGTCAGCCTTAATAGTCCGATATTGACTTACATTTCTGATAGGCAATGACATCAAACAGGTGCCACGTTTCATCCGGTGATGCAGCCGGATGATTCATCGGTCGAACATTTTCGGTAGCATCCGCCCGCAGCGCCCGTTGCACCACCTCCACGTTGAACAGCTCCCAGTATTCCGACGACGGATACGCCAATTTGGTCGCCAGATACTGATACAGGGTGGCAAAACCTTCATTCAGCCAAATGTATTCCCACTTTTTCGGGCTCACCAAATTGCCGAACCACTGGTGGGCGAATTCGTGAGCTATAACCGTAGTCACCTGTTTACGACTGCGATAGCTATTGACCGATGGATTGAACAGCAGTGCCGGCTCTCTAAAATCATAAACAAATAAATGATAATCATCAATTGTCGACGTCAATAAAATCTATACGTCACCGCACTGCGGAACCTACCCATAGGTAACTAAACCCCAATTTTCCATCGCACCTGTACCGCGATCCGGGATGGCAATCTGTGTCATCTTGCCCATGGAATCACTGTACGGCAGTCCCGTGTGTTCATCTAAAGCTTCCAGTATGTCCACACCAACTTCGAGTGCCAATGCCGAATCCTCGAAGGCGTTCGGTCGCACCAAAACCTGATGCATACCTTTGCTTCGGCTCTTGAAATTCGTAACTGCAAACGCCAGTAGATATGTCGACATTTTTGGCGTTTTACGGAACTTGGTCAAATGGTACGACGGATCTTTGCTATCCGATTGAACCGAATCGATAACCATATTGGATACCGCATCGTAATTTGCGTCATGTGTAATCCAGAGAGTGAAGGTGGCTTTCATGTCCGGTTCATCGTAACAGGGAAAAACTCGACGTGCCAGCGTTGCCTGGAAGTGAGTTGATCCGACGTATACGACTTTTTTGGTATCATCTCGGTACGATGAAACCAAATAACCGCTCTGATAGTTACGCATCGTTCCGGAGTAGGTGACTTTCAGGATGTACCGTCCTACGGCCAGTTCAGTTTTACATAAAAACACTACATGCTCAATCCGGGTATCGATCGTGAACTGAGGATTGTCTATAACTTGCGGAGCTGTCAAACCAACTATTTTCGATAATTCTGTGGATTCGATTTCGAGATCCTGTATATTCATCGTCACTTCACTAGTCGGTTCCAGCACATCGAAGTAGATCTCCGTGGTCGCTTGGAATGTCAAATCGTTCTTATGCACGTTGGTTGTCAACTGGATAAAATAATGAAACGGTACGGTTTTTCTTGGAAGAAAATATGTTTCATCGATTTCACGACTGACGTATGCCGACACTACTTCCAACGCGTCCGAACTGTCCTCCACCAGAGGACCTTTGGCTTCTATCAGGAGGCTCCCTAGGATAACCATCCAGCAGCACCAAACTATTCTCACATTCATTCCGAAGCAGTTCAAATGAAAGTTGCAAATCTACTAACGGTATCACTTGCGGGACCATGCATTTTAAGGCGTTGGGACAGATAAAACGAATTGTAAAATATGACTATATTGTAGCGGTCAAGCCTGATAGATAGTAGCGCATCTTTTACTACACCTGCTATCATCCCACATGTGACGGTGCGAGGTGATAAAGCCAAACGATGACACAATTTAGGATGAACTGGTTGAGAACCCATAAATGCTTTCCAATGATATTGACTTGACTTGCCTCTACCGTTCCCTGTTCTAGAGCATCGTTAATTTGCACGGAAATAAATCATTTGGAAATTTTAACTCATACATTGATTTCGCGAATATTTGGTTTCGATACTTACCACCGGGTGTATCTTTTTCTCATTTCTTTGCAGAATTTCTCTTGTACTCTCTCGTATATGAGCAAACTGTACCGGGTTTCCAGTATACATTTTATTATTTTGATGAGAAGTTTTATCACATAAATCTATCGTATGGGTTGAACATTACATAGATTCCAATGAACAATGAAAAAATATTCAACTTTCACAGAGATTGAATGCGAAACAAAAAATGTGTTTATATATAATGAAACGTCTGTGTGTTTGGCAGCCTTGTCGAGCCAATTTTATATGCATTGAAACTGACTGTTTCACAGAAAAATACAAGACTTTATTTTTATCGCGATAACATATATGTTGTTATGTACTAATCGCATCTAAACTAAACTATCTAGACTTTGTCACGGTAGATTTATGATACAGGCCGTCAAAGCCGAGATATTCGATGAACAAGTAGCGGTATGCATTTCCGAGCGTTCCAATTTTCAGCAGTTCCAAGTTTCAGCATACAACACGACCGTTAGACTGAATGGATCATTCTGAAAATTACACAGAAAATTCTCAACTAAATTTCGAAGACATTGTATTTCTCTGTGAAACAAAGTCAGTTTCAATGCATCCGCCATTTTTTACGCTTTGGTTTCCTAATAGCATTCTGAAAAAGGAGAGAGAAATGAAATTGGCTCGACAAGGCTGCCAAACACACAGACGTTTCATTGTATATAAACACATTTTTTGTTTCGCAATATTTTTTCATTGTTCATTGGAATCTATGTAATGTTCAACCCATACGATAGATTTATGTTATAAAATTTTTCATCAAAATAATAACATGTATGCTGGCAACCCGGTACAGTTTGCTCATATACGAGAGAGTACAAGAGAAATACGATGCGCAAAGGGAATTGAGCGAGCCACGTGGTCGATTTAAAACTCAACACGCGACCCTCTGTCCTCAGACCTTAAGTCCTAGAATATGAAATGACTCGAGTCCAGCACTGAAATCACACTTCGTAATGCATTAATATTAGATTAAATGTAAATAAATCAAAACTACTTTCAATCAATTTTAATGATTACTGAAAAAAGTTATTATAATGCTCTATGACAGTTGGTTCCAACCAGATCAGGTCCTGGGTTGGGGCAGCAGGGACTATGTCTAGGATGTGGTGGGGTTTGGCAGTGGGCTCTGCTAATCCTCTATAAAAAGCTGCATGTATCCGCAAGCAAGTCCTACTAAAGCGATCGTGTGCCGCTCAAAGTGCACAAGCCCAGCGGGAGTGCCGACTCGGCACGTTAGGACTAACGCCAGTGAGGTCCTAACTATGGGCATACTGGCTACCATACCATCCATGGATACGATACGGTAGATCGGAATATATAGAGAAGCTTGGGCTGACAGCTGCGGTATTCTGCTCCTTCAGTAAAGCAGGGTGGAACCGGCTTGAAATGGCGAGTAGGCTAATGTCGCATCTGCCTTCCGTCCCATAAAACCGTGGAAGGCCTTATGGCACACCGTCTCACTTTCAGCCACCTGGTTGGGATGACTGGGTGGAAATAGGTTCAGATACCTTTTTCCTGATTTGCGCTGATCCGGCTGAGCGTAAAGCCAACCCTCGCATGGCCTCACTGCACCACATAGGTAACCATGGGATCATGATAGCGACTACTTTCGGCTGGGTTTGACGGTAGCCATAAGGGGGACCCATAAAAAATGAGTTTTACAACATCGGCATCGAGCAAGGAGATGAACCCTTTCGCAACAGGGGGTTTGAGGAGGTCTTCATCCAGAACGGGTGCGAGAAAGGAGAGCGAAGCGGTAGCTGAGGGGACGAGCGACAGCAATGCCCCTGTCAAACCAGTGGACCAGCCTGAGTCCTGGGAGCAAGTGAATGAAGTAGTCAAGCCGAGTATGACGCGATTATCGAATTCACGCAGGAGAAATCCAACATCAGCAAGGAGCAGAAGGTGAACTTGCTGAAGCTACGTAAGGGCGTGAACGTAGCTAGAAGGGACCAAGAGGCGTTCATAGTGCGGCTAGAGGGTGGCGGAAAATCGGAGAAGTGTTCTCAAACAGAGCCCTTCACCTTCGATACCGATAAAAAGCAGGATGCGGTCGACTATGCGCTCCGGCTCACGATTGAGCGGAATAAACAGCGCCGGAATTGCGCCAGGGATTCTCCAGGTAGTAAACGCCTAACTCCCAAGGCCAAAAGGAGT
This sequence comes from Malaya genurostris, assembly GCF_030247185.1. Taxonomy (NCBI): domain Eukaryota; kingdom Metazoa; phylum Arthropoda; class Insecta; order Diptera; family Culicidae; genus Malaya; species Malaya genurostris. Next base: position 14,494,522 of record NC_080571.1, on the reverse strand, counting down.
AAAGACGATGGCGGAAATGATGGGACGAAGGAACGTGGCGAAGGGCTCAACCCAAACCTCGGCACTCGACCCCCGGATCCGAGTCATGAAAGCGAACCCGGCGAGAATCAACCTGAGCAACCATGGCTGAAGGTCGCCAAGAAGAAAAGGGTCCAAAAAGATGCTGGACTCATTCTCGGGAGGAGGGCTAGGGACAAAGGCGAGGCGTTGTTGGTTAAGGCCGACAAAGAAAAGTACGCCTGGCGAATGAGGAGTTGCTCACTGCTGCGAGATCGCTCGATACAAAGAAAGCCCCGGGGTCAGACAAAACCGGACATGTTCAAGGAGGTCATACAGAGATGTCTGGATGAGCGTATGTTCCCAGACATTTGGAAAAGGCAGAGGTTGGTACTTTTACCGAAACCTGGGAAACCCCCAGGGGACCTATCGGCGTATAGACCAATATGTCTGATCGACACCGTGGGGAAACTCCTTGAGAAAATCATCTTCAACAGGCTATCCTCCTTCATAGAGGAGGCAGGAGGACTGTCCAGCCAGCAGTACGGGTTTCGCAGAGGCAGGTCGACGGCGGACGCCATAACATCGGTGGTAACCACGGCGGAGGTAGCTATCCAGCGCAAACGACGAGGAATCCGCACTGTGCGGTAGTAACGCTAGACGTTAAGAACGCTTCCAATAGTGCTTGTTGGGCAGACATTGCTGATTCCCTACTTCGACTGGGAGTACCGGAAGGGCTGTACAAGATTCTGGAAAGCTACATCCAGAACCGTGTATTGCTCTACGAGACCGAGGAAGGCACACGTAGCACTTCAATCACGGCTGGAGTACCACAGGGATCTATCTTAGGCCCGATCCTGTGGAATATAATGTACGATGTAGTACTGAGGTTGAGGCTCCCTCCGGCTGTCAAGATAGTCGGGTTCGCGGACGACGTCACACTGACAGTCTACGGCGAATCCATCGAAGAAGTCGAACTGAGTGCATCACGCACTGCAGTTTCGATCCTCAGGTACGGCAGCCCGGTATGGGCGTCGGCACTAAATGTGGAACGCAACGCACAGATGCGCATAGACTGATGTGTCTTCTCGTGATCAGTGCATACCGCACTGTATCGAGGGATGCGGCCTGCGTGGTTGCAAGTATGATGCCTATCGGTCTGATAGTGAAGGAAGACGCGGAGTGCTACAGCATGCGAGGAGACAGGAACGCCCGTAGGGCCTCCAAAGCCGCTTCTCTACGCAGATGGCAACAAGAGTGGGGCAGCTCTACCAAGGGTAGGTGGACACATCGGCTCATACCTAGGGTGTCGAGTTGGTTAGATAGACCTCACGGAGAAGTGAACTTCGGCCTGATGCAATTCCTCACAGGCCACGGGTGCTTCAGGTGGTACC